>NC_092797.1:8762032-9077830 GCF_918797505.1 Bemisia tabaci | reverse complement strand
CCGATAAAATTTAGTGAAATTTCCTAACAGATTCAACCAACAATTTCTCAGTAAAGAAATAAAATGGCGGCGGAAATTTTTAAAGGTCGCATGGCGCTTGTGATACTTTGCCTGGAAGGTGACGACTTGATGCTGTTGGCAACAGTTAATAGCAGGATTTTAGCTGATGGACAGATGCTTTTCATTTTTTGCCCATGAATCCCTAACAATGTGTTGCCGAAACAATGTAATTTTTTTTTCTAAATTTTAATTTTTTGCTGAATTTATTTTCTTTTTTACTATTTTCTGATAAACTTTGTATTTTATTGTCTTTCTCAATTTGTCTTCCTCTTTCAGGGGAAATGTCACTGTTGCTACGGATTCAATATTACCCAAGGAAAAGCCTCATGCACAGAAAAGAAAGAGACAGGATGAAGAAAAGAATTTGCTAGAAATTTATGGCAATCCTTTAAAAAAAGTCAAGAGAAAAGAAACATTGGATCTCTTTTTGAGCTGTTTCGGTCCTGATAGTGAAACAGACAGTGTGTATGAAGAATGGTCCAGAACCAAGAAGAAAGTTTCAGGTATCAAAAGTCGCGACATCAAAAGTATTCATCAAAAGTCCTCTTCCACATCTTGCAGGCAGCATCAATCGACCATCAAGCGAACCAGTGAAGCATCAACGAAAAAGAGTTTTAATTCTGTCAGTGCTGGTTCAACTTCAGCTCACAAACCTAAATCCTATCAGAGTAAATCAAGGCATTCAGATGAGTCTCCACAAGTTAATCCAAAAACAGAAAAGGAAGTATCCAGCATAAAAAGCCACAAGATCTCCTCTAAATCTAGTGAACAGCCTAGTCATGTGCCGTTTACAAGTCTTATTAAAGGCTCATCAATCTTTAAAGAAGTCAAAGATCCCAACAGAAAAAGCCAAGAATCTTGCCAAAATGTTGATAGTGTTGCTATTAATAGTGAAAAATTCATAAATGAAGCAGTCGCTGCGAAGCATCACGCCCCCTCACTGAAAGAAGCAGTCGTCAACAATGAAGCACAAGGAAAAATAATTAATCAAAGTATCAAGGAGGTTTCTTGTATCAATATATTGTCCCCTCCTTTTGATCAAGCCCCTTTAAGTCAACAAAATGACACCAGTGAAGCATCAACCCAAAAAACCGCTCTCTCCGTTTGTACTGGGTCCCCTTCTGCTCATAGAACAGAATCATCTCAGAATCAAACAATGGAGATGAATGAGTCTTTCCCAGTCTGTTCAGCATCATTAAGTCAACAAAATGAAAGCAGTGAAGCATCAACTGACCAGAGTTCAAATGAGCTTGTCATTCACACTGAGCCGACTCAAATTTTGCCCAATCTAAGTTACAAGGAACTCTCCTCTCATATAACTGATGCCATAATTCAGAAGGTATCTTGTCAAGCCAAACTTACTGACAACAAAGAGTTGCAGGAGATAGTTACCGATATGTCAACAGCACGAGAGAAGGGTGGTGATTTGAAAACTTTACTCCATAAAATTCAAAAAATAATTGATAAGCCCTTGCTGGAAAAGTTTGACAATGATTTTATAGTGAAGTTTCATGAAGAATATAAGTCATGGGCTATAGATGAGAAAAACAGCAAGGCTCAAAGTGATTTCATTCTCAATATGAAGCATCCAATCTATGTTTTGAAAAATATTAAGAATAACAACATGCTATCTAAGAATGAAAAATTGCAAATGACAAACCAGAAATCGAATGAAATTGTAAACATCTGTAAACTTCTGCCCCGAATTTTTACTCCAGTCTTGAGTCATGATAGTTTTCCATTATTTGTGCTGATCTTCACCTTACGCACCTATCTAACTATATTCATGGTTGATTTTAAAACAGGTCGTCTAGATATAGATGATCTGAATCTCCTAAGGTCAACCCTAAAGGTTGGTCTGGGTAAATTAAGTATTGGCGATCTTACGGCTAAGATACTCTTCAAAATGCTGAAGAATGACTCATTTATAGACTCTTGCCACCATATCTGGTTTGTCATGGATCTAAGTCAAAAATTGAACTCTGTCAACTGCTACACTGACTTCACATGCGAAAATACGAATGACATCTCATCAGAGGCGCCTCAGAGAAATAATGAAGTTGTTACCTCCTCTGCATCCCCACCACGCAGTAGCGAATCGCAACTGGATAGTATCGTTGTGAATACCAACCTATCATTAGATTCTAACAGGTCGACAACAGTGAGTTCCACCGCTCCAAAAATTTCCAGCATTCTGAATAGCAACTCCTGTAGCAAACCCCTCGGAGGAGTGCCAATTTCAGAAGCTGCCACTAAGACAGAACGCAACCGCAAACAAAATGGTAGTAGAGGTCAATCTAACCTGCAAGCATCAAAGCAGACCCTTGTAAATCATGAGGATTTGCGAAGGAAACGGGCAAATAAAGGAATTTTAATATATCCCTCATCAATGCAGGAATGTGGAAACTTTATCGAATCAACTCCTGTACCAAAAAATATCCGCCCAAAAACAAACTTGCAAAGTTTTGCACCGTCATCGTCATCGCCTACTGGAGAATCTCAGAAAGAAAATTTTCCCAACCATCATGTGTGCACCACTCAGCATCTGCGATCCCTCAATACCAAGTCATCAGAAAATTCAAATGCATGCCAATATTTTGTTGACGCAACCTTGTCAGGCAAACAGAATCCTGAACGTACGGAGTTCGCAAATCCATCTTCTAACTCAGCAGCACCTAATGTATTCTTAGCCCAATCACCTTTGCAACCGCTTTCCTTGCACAAATCATCGAGTCCAAACCTTCAAGATGGGTCTATTAGCAGGGGTAGTTCTACTGGCCCAGTGTCTACCTTTGGTACTTTGGGACCAACCACCATAAATAACCTGCCCATGGCTCCTATTGTACAGAACAATAACTATATAAATCAAACAACTGTGATCCAAATCAATCCTGCATCAAATTATAATTGGGGTCAAATGCAGCAACAGGTGCAGCTTCCACCTGTGAACCATACTGTCTATCCTCCGCAATACACTCCAAATAGCCAGGTGGTGTGGACTTATCAGCAGCAGATAGCTCCCACAAGTGCTCAAATTATCGGGAACCCTCAACATTTTCCTCCTAGTTCATCTTACAATTCCACTACAGCAACAGCCCCCAATAAATCCACCTCTAATTACTATGTCCAATCTCATCAAATTAATTTATTGCAGAGTAATGGAACAAATTTTACTCAAACACAAAGCAGTTCACCCAGTATTGTGTTAAATTTGCTTTCAAAACCAGTGAATACGAATTTTTCCTCAAGTCAATCTGGAAAAGTTGAAAGAATTCCACCTGTGAGGGTTGATAAAGGGAAATCATTGTCGGTCTTCTCCACAGGGGGCCAAAGTCTGGCAGCCTTGCCGATCAATAATCCCATCCATGAGAATAGCAGAATAACACTACCTCAAGCACCAAGCAGTTTACGTGATATTTCAAAATCATTAGCTACAAGGCAACCTGATAGTGCAGGCTTTTCGATCAATAATACCATCAATGCGAATAGCAGAATAACACCACCTCAAGCACAAAGCAGTTTACCTGATACTTCAAAATCAACAGCTACAAAGCTACCTGATAGTGGAGTTCATGAAAAAAGTGCTCTTGTTGATCAGACAATAACCTTGACAGGTCAAGATGGAATACCATTTGTTATTCATGTGAAGTCAGCTGAGAATTTGACGACTGTCTCTGAAATTTCTGGTGTCAATACAGGCAAAAGACAGCGTGTTAAATACACTAAACGTGGACTTCCAGATCAGATGGAGATCATCAAATGGAAAAATAAATCCCTGGGGAAATTCATGAGGAAGGGGAAAACTAAACTTATCCCGACACCTGACTCTGTCAAGTCCCAGGCACCCTCAGTATGTGATGCAAAGACCAACTCATGCAAAGATCCTCGTCCACGTGTAAAGTACACCGAACGTCGACCGCCAGATCAAGTGAGGAGGAATCCTTCGCTAGGAAAATTCATGAAGAGGCGCAAAACTGAACCTACTCCACGCCCAGATTTCGTTCAGGCTCATTCTCCTGCATTGAGTGAGGGAAGGTCAAACTCAACCTGGGATTCAACGGCTGACCTTGATAATCTGTTGATCATTGAGGAGTCCTCACCCATTAGCTCGAGCGATAGAGAATCTACGGCAACAACCAAATCTGTGGTGGCTGATAGTGATAGAGTGTCAAATACCCTCCAAGAAATATCATCTGATAATTTTTGTGAAGATGGTGTTTTAGAGACTCCAAATAACTCAGAAAAAATCATTAAAAGTAATGGACTTACCTACAGACTTGAGCAAAACGGGACTGCAGGAAAAACTTTGAAAGGGAATTCGGTCTCCTCAGAAACTCAAACGGAGAGGTCTCTAATGAATGACAAAGGTGAAGAGAATGGAAATCAAAGAAAAGATTCTTGTGAACCATTCCCATCATCGGCAACTGGCACAATCACATCCTGTACTTTAATGGAAGGTGACTCTGTTGAAAATGGTGCAAATGAATTGAACAAAGCAAAAGACACACTGGCTTCAGCGACAAGTGTTGCTAAACATAAACTACCAGCATCAATTGCAAGACCAGCCTCTGTTTTTGGGAAAAGAATAGGAAAACAAAAGAAAAACGATTCAGTGTCTGTCAATAGAACTCCTGTGTACCAGGTTGTCAATGATGTTGACAATGCACTGAAGGTGCGTTTTGAGCTGAAGAAATTCGATAACCATGGTAATACTGGCAAACCACGAAGAGCCTCAGACACCATTATTGAGGACTCATCCACTTCTACCTCCAATAGCAAGGATCATTTGGGCAATAGTACCAGCAAACCGTTACATGGAAAATTCAGTCGAAGATATTCAGATACTAGTCTTAGAAAGGAAAGGACCATTGATGTAGATACATTTTTACAGAGATCCTATGAAGAAATCGAAAATGATGTCATCTCTATGTATTTGAAAAATTGTGAGGGTGATCGATGCCTTGACCGAAAAACTTTGCTCAGTAAAATACTAGCAAATTGGAAAAACCAGCCCATTGACCACATTTACGAATGGCTTCGAAATCAAGAGCCGTTCAAGGCAAATCATGAGGCAGACATCTCTTGCTCTAAAAATCAGGTACGTTTAATTATGCTCCTTGATCACTTAAGACTTTATGAATTCATTCAAAGCTGTGGGCTTGTCCTCAAGTAGTTTAGAATACTTTAGCACTGTTAATTCGAAGAAAGAATTGTAGCCTAGGTCAAATTGATTGAGGATATAGAAAACTCGACAACCTTTAACCTTATACTATACTCCCTGACAGTCGAATTCGGAATAAAATGACACATGAGCGGACAGCAGACATGCCTGACAGTTAGTGCAAAGGCGCACATTGTGTCAATTTGGGAATTTTATTCCCAATCAGACCTGTCAATTCGGCTGTCAGGCAGTATAGTTGCTAGAAGATTGTTGTAATAGCTCAAGATCTAATCATATATACCTTCTTCATCATGCAATGGTTTCCTCACTTGCCAGTGTCATCACTGATATTGTACTGTTAAGTTCCTCTTTTTTTTCTCTCTTTCAAATTAATGCCTCGCAGTAAAGGACAGCGCACGAAACACTGTAACCTTTTGAGAAAGTCTAATCATAATTTATTTGGAATATTTTTTGCTTATTGAATAGTTGTATCTATTTTCACGATGTCCCTTTGTTTTTCAGATGAAAGTGTGCAGCAACATTGCATGTGGGAAAGCGCTGGTTGGTCCTATTAACCCATGTGCTGGATGCAACAAAGTATTTTATTGCTCCAGCACCTGCAGGGTAAGCATTTGTTTAATCCTACACTTTAATCTCCCAAACTCAAGGAGCTCCTAATTCTAAAGATGAGAGCCAGAGAAATGTCTCAGACTACAGGGGTGCACAATATACTAGGTCACGCGATAAATTATCGCGTGAAATTGTGGAAGGCCTTCCCGATTTTCGGAAGCGCGATCACGCGATAAATTATCGCGTGAAAATGTGGAGGCGTCCCAAATTTTGTGGAAAATTTTCTTTCTTTCTTTTCGTTTCTTTTCTCGCTCTTCACTTTGAATCTCATATTTTTTACCGAAACATTGTGGAAGGGTTTTCACAATCTTCACCAAAATCTTCGGGAACAGTTTCCACATTTTTTAATCTATTCTTGTATCTTCTTGTATCTAAAATTCTAAATACATTGACATTCTTATTGCGTTACCACTAATACTTGGGTTCAGTTCAAGTCAACAACCCCCCTCCTAATTCCCCACTGGAAAGAACAAAACAAAACAAAAAAAAAAAAAAAAAAAAGGTCATCACTTTTTGTGGAAGGAGTCACGAAATTGTGGACATTTTTTAAAAAAATTTTGTGGAAGAGGAAAAGCTTATCGCGCGAAATTGTGGAAGAATAGTAAAATGTGCACCCCTGTCAGACTATGGCGGGAAAGTTTAAAACTATGACAGAACTTATTTCATAGCAAGTCAAATCTGAACTATTTAATATACCAAATTTTCTCTCATCAATGCTCTTGTCAATTTGAATCCCTTTGTATCCAAGCTTTAACATGTAGACTGTTATACACTAGCACATCCTCCAATGTTTAACATCTCCCCCAGTGCTACGATTTTGCTATTTTGCGCACTAAAGTTTCTGTAAACTCTGTGTCGACACAATGGATCCACCAATCGCTGCTGAGCAATAATGATGATTATTTGGCATGGTTGGTTCCAGGCCCTATTCCCGGATGTACGAAAATGGTACACTGGGTCAACAAATAAGCTTTTTTTTAGTTTTTCCACCTCTGATAGTTGGTGCACAAACTGTCTCTTATTCGTTTTTCTTTTTATTGCATGTATTTAGTTTCCTTTTTTCTTGAATTAAATGTAAAATTTGAGAAAAAAAAAGAAACAAAAATTGAAAATGTTGTGAATTAAATGTAAATGTTAAATTTCCTCCGAAAGCCCCTATTAACTTACTGTTGTTCTTTTGTTTCAGGATGTGGACTTTCAGCAGAGCCACTGCAATGTATGTGAAAGCGACATTTTTATTTGACCAATTTTCATCATTAAATTTGAGTCCACGTATATTTTTTAACGTCATATTAATCATCACGTCTAATTCAATTTTTTGTAATTTCCCTTGTCTCATGTCTGCGCAGAATCAATTTCGTAAATTTATACTGTAAAAAGTGTGCCTTTAAAATTAATGTATAGTACCCCTCTTGCACTTATTGTTTTGAGTCAATTCGATTTAATGCTAAAATTGGTTATTATTATTCTATTGAATTGGCTCGAAACATGCTGTAGAGAAGCTTACTTATAGGTATTTTATAACTTTTTTAATGTTTTGTGTTCAGTTGATGTGGACCTAAGAGATGGATTCTTCCCAGAAGGATCCGCATTTTGCAACAATGAACTTGTATTTTTGGTTCATTTTAGAAACATCATATTTACCATTGGTTTCTGTACGCAGATAGTGTTTTTATGGATGAACCCAAAATAGTATGCAGCTCTTTATTGCATAATGTACTCTGAATAGTGTAAGTAAAACTATGCAGTTTTTTACTCAGTGCTCAAGTTTAATTTTACTTGTGATATGTCACTGCTTGATTCAAACTTACGCTTTGGGCATATCCTTAACATTTAATAGACTCTTTAATTCCCTATATTGGTATAGAAACTTTTCTTTAGATTCAAACAATGACAATACTTTGATAGGGAATAATTTAATTTATTTTATACATTGGGTATCTACCCAGGATTGAGATGATGTCTTACCATTATCATTTAATTTATAGGGTATCCTTTTGTTTATGGTTATATCATGTTTGTCCATTTTTAGCTTTACGTACATTAATTACATGAAAGAACAATTAATCAATAAACATGCTCAGATATAATTTAGCCAGTCTGAACATGGAGGCGAGCAAGCACATAAAATCCCGAGACTTAATGGGTGGAGAATTATTTTAAGCTTTTTTTTTTGGTGTCCAACTTTCTCTTTGCTGACCCTAGAGGTGAGGTCTCGGCACCCATAATGTCTTTGGGTACTAGGCTAGTCATTAATTCAATTGTTATCTCATCCACAAAGTTGGAGAAACTTACAGGAACTCTTTTGAAAAAGAATGTAATTTCAACCCCAACAATAGATGTGAAAAATTCTGCATTCAATCCCGGATGAAATAATTTATTTTACCATTATTGTTAATAGTTTCAGAAATTAATATTTGTTGTATTTTTATATATTAATTGTCCTTCCTTTTCTGTTCTGGTGTTGCTTTATTTGTGAAACAAGATGTGAATATCAGCTGCCACTCCCACACAAAGATGAAAATATTAATTTCTTTTGACCAGAACCAGCTGAATTGAATTGCTTTTTGCCTGACTTTCTCCCATGTTCATTTTTTTAATCAAGGAGCTAAACAATATAAAATCTAGAATATGATAAGTATATTGTATAATTTTTATCAGTAAATATTTTATCATTTTCTGTATTACATATTAGATATTGTGTAAAGTATATTTTTAGATCACATAATTATAGAAAGAAGAATATTTTACTATTTGAAACGTAAAATGTGAGAGGTAATCAGGCAATATCCGATTCAGTCAGGCTAATTCTGATCAAATCTGTCCAAGTAATAGAAGTTTTCAATGGCCACTTTAAACGCACTGTTTCATATTCTGTTCTTGTTTGGCTAATATCTGCAACATGTTGTTGAAAATGAATGATCCTACATGCTCTCCTTGAGCACAACTCAACCAATTTTTTGTACACTGCAATAAGAACACATCTACAAATTCATTGCAAAATAGAAATTAATATGTAATTTATGATTATAAAAAAGTCTGGCGACCAAGGTATGCTTTATGAAGATTTTGGAGGTCAAGAAACAAAATTGCAACATTGTTACAAAGCTGCCAAGAAATCAGTTCATTTCCTCCGAGTCGAATTATGTGGATGTGGCCCTATGGCATAGATTTGTTCATTTGTTTCTCTATCGTGTATGATTTATTTTTTCCTTCTTTCTCTATCGCTCTATAACAATTGTCTATGTAATGACAGGGTTGCCACAGTTTGAGAATTTTGGGAAAAGTCAGGGATTTCAAAAAGACGGGAATGTCAAGGAAAATGATGAAAGTTTCCGGGAAAATTATTTTAGTTGCCTTCATTTGCCTTCTAGAAAGGTTTGACATTCCTGGCATCTTTTGTATGAAATCAAATTCCATCCTGTCTTTTAAATCATCCGGCATAACTTTTAATGTCGGTGGATTTTGCCATTATGTATCAAGAAAATCACAGAATGTCAGGGAATTTCACTTTCTAAATTCTGTGGCAACTCTGTAATGACCCCATGACCTATTTTTTGACTTGTTGTGTCATTGTGTAATGTATAAATTTTATCTTATGTTTTTACTGCCCAATAATTTTTGTTTTTATAAATGCATGACGTTTCATTATTTTGTTGTTAAAAAGAAATGAGAAAAAATAAAATAAAAAAATATTTTTGTACATAAAATATCCTTGATTTTTTTCTCTTTTTTTTGCCTCAAGCAAGTTGGTACAGTTTTCATCCCGAATTTAGGAGGCAGTGTTGTCACAAATTCATGGTCTTTCGCAAAGTGAAAGACCTCATACGCCTAACAGCGACCAATGCCAGCAGACAATATAAACAATCAACCGCTGCACTTGCCTCTTGAAGGTCCCCCCAAGTTTCAACTGGGTGAATCCAGCGTATTCAAGTTTAAAGAGCAAACAGGGTTGAAGTGGTAGGGAGAGAATTCAGCTAGTGCTTATTGTTTTCATTTCTCACTATCACTCTAGCTCAAGTATGCACATAAACAAAATCATTTAAAACATTTATGGTTGAGTAAATATCTCTGAAAATAGGTGGTGTGAGAGAAAAAAAAATCTTGCCACGAAGAACAGTTACATATAATTTATTCACAATAATAAAAATATAAAACCATTTATTTCGATTAATATTCAAATCAAACGGGTCAAAGAATGATCTCATTTTTGAAACTTCTCGTCAAGTCTTTATAGGGAAGAACAATTGAATTTAGCAAGATCACCTCCGAGGGCACTGTGACACTGCAACCTGTAAATGATCAAATAGAACACGAGTGAAACATACTGTTTAAGTGAGAACATTAGACACAGCTCTACACAGTAAGTTCCCCTTCCATATTTTATTTGAACAACGTAAGTTAAAGAAATTTCAAACACTTGACTGATGGACCGACGGCTAATGAGTTGTTGGAAGACCTCGTCACATAAAAACGATCTTTTTTACGGTCACACTCAATTAGTTTCAGGGTGCCATTTCTTCTTTTTTTTTTTAAAAATAAAAAATTTACAGTTTAAAAGATGAGGCTAAAAGAAGTCTTAACTAAATGCCACTGCAAAGTTCAGCGCACCAGAAACATTGACTTAACACTTGAACCTCAGAGCATAAAAAATATTGAAGATTAGAATCGCTCAGTTCAGAGACAGACAAACTCGGATGATTTTTAAAATTATTTGAAATGAAAAGAATAGTTGGTAGTGCGGGATTCACCCCTTTATTCTTTTTTTTTTATTCATTAAAAAGTTTCTTGTAGAGCTTCCTGGAAGGTTAACGCGGGTAAATTTTGAACAATACAAGAAACATTCGAACTTCAGAGCTCATGATCACTTAAAGTTCCAAAAACAAAAAAGAAAATACTTTGATACCACTGCCTACTAGTCAATTATATTTTAACAACATACACTAAAAATAATTTCAAATCCTTGAACTCTACAGGTTATTCTTGCTAGTAGCAGAATCGTGTTTAGATAGCTTAGAGCTTGTGGATTAGCAACAATTATAAAGATCAATCCGGATGCAAAATTTTAACACCCAATATTAATGGAGATATTGCCCATCAAGAACCGTAGAGAAAGAAAAGAGGTGTTTGCATCTTGAGGTTTGTTTACCCTGTGACGTAGGTCGGTGCAACCTGGCCAGCAAAATCCGGAATTCGAAATATGAAAAACGGACCATAATGTCCAATGTTTTTACTTAAATCAACTCATGATTTAATATCAAGCACTTTTTACAGAATGGCTTTTTTCCATAAATTACACCATTTCCAAGAAAATCGATTATAAACGTCGCTGTACCGACCTACGTGTCATCAAAAAAATTCCAAGATGCCCGAAATGCAAACACCTCCTTTTTTTTCTCTATGATCAAGAACCACAGAGTATGACATTATCCACAGCAATGAAACATACTATGTTTCTCATTACTGCAGTAAAAATGTAGAAATATCACATTCAGACAGCTCCTACTAAAACTTTTTTGCAAGCATTAAAACTTGCTTGAAGCAATAAAACTTGATTCTGTGACTAACAGTGGCGTAGCGACCATAGCGTAGCATGGCGTGCTTTGAGATATACCAATTGATCTGCCATCTAAGCCTATGGAAGAGGATCGATTAACAGGATGTTCGCAACGAACATCTTGCTAATCGATTCTTTACTATAGCTTCAAATGGGGAATTGATAATCAATCATTCACGCCTCGCCACTGGTGACTGGCGTGATGAATTCATTGATGCCGATCAATATTATTCGTCAGAATTAAGTTGTTTCCAAACTGAAAGATTCAAAAATTCTTAAAAAGCAGTTACACAACTCAAAGGGATGAAACACATTATGACACTATAAAAGTAGTTGGCCAATAACTCATTAAAACTAACGTTTTATGGAGCAATTTATCATGATTGGCAATGATTTAGCTGAGAGACTTTCTTACCAAGAACTGTTATTGAAGGATTCAATTTCCCGCTTGAATTGAACAAAGGCAGATTATCCATTTTGGCAAACGGCTTGTTTGGATTAGGATCACAAGGAGTTCCTTCAACACGAGTCCACTCGCCAACTTTAGTTCCTCGACCCACGATGCTATATAAAATCTGGAGAAAAAGGGGGGAAAATAAGTACACGATGAATATTTGTAGTTTCCTCATGAGGGATTGTATCTAACTTATTTTTTCTATATCTTTTGTGTAACCTATTATTTTCTTATTTTGCTCTTACATTGCCTAATTTTAAATCATTTTAAAAAATCATTTTTGTTAAATTTTTATTGATTGTTAGAAACAATTGTTAACTTGTAATACTAGCATCTTATAATCTGACTTGTACGATCGCTTAGAGGGAATATATGTACCAACTGTAAAAAAAATAAATAAATAAATGTAACTTAATGAGCAATGAAAACTTGAAAAGGATTGAAAAATACAAAAATTGTAACACATACTAAACTGTGGTCAGCAATGACCGCTTCTTGAAGGACTATTGATTCCCTTATGCGCACCCCAGGCCCAACAGTAGCAAAGGCACTAATTGATACATTTGGTCCAAGCTGAAAATGGAAAACATTACGTTTAAAATTAAGGCAAGAGTGCCAGAGAAGTTCCTGGACTGAAAAAATTAAGCTGAAATCGCTTTGTTTTCAACGTTACTGAGGCTTATTGAAAAAGAGCCAGAATCACCGTAATTTCAAACATCCCAATTATTGGGACATTCTTCAACTTTGTGAAAAACACTATTGCTGAGAATTTTTCGCAAAAAAAAAAAAAAAAAAATTAGTCAACTTTGTGGAAAACACGATTCCTGAGAATTTTTTGCTCAAACCAAATTTTTCCTTTCAACAGCTAGTAGACCTAAAATTGTTAGCCATTCTTCTTAGCTGTTACAGTCTGCCTCCTGTAGTGGAGTGGACGTAGCCCTAGCTCTATGATAAGGGGGTCCTGGGTTTGATTCCCGGCTAGGTGGCCCAAGTTTGATGATATTAACAACGATTGTCTAGGGCTGGTTGTTGATTAAGGACTGAGGAGGATGGAGCTTCAACTGTACACCAGTGGCGTGGCGTGCTTTACGATTTATCGATTGATCTGCCATTAAAATCTAAAAAAAAGGAAAAGGATCAAGAAACATGGTGTTCTAACGAACACCTTAATAATCAATTCTTAACCATAGCTTCAAATGGGGAAATATCGAGAATCGATCATTAACGCCTCACCACTGCTGTAAACGTAGGATTATCCTTTCGGAGGTACTTTAAGTGAAAAAAAAAAAAAAAAAACTGGAAAAATGCGGCTAGTGCTAGTAGAGTGGGAATTAGACATCCAAGCCTCATTATTACCAAGCTTGATTATTGTGGTATAACAAGATGCAGGAAGTTTAAAGACCATTAGTGTACAGCACAAAAAAAAAAAAAAAAATATGTGCTGATGCTTCAGCTGGAGATAGAGACAAATGCAACCTTTTTCAGATAAAGGGACTTAATTGCAAGAAAGCAAGTTTTCAAAAGCACAGTTTTTACCTTGATACTTGGGTTTCTTTCTTTTTCAACAGAATGTTTGCAAAGCACAATTTTGAGTCATTCTAAAAGCTTAATTTTGAGTTTTTTGGTTCACTGCCATGCCAAGAAAGATCAACGTATGCGCCTTCAGATGTTGCCAAATCTCTTTTGAAGAAGGACGAATTTTCAAAAAAAACGTGGGAATAGATTTCTTCGGATTTTTCAAAGCATTTCAATCACTATTTGATCGAAAATATCTGAAAATTTCAGGGAAAAATACATGTAATTTTCGTAAAAAATAACAATATTATAGGAGAAATTTGGCAACATTTGAATTTTCATACAGCGTTTTCCCTTAGCTCGGCAGTACTGAGGTCCTTTCCTCCGAGGACAGTCAAAAGTATAGAAAATAATTTGTTTAATATTTCTTGTTATCAAAAAGAAAAAACGTGATGGCTTTTTTCGACATTGTACATTACGTCCGTCCTTTTTTACATTCTTTTTAAGTTTCTTCGTTTAAATTCTTCCCAGATTTCAATTCAAATTCATTCATATTGTTCTAGAAGATTCTTAATTATTCAAAGCTTGATGGAATACCACTTACAATGGCTGAAGGATGAACAGTTGCACTTGGATGAATATACACATCACCGATAATGTTCACTTGATTCTCCTTTGATTTTGCAAGTCGCTCAGGATGTTTGTTCCGATAAACTTGAAGATAGTGGCGATTAGCATAAATTGCTGAACCAGCTGACTTTAACTGAGACCACCAATCAGTGATTTGGTAGACAAATGACTTCCCAGTACCAGAGAGTGGCTGCAATACTTCTTTTTCTAACTGCATGCTACCACTGCAACCATTTTCAGATCCGTATCCATTTTCTCCACTGTGCAAAACAATTAATTATAATAAACATCAGTTAGATTAATTTCACTCACCAGTGAGAGACAGGCAAGCTTTACACTTCGACATTTTATCTGTTCCCCACTTACTGCTGAAACTAGTTTTGACTAGCATTCCAGTAAAATTTTGATACAAATTAAATTCTTGGGATTTTGCCAATGTCACATTATCAAAACTGGTTCCGGCTCAAATTTGCCATGAAAACCTGGTGGAAATTAAGTTTTTGGTATTTTACCGATGACACCCTGTCCAAACTAGTTTTGACAGCAATTTGCAATAAGCGGCCCCTAAAAATTGTCTTTGACTAAACTAGTTCTTGCTGTATTTTTAGGTTTTAAGGCTTCTCACATTTGAACTCTAAAAAATACATCACATCTATTGGGGGTTGTATAAAAATACAATGTTATCATATTTTGAAATATTTTCATTGTTGTTTTGGTGCGATTTTACCAATATTTCGATTCTTTTCAACTGCAATAAAAAAAAAAAAAAAAAAAAACAAAAACAAAAAAAAAACCACACACTCTATGGACTACTAGACAGAGTAAAGATTGCAAACCAAGCATTACAGTCTTCATTAAAATTTTACCTAGAAGACAGAAGGTGCATAGTAAAGGCATTTTCTAGTTTCTCTAATTAAACTTTATTGTTGTAGGTATTAAAACTAGAGTCTACTTGAGTTAACTTGAGGATCAACAGAATTTTGGTAGGAATGCTTTGAATAGAGAGTTTTTTTCAATGGAGCGATTTTTTTTGGACCAATTATGAATTATGAATGCTACATATCAAATCAGAAGATGGAAAACTGAAATTCTTGACTAAAAAGATTTATCTTTCTTAAAACAAATTTGAAACAAGATAAAAATAAAAAAATTAAAGTGAAAAATCATACTTATAAAAAGCTTCTTCTTTTTTCTTGAAAACGTCTGCCATAATTTGGAAAATATCAATTGAACAAAAGTACACACCACAGTTTATTAGAGTTGAAACAAAGGTTGATGGTTTCTCAACATAGTGTGTTATTTCTGAAGTTTCTTTGGCACAAACGAGGCAACCTGCAAAAAAAATTGACAGCTAACTATTGAATGCTCATACTTTTAAATAGGACTGCATTGGGAAAAATGGCTTTAAAATAGTACCAGAAAATTCCCAAAAAAGAAATTCAAAGATGGTTGAATCAAAATTAGAAAAAAATTGAGTTTTTGTCAGAGGGTGCTTTCTAACATTCATGGGAATAAATTGCTGTATCATCAAACATTTAAAAAGTCATAATTTTTAAACCTTGTATGTTCACTGGCCCTTGACAAGCAACATCATAATTTTCTGAAGTTGAAATATGTTCATGTCCTCTTTAAATGTCCAATCAAAATATACTAATGATAGGTAATTCATACTTTTACTAAGTACATGGACAAGTTCAGACAGATTGACATTCTGGGAGCAAACAAAGGGGAGAGTATGTTATAATTTGGTTGGTAAAGTTCATACCATAATATACAGATTGTTGCTTTGTTGCCTCTGTTCCTAGAACTGTGATTAGAGCGCCAGGTCGTTTTTCATGGAATTCGAGCATTTGACTCAAAGGGAAGTCGGAACATACATCGCCATGTATAACAAAGAAGCCACTAGGATTTCCACTTCTAACTTGATCCCTGAAATGATACATTCCACCCGCTGTTCCAAGAGGGGTGAATTCCTGTAAGTACCTAAACAAAAAATTTAGCCTCAAAATAAGAGTCGGCCTGTGGTAAAACTTAAGGTTCTTGGATCCAGATGACCCTTGAAGTTCATAATACTTAAAAGTAATTGCCTATGAGAAAATGATAATGTGAGAGTTAATATTGACGATTTTGTTTGCAATCATCAAAACTTCTGATGATGTTGCTGTGTCAATTTTAAAGTCATGATCAGGTTGCAAATGACATGGCAAAGAACTTTTCCATATATTTTATTACCTCCCTATTAGACGCAGCGGGTACAATTTGTTTGGCATGCTATATCTGCTTTCCAACGTATTTTGGGCTCCTACATCTCAGAATATCTTTAATTTGTCTCTATTATACATCATTTTCCTGGAAATTTTTGGGTGAAAAAGCTTAGTTAAGAAGAAAATCTTGATTTTCTAGAGAATTTATAGGTATGAGAAAAAAACTGAGGTAATTTTGAAACTCAGTGCTCTCAGTTGTAGGAGAATCAATCATTATATTCCCAGTGTTTTGGAAAAAAAAAAAAAATATTTGCAGAACTGTATCACCTACCTATTCTTAAAAAAAAATTTTACTGAGTAAATCTAGTTTGTCCATTGTTAAGTTCAACATTATTGTCAGTTTTTCTCCGATTAACTTTTGAATTGGATCATAAATACTTACTCACCTAATTAAAATCTTATATTTTTGATTCATTTCACTAACAAACTGCGCGAGATCATTAGTGGGATAGTATCCTAGTATGATGATTTCTTTCAGATTATTGATCCGTGTGCATGCCTCAATATGATGCTGAATCATTGGTAGTCCGGCAACAGGAAACAGAGGCTTTGGAGTATCCAAAGACAAAGGCCGAAAACGAGTGCCTGAAAATAAAACTTGCGTTAAAGAGCTATTGGAAGTTATACTGATTTTTTGATGAAGCCAATTAAATACATGGAATAAGAGAGCAGACAACCGGTAAAAGTGAGTGATATTTTCACAAAAAATTTAGAGAATTTTTGAGTGAATTTTAAGCTTCATTTCAGGGTTAAATAAAATATAAGATATAAAAATTCAGAAAAAACATACAATAAATTTAATTACTTTGAGGGGTAAGCCTCCTAAAAATGCCTCCTGCCTTCTGGGTAAACAAATTTATAAACAGAAAACATATATCCTCCTGATTTTTCTTCCTTTTTTGACCACAAACTATTTTTACAATCAGGAGTCGATAATCTTCTGTTCTATCTATAATGTTAGCAATCCGCAGCCACGATTTATACTCTTTCCTTGAAAAGTGACGACCTTTCCTTTCTTCTTCTTTTCTTGAGTAGTGTGGAAGGCTTCCAAACCAAGATTTTTAAATTTGAAGTGGCAATCATAATTTTGGTGGTTCCCACAGTTTTCAAAAAGTGTATAAACAGTGACAGTAAAACTGCGGAGAACTTTTCATAGTTGATGCCACAGTCACATTTTCAGCACTACCCGATGAAGAAACAAAAATTCAAGAATTTTTAAAAAAAAACTGCGATCCCAGGATCGCATTATCAAGAGCAGAGTCATTGTGTATTGAGACAAATGTGAATCTCTGTCTCTGATTAGCTCTGAATGTTCACCACTCAACAGGATAATATGCGTAGTCAGATGGCACAACTGATGAGTGGCGATATAAATAGTGCTTAACTTATGCCTTAACATAAGATGACTCCGCTGATATTAGCAACCCTTGTCTATGACAGGCTCTAAGGAACAATAAATCTTTTCATCTTCATAGATGCAGATCAGCGCCAGTGGAGGCTAGCAGCGTGCAGCAGCAGTAGAGCTGGACCCTGCAGACAGAAGGTAATTAACTGCCCACTTCACTCACAGTAAGTAGCCTCATGGTTTCGCTCTTCCTCGAGGGCAGGTACTCATCTCCCTTGCTACAGTCTTCAGACAAAAAACATGACAACCAAATAACAAGACTAGTAAGAGCAACATTTAAGGTTGATTAGGTCAAAAGGTATCAACATAGTTTGCATCATAAGGCTGTCATTACATACTTCAAGTGACAGGATCACTGATCAGTTCCGTCGGCTGAGAGTCACGGAGTTTCTATACTGCCAACCATAAACAAAATAATTTTAAATACCGTCGGAGGTACTTCAGAAGGTTCTAAAAAATTGCTGAGAGGATTCATACCTTTTTGTGGACCACCGATGAGTATGATTGCTTTTACCATGCTTTTATCCATGATGACAGCAAATAGCAGAAAAGGACACTAATAAGAAAGCTTATAAATGGGATCCTTCTTTCCTGGTGTAAGTGGATTTAACATGTCAAAGAATAAATCATTCGCTATTTTCGTTCACAATGTAGAACGCGATCGAAAGGAAATGATTCAATTGATATAGGGCAAAAAAATCATGATAAAAATGTTGATCAAAAGTTGTTGACGCAGATTGACGCGTGGGTGATAACAAGATAAACAAGATCGATTAAAATCTTCGTTCAGGAGAGATGTAAACACAAACTGTTCCAACATTTGGTCATGTACGGCGTAAAGTTGCTCTTGCGCCGTGCCGAATCTTTATTTTCATAGGTACGCCCCACCTGGTCCAGACGGCTACTCCACCAAAGTCTACTAAGTCTACCAGACGTCGTCTCCTCTCTTTCTCTACATTCCCCGTGATGAAATCATAACATTGCGCTTGGTAGTGAGGTTAGGTCTTATTTATGTTCAGTTGCCGCAAGTTGAAATCATCAGGTTGAAGTAGAAAGAAATCTCTCTTGGAGAATTCGCCAATTTGTGATATCGTGTTACATTTCACTCACAGCAAGTGTTGACGTTCAGAATTTTCGGCCACATTCATTTCACACTCAAGAGTTCATTATCTTTACCGTTGTGTCTTCGTGTCTTCGAGACACCTCGGCGTGCCACAGCACGTGGTTACTGTATTAAATAGGGTCTACATCGCGACCTCATGGAGCCAAACGAAGGGAACGCAGACGATACAACGCAGTTACAGTTGAAATTCGTTACCAAGCAAGAGCAGTAAGTGCCGAGTAATTATTACAGACTCATGCTCAGATAATGTCATGATGGATGTTGACTTTAGTTTACCACTTTGCAGCAAAAAATGAAAACCCAACAGGGAATGGCTTATACTAATTTACCGCTGTTAGAATTTTGGAACGTAAGGAACAGTCACCCTATATTTACTAACAGTTGTACTGCAGGGAACATCATGACCGGTTAATTTCTACGCTTCACTTCGTTAAATTGGGTTCTGAAGCTGTACCTTCCTGTCCATAACCATTCTCCGAGATATTGTGGAGTGTGCTGTTAAAGTCAACTGTTCGAGACCATTTGAAAATGAATTTCCCTGTGCACGTGTTCAACTGCAACGACCTTGATTGATAAATAACACTGCCGAGATAGGGATGTATAGACTAGGATCAGTCGATAACGATTTAATAATCGGCCTGCAGATCTGTCTCTGCCTGCCTGCTTGCTTTCTTTTCATTTGCTTTTTTATGAAAGTTTCTTTTTACTATCTTTCTCTTTCCCTCCCCCTCCAATGGACTCAACAGCTCTCACTTTCTTTTGTTCACAGATTTGCAGTTCCAGACACTGTGTATGCTGTTCCTGCTACTCTCCATTCCTGGGGCTTAAATAATTTGATAAATGATGTTTTGAAATGTAAGTTGTGTTGAATAGGTATTCTTGTGACTTGTACGTCTAAAAGTATTCAGATGAAATGACCGTTCTTCCCTAGCCTTGAGAGTGCTATTTTGAAATGGAGATGTGTAATTAGATCATCAAGATAAGGGTTATACACCACCTTCTCTGTTTCAATATGCTGCTTTTAATTTTTTCGAAAGAACTCGTATCCATGGCTAGAAATTGCTCATGTTTAATCTTACCGATACTATTAATTGTGATCAATTTGATTTTATAACTGACAAACATAGCATTAAATTGGAAATTCGTAAGCCTGTTTGTTACGACGATTTTTCGCAGTTACCAATGACTTTACTGTCCGCTAATCAATACGTTTATGCGTATGCTTTTTGGGTCATGATCTACAAAGCTAGTCATTGTGATACCGTTTCTAGATTGGTCCTATGTGTCATAATTTAAAATGTTTTAAGATAGCCGACCATACTTACATATGTATGTGGTTTCTTCCATCACATTTATTTATTATTTTTCCCAGCATAACATGTGATAGGCATGGTCAACAAAAATAAAACGAAAATCGAAAAACTTTTACCTTAGAGGCCGCACAAGAAAATGTTTAAAATTTTTTAATATAGACTCACTTGCAAGTCAAATAAATTTAGTTGCGGACGCGTTTCGCTTCCGCCCATGGAGCATCATCAGCGCGACTCAAAGAGACCGCAACTAAATTAATTTGACGTGCAAGTGTCTTTTCTAAAAAAATTTTGATAGGCATGGTTTTAGAGTCCAGTCACTTATGATAAGATGCTTGATGAAGAAAAGACACTTTGCACTCCCTTCCAGATTTCTCTTGGACTCAGTCTATTGAGCAATGATACCAAGCCCTTCTTTTACCAACTTTTTTGACTCTCAAAAAATATATAGGACTGGCAAAGTTTGAATCTTCATGCCTCAGTAGCTCCAAAACGAAAGAAGACATTGAAATTTGGTTTTCTCTAAAAATCAAGTATAATTGCCTTCTTCAAGATTTTCTTTCAAAAAAGTCCGAAGTTTTGATTCTGAGGATGCGTTTTGAGTATTTTTTAGTACTTGAAATGAAGACAATTTTTCAAAACGAAGAAAACCTAAAGATCTCAATTTTTTTATGGAAATCAAAACTGGTGTTTTACCTACATTTTTAAAATTTGGGCAAAGATAGATTCAAGTATAAGCGATCAATAGAGGAAATCCTCAGAAAATGTGGAGGGAAGGGGGCGAAGAATGTCTTTTCTGTATCAAGCTTTTTGAAATGCAAAGACCCAAGTAGGGCCCGTTCCTAATGATTTAACATGGAAACGACGTTGCAAACTAGTAACTCCTCTCATCCTTTTAAGTTTCTAAAGAAGCTCCGGTACAGAAAATAAATAATGTGAACCCATTTATTGGATCAGCTCAATAAGATTATGGTGACCACTGCATTGCTCTTTTATAACAATTAGATTCAATATCCTCTATGAAATCCCCTATCCACTTGAAAACTTTTTCTCAAAGTTCTATTGAGTCGCCTGATTCACTACACATTCTGGATTGAGTTAATTTAGTCTCCGTGTTAATCATCTTTATATGTGCCTATCTATATTTGTCTGATACACCATGCTTTCAATTTGCTATTCATTGCAGCAACAAAGGCAGACCATGAACAAGTCAAGTTTGATTTCCTTATCAATGGGGAACTCTTACGTGCCAGATTGAATACTCATTTCAAAAACCATGAGTTACCCACCGAAGCAATTCATACGGTTGAATATCTGGAGGCTCGGCCAGCTCCCGAACCGCAAGATTGTCTCCTTCATGATGATTGGGTTGCAGCTATTCATCATCAGAAGAATTGGTACGTCTATCATATTTCACTGCATCTTCAATTTTGACATCATTTATTCCTACCCATTTGATTGGAGATCTTGTTTGCCATTATTGTCAAAGGTCATCATTATCGAATGAATTTGTGGCTTTTAAAAAATTTAAATGCGTATTATTATATATTTTTCTCTCACAAGGTTTGTGAGCAGTAAGAATAAGTATCACAGATCATGTTGTAACTCGGATTCGATCACCAAATTTTCTAAACAAAACATGTTTCAAAAACTGCTTTCTTTCCTCCGTCAGACTTCTGTGTTGAGGATTCACCAAGCATGCATTATTCAAGGACGATCACTTTTCATGTCGTCAGAAACGAGGAACGTTGACAGGTGTTTTACTCTCCCACAAATTTGGGTTTTTTTTGCTTTGAAAGCGGGGAGAAAAATTTGGGTTATCCCTGATCTGGCAGTTTTGCCATCGCTATGATACCAATTTCTAATATCTGACATTTGCTGTCCCTGCATGGAAAAGAATCTGCTCTTTTATTATTGAATCAACGCTTTCCTGTTTTCTTTAGGATCTTAACTGGTTGCTATGACAATACCCTGCATATCTGGAATAAAAAAGGAGAGCACAAACTCACCATACCTGGGCATTCGGGTGCAGTGAAAGCCGTCTCGTGGATCACAGTCAACAATGATTCTGCCTTGTTCGCCAGGTTAGTCTACTGAGGATAACAAAAGTCTATGAAATGCTATGTGCCATGAATTTTCTTTCAAATGTTAACATGTTGCCTGCCATGCAAGTCATGTCAATTGGCATTTAAGGGTTCTGGAAGCCCCATGCATGCCGGTTGGTTCCTTGGGGATGTGTTCGCTTGTACTGCCAGGTTCTCAGGAAGCCAGCAGTCATTGAAGCCGTACGACTGCCATATGTAACGACTGGTATGGTCCCATCGGGTGAAAGAACCTCTGAACTTTTGTTTGCTTTGTGGGAGGGGGAAAAACATTGTAGCGTCCGGACCAGTATGTACCCAAAACACTGTGACTGACAACGTCTTAATAAAACCTCTTGTAAAAAGAGTTCTCTCAAGGTTCGAACCAGAAAAGAAATGCAAAATGTTTTCTCTCTTCAAAATCTTATTCTGAAAACAATTCACACAGCGGAAAGTTCGGGAACCAACTTGTGAACAAGATATTCCCAAGTATTTTTAACAAAGATCAAATAGAATTTAGATCACACAAATGAAGTCATTTGTATTTTTGTCATTTGAACATTTTTGTGAAAACTCATATCTTGTTTAGGAGTTGAATTTTAGACTTCCTGTTGAGCCACTCGTTTTCCTTGTGTGGAAACATATTGAATCATACTTCAATTCATATCCTGTCCAGAGGCCCTTTGCCATATTCAAATTGCGTTGCCTTCAACATTTTTGACACCAGACTCCTTCTGGCTTTTTTCATGACTAGACATTGTCATTTTAAAAATCTTTACATAGCCATAATTACAGAACTCAGCATATTCTGGAGCTATTATGCATGTTTCACGAATCCATTGATGCATTTGGATGCTCAACAATTTCCTGTTTGTTTTGGTTGCAGTGGAGGAGCTGACCAAACTGTTATGCTGTGGGAGTGGAATATAAGGAAGAACTCAGTTGAATGCGTCCACGTTTGCCGTGGTCATGAACGTTCTATTGAATGTCTCGCTATAAATTTAGATGCAACAAAAATTGTATCATCTGGATGGGATAATTTAATCAAAATTTGGAATGCAGGTACTTTTTTGGATTCGTCAGGTATCACAACTTTGTCGCCCTGAGCAAGAATCCTGCCACCCTAATTTTAAATTGGCTTTTTCTTTCAAGCACAATGCTCTGATAGAAGAAAACTTGATTGTCAGATTGCTTAATTTTCTTAATTCATTTTCTACATCACAATAAACGAAATGCACCTTCAGGTATTTTTTTGGAGAAAAATTACTGAAAAATAGTTCATTCTCATGTTTTTTCCTCCCTTTGATGTCATGTTTCTGTAGTATGTGAATATTTTTGAAAGGCACTTTTGTGAAATTTTTTTTTCAGAAATGCAGTCTTCAGTAGAAGGAGAACCCGAGAAAAAAAAGTTCAAAAGCTCCGACAAGAATCATATCCGAGTAAGTGAAATGGTGAAATAATAAAATCTTTTCATTCCAGAACCGAATGGATATGTTTTTTTTGAGTGGGTTGAAGAGTATTTGTCAATAAAGAGAGTTGTTTCTCAGGAGCATTTAAGTAGTATGTATTATGTAACGAATTTGGGGGGGGGGGGGCTAAAACCCAGCTTTTGTGTATTGATGCACTTCTGAAAAATAGCTCAACTTTTTGAGATGGAAATAAGTCAAGGCCATCTGCTATTAAAAAATTCAGGAAAATGAGGTGTAAGGACTCTGCTCAGAGTTTCGTAATCCGTTAGGGGTGGTCGAGATTCACATTCACATACGCTGTAAAGAGGTCGCCAAAAAGCCAAACATGTGCATCATGTGACACAACAATGCTTTCTCATAAAGACTACACTGTAAACCAAATAGTATTCAATAGAGTAAGCGAATATCAAGTTTCAAGTAAAAGTTGAAGCACTGTTTTTTGTTTCGATGTTTAGCTGAAAGGAGTTCAGCCATCAGCAGAATTTGTTTGAAAAGTGTCTCAAAATTTATGAATAGTCAGTGTATTGAAGTTGTGGCATATTGCTGAACATAAATTACTGTAACCAAATCAATCCTATTATTCCAGAGATGTACTTAGTCGCATAGTAAGAACATTATTTCTGTAGTTGAAAGGTCCTGATTCTCTTTATGGGCCGTATTCATAGTAGTTTCATGAAAAACTTCGAGCTTCTTCGTCAGGGGGAGGGGGGGCCCTTGTGGTTTACATTGAAATTATCAGAGGTTTTAGAAGTGCCCCAACACAGCTACCTAAAAAAGGACAATTATTTGAGTAATATCCAACAGTTCAACATTTGAAACAGATTCTTGCAAAGGATTACAATGATTTGCCAGCGCAAAAAATAAAAAATAAGGAAGGAAAGACTATGGTTTAGGGAAACTTTGAGGAAGCTGAGGATGTATCCTAAAACTTTCAAAATCTGATGTGTATTTTATTTTGTATTTTTTGCAACGGCAAATCAGTGCAATCATACTGTCCTTTTTTATGATGCCATTTTGTAGGCCTTTCTAAGCCTCATTCAATCACAATATTAATCATATTCTTGGCCAAAGTGCAAGACCACGCATCTCTGTTTGCAATGGTGCAGTTTTCCTGTCATACTTCATTTTTTCTTTGGAAAACTAGTTTTCTCGGAGCTATTTTCTCAAAAACCTCTTTGATTTTTCGTCAATGGTAGCTGAACATTCTGCGTAAACTTCAAAATAAAAAGTTGGCTTGTTTCTTTCGGAACAAATAAAATTGAAGCAGAAATGTTGAAATGCTACAATAGAGTTGCGCGGTTTCCTTCTATGATCATGAATATGGTGCTTCCCGGAGGGGAGGAGCTGATGATAAGAACAACTATGAATAAATCCCTGAATTTCCATTAACGACAATTCCGTTTTACTTTTTTAGACACCGGTAATGACTCTAAAAGGCCATAAAGAAGCAGTGTCAGCTATTCGGTGGATTGCGGAAGATGAAATCGTCACCTCATCGTGGGATCATACCTTGAAATTTTGGGACGTCACACTGGGTGGTGTAAAATCCGAGTTGGCTGGAAACAAGGCCTTTTTTGATCTAGATTACTCACATCTCAACAAACTTATAATCACTGCTTCGGCTGACCGACACATTAGATTGTATGACCCTCGATCTACTGGTAAGATCCTTCTCTACGCACAAGAAAAATTAGTGGTTGAGGTTGTTTTTTATTTGCACCTTGTTAAAAGTAACAGCCCCATCCTCATTAGGATTTTCTCTATTCTATGTGTCGTACTTTTCTACATACTTAAATGGCCATTGAATGAAAAGGCCACCAACCTCAGATTTCAGTCTGCCTCATCTATTCTCTTCTTTGATAGTCTTCTTTCTTTCTACATGTACAGGGTTGCCACAGCCAGGAAATGCCGAGGAAGGCAATTTTTAGGGAATTTTAATTAGTCAGGGAAAACCTGGAAATGTCAAACAAAAAATGTCTGAAAAATAACGAAAGTGTCTGAGAAAGATTGTTAAGTCACCTCTATTTGCAGTCTTGAATGGATTTGACGTCTTGAACACAAATTTTGCCGAAAAACTATTTCAAATTAAGTATTTTTAACCATCTTGCATATCCTCAATTGTCACGAAATTTTACCAAAATGTGTCATGAAAATGTCATGGAATTTCATTTCCTAAGTTCTGTGGCAACACTATTTTGATGGATTCAATCAGAATAAGTTCAACTACATCAGATGTTGCCTAATTTCCCCTCATGTTTTATTTTTCAATCGAAGAGTAATCATCATTCTAACTTGACATTTCGTTATGTTGTTTGCCTCTTGGTTAAAAAAAATCAAACTTGAGAGGAAATTAGGCAACACAAAATACTGCTAGGCTGATTCCGATTTTATCTGTCTAATCAAAACGCAAGGACTACCTTCATGTAGGGTTACTTTTCATTCCTCTCGGCATCATCACGTCTGAAACTACATATCGACGGTGCAAGTTGATAATCACATAACTCGATTTGCGAGGACGCAGACTTCCTATCATACTTTATTTTTAAAACGGAAGACTGCACAACGGCAATTCTTTAAAACTGCCGTGATTTTTCTTCTCCGTGCGAAGAAAATTTGCAAAAACTTCAAGGAATGATGTCAATTTGTTCTCCTTTAAATAAATAACATAGAGGCGAAAATTTTCAGGCACCGCAAACGAGTTATGTGATTGCTGACTTACACCGTCGATTTGTCATCATAAAGTATGAGAATCGCATATACCTTCTTTTCTTGCAGTCTGAAGGTTTTCAATGAAAGTTCTTGAACGTGTGTCTATGAGTGAAATACTTATAAATTGTAGGAACGAAAATCAGGATTACTTTTTTCTAATATCTTGTAATATTTTTACAGAGGGACTCTTAGTGAAAAGTACCTTTACTCACCACACACAATGGGTGCCTTGCGTCAGGTGGTCGACAACAAATGAATATCTTTTTGTCTCCGGGTCCTATGATCAGCAAGTGAAACTTTGGGACACAAGGAGGTAAATAATTCTCCTTAATAAAACGAATAGTTACTTAAGCTTTGCTGAAAGTGTATTCAATGCATTTGTGTACTTTTTCTTTAGTCTAGAAACTCAGGTAAAAATTGCAAGTAACTCATGGAGGCCTCCCAAAATACTTTTAAACGGTCAAAAATTAACTCTAGATTCTAAATTTTAAGAATTTTCCGATGCGGTCTGCAAAAAGGAACTTGACATAATCCTTTTAATTCTCTCAAGAAAGCCATAATAGTGATTTTTTTGCCAACATTTTCAAAATACTTGTCACCGATTACTAATTTACACACTCTTGAGAACTGTTCAAACAGGGTTGAATCCAACATCTCAGCTGGAAATCATCCTAAATCATTGAACCAGAAATTTCAAGTTATTCTCCAGGAAGAAACTTCCTACCCAATTTTCTAGATATCCTACTTGTTTGAAAACCTCCGTCAAGATATTTCATGACTCGGGTAATTTTGAGTCCTAATTCCAAAATTTAGGCTCATATTTATCATCAAAATCTCCTCTTTTTGATGTCATAGGTCATAAACTGGATATTTCATTTGGACGAGAAGTCCTTTAATTGCAGATCGCTTCAGTTACCAACTCCGCATGAAAGATGAGCTTCAGGCACCCACACATTGTTTTCAGCTGTTCTGTAATTCTGATTCTTCTATATCTTAATTAAATTCATTTCTTGTTTTCTTTTTCAGTCCGAAAACCTCGCTTTATGACATGACAGGGCACACTGATAAAGTTCTTAGCTGTGATTGGTCCGATCCAGAACTGATACTTTCTGGTGGAGCAGATAACACTTTGCGATTATTCAAATTCACCGGCTAGACTAAAGAAATTTGAGCTCTCATTGTTGAGATACTGTAATAATCAACTTTAGAGAAGCCCACCGAAAAGCTCTCTAAGTTCTTATGTATAATAAGTGAGTTCATGTTAATGACTTGAATTGAAACAACTTCCCTGAAATGAACACAAGAAAAGAAAATTTCAAGGAAACTCCTTCCATTTACAAATACTGATGGTATAGCTTAGTTCGTATGGACTAACAAACAAACACTGATGCTGCCACAGCTAAGTCCCTATGAACTAATTTTGAATAAACAAGTTCAGTGATCTCCTCTACAGTTGAATGCAAACCTATCATTTGGTTTCTGAAAACCTGTCTCATAATCAGTTGCCCAACTGACTCCACCGATTTTGCAGTACATTTTTAGAAAAAGTTTAGAGGAAGCGATCATAGCTTTTCAAGGTGAAGTTACATGCTATTTTGCTGCCCTTTATCAGTAGAGGATACATGCAACTACCTCTCAAATCGAGGGAACTATGCTTACAAGTTTCCTTTTCACCCTTTCTCATTTTAACTAGCTCATCAATTCAACAGTCGATCCTGAAGAGAATGTTGGCAACAAAATGGGCCCGTTGCACGCAAGGAATACTGCTAAGCGAACAGACTTGCTGCAGGTGAAATCACACAAAAATCACATTGGGCACATAAATCACTGTTTTTAGTACTGTGTCTCTTGCGTACAACTGGCCTGTTTCAGTTTTGGGAAATGAGAAAAACTCTATTTTGTTCGACCAATAAATTAAAATGCCAAAATCACTTAAGCAACGTAGAAAAGAACTGCAGAAGCATCATGAAAATCAAAGAATCCGGTCTCTAAAACAAGATACCTAGTAAAGTTTATCTTGACGAGCAACTTTTGCTTCCTGTCACATTTTTTATCAAAATAAAAAAACAGAGTTTTATTCTTACTTATTGGATTTTTTATTTTTCTTATTTTCTAAGGTCACAGAGAAGATGCTCTAACTTTGACACAAAGTTAATATAAAAACTGTCTGTTGAATTTTATTTGTTTTAGTTTTTAAGCCTGTGGACATAATTTATTTTGTAGACAATTCTTTAGTCAGTGAGTCATGGATACTTCCATGGACCCCCATAAACCCTCATTTTTCACCGAATCAAGGACCATATAGCCTCTATTTAATTTTTAAAATTTTGATGCCGGCCGATTTTTTCAGTGTCAGGAAAATGGATCCATTTTTGTGCCATGAAATTATGAATATTAGTCTGTTAGTCAGAGAGGAAAACGAAGCAAATTTGTCCATTTTCAAGAACCTGAGGATATTATATGAACGTGTTTTTATCAAGTGGAACTATGTGCATTATGACGTGAGCCCTGTTATGCACATATTCTTATGGGTCTCAGGGCTCATGTCTTAATGCACATAGTTCTGTTTGATAGAAATACATCCATAAATACAATATGAATACAGCACGTAAAAAAAAACAAAAAAATTTAAAAAATATAGTTTTACTTTTTAAAATAATGGTCGGAATGTACAAGAAAATGAGAAGACACTGGGTAAATTTTCACAACTTATCAATGCATGACGAGAAAATCATGATGAGAAACATCCGGAGACTCACAAATGTGATGAAATTAAGACTTTTCACACTTTGGATACATCATTCTGAAAAAGAATAAAAGAAGAATAGATCAAAAAGGTTGCAAGGAAGTAGAAAACACCTGATTTTGCAATTTGTGGATTGTGGCAATGGTAAAATGTGAGTGATCCAAAGGAACTTTCAGCAGTAACCTTTTCTCATTCGAATTTTGAGAAAATTGTTAAAGGTTTGGCAAAAATGTTGAGAAAGTCTAGAATTTTCAACGAGGGGTTTGAGAAAATTTAGCTTTGAGGGAAAAGTGCCAAGTTGCAGTGAGTAGCTGATGTCTTGGAACTTTTCATACCCCTGGAATTTTGGTTTTGAGGATAAATATCATGCAATTGGAGCAAAAATTAGATGATTCTTTGGTTTAATAATCTGACATTCAATGCAGCAGAGTCTTTAAAGGGTTAAGAACGCCAGGAAGATAAATTTTACCCTGAAACATGGTCAAAATATTAAGTTTTCCATTTGCTATATTCTCTTTTAATCAAATCCTCCAGGGTTTCACAACAATCACATTTAATATTTTAGAAAATTATAACCTAGGCATGAAATAAAGAGAGTTTGTAAACCTTTCGTAAGATTTGCAGTAGGTAATCAGGCGTTACTCCTTTTTTATGCATATCTTTTCATTCTCCTTGGTATTGCTATCCATTTTGATAGATTTTTTATCGAAAAAGTTAGGGAACTTTTATCTGTTTATTTTTTTTTTAAGCGTGGATGATGAAAATAGAGAATTTAAAATCATACCATCAACATTAGGAACTTTCCACTGGCAGGATTTTCCTTCCTTATACATTTCTTCAAGGTGTGTTTGCACCACTCCTTCCTCCGAAAACTTTAGATACAGTTGGTAAAGTTGTAAAGCAGCTTTTGCATCTTCTATTGAATCGTGAGTTTCAGCTTGAATCTTCAAACCTGCAAGAATTAATGATGACCAGGATGAACTTGTCATAAAAAAAAACTAAAATTTAAGAGGCTTTTGCTACAGAATCATAACTCTATCAACCATCATGGGTGACTCCATAGAAAAAAAATAGAGAAGGGCATTTTATTTTGTCATGGACATAACATTTTGTCACTTTGAAGTGTTATTAAGGGCTAATAATTTGGGGTAAATTTTTTTTACAAAAATTCTCATACCCTCGCAAGAGGAGTCTCCTCCTATTCCTCAAATTCTCCTTAAAATAATTTAACGTCAGAGAGGGTAATACTGAAAAATAGAGATTCACGAGCAATAGGTTCTATATTTGTAATGTCCATGACGCTCTATTTTCTAGTGCAGCTCTTTTAAAGGTTCAATACTTTTAATGAAACTATGCAGGAAAAGAGGGGACCCTTCCCAAAAGGGCTACAGGATTTTTTTGGAAGTTTTTATTCCAAATAATGAGCCCTTTGCAGCACTTTAAAGGGTCAAAATGCTACATATGTATTTCCACAACCAAAAAAAAAAAGGAAAAAAAAGCTCAGTAGGGCAGTACATTTTTAATTTTCATTCCCTCTCATGATAGAATTATGATAAACTTCTTTATGCCTGGCAGATACTTGGTTTACGCCTTGGAAATCATTGGATATTATTCTGAAATACCTTTAAAAAGTTCTTTGCTAGACTCTTGGGTCTCCAGAATTGGAATGCTTATAGAGTTAATGTGCAAGATTATTTGACCGTTTCAAAGGTAGCAATTTAAATATTTTTGACTCTTGACTGACATACTTAACTAAAGAGACACATAAAATTCAACTTAAAGGCTAGAAAATGACCTTTAAACATCTCATTGCTGGCCATTAGCTGCCTCCTAGAAGGAATTAAAACAAGTGTTTTCATTATTTCACTGGATAACTACCCTTATAGTTATATATCATACCTAATAACCAAAGTCTGATGTGAATTGCGAACAGAGAAATCTGAGAGAGAGGTAAAAAGTTTGAGAGTGAAGAGTTCAATAAATGAAGACAAATGCAGACTTACCTAGAAAATGCCATGCTAAAAACCTGAGAGAGACCATTCTTTGGTGAGGTAAATGGAATAGATTTACAGTATCTATGACTTGCTCCGGAGGAACGACCAAATTTATTACCCTATAAACGAAAAAACAGAGGGTAAGGAGATGAGGCTTCGAATATCATTAATTCAAACAGGCAGACTCTGGTTTTCACCAGGAAAATGCGAATCTCTCTGAGCTAGCTCTGTTTTGCTTAGAACCTAAATAAGTAAAATCACATCACTGACTTTTCGCTTTCAAAGCAATCAAAAACTTTTTTTACGCAGAAGAATTTGATACACTCATCTCTGGCTTTAAAAACGGAGATAATAAAGAAAAATCCTAATTTCTACAGTAAGGCGCACAAAATCCTGCCCCTAACTTTGTGATAAAGATTTAAGGATCCAAGATGATTCCTCATTGAAAGCTGAAATTCAATCCTTCATTCACAAATCTACATTTTGTGTCTCCAAAGAATTTTAAGCACGGAAGTTAACAGGCCTTTTCATTGCTCATGACAAAATTACAAAAAGATATTGACTGATTCGAAAGTAATATCACAAAGACCCTGATTCTAGGTTATTCTATTCGAGACAACAGGATATAGAAGCATTGTTTGGATCCGGTACAAAACCACCGAGACAAAATAAATCAAACCTAATGTATTTGATCTAACAATAATATGACATTTTTCAACGTTACTGATAAAAAATGAATATTCTTTTATTCATCCCTGTCTTTAACAATCGTCTGAATCAGTCAACAGGGGACAGAGACATAAAGGCAAGAAGAACTAACCTAAAATCATTGTTCAATCCATGACCTACGAATTTAACACCATTGTCAACAAGATAACGCAATTTGAGATAAGTTGATTTTAAAGTTGTTAAATGTTTCGAGGAACTAGCTGCATTTAAATCACCGGGTTGAATCCCAGAGAACTTTGTTAGATAATCAACGACTTGTTCTTGAGTTGAGATGTAGTCATCGATGAATGGAGTTCCGGCCAATACACCTTGGCTGTTGATCAAAAAATTCAAAGTAGTGATTATAAGGATTATATTAATTCAGTGTAAAAATGAGATGTGCTGATAGATGTTACCAAAATAAGTGTTCTAACTGTACTATTAAGTTGAAGGAGTCACTTGACTGGCAAGCCTAATTTCTGAAAGCTATTCAGATTATTTTTTTTTTTTTTAAGACTTTTGACAGGGCGAGGGGAAATTTGGTGCAGATCAGGAGCACGTAAAAATCAAGAGTGTACCAATTTTTTAGATGTCATGTTCGGGTTACACCTCTATTTTTAGAGACCTGAGGCTTCATTTTCATGTGAATTTCACAAGCGGCATTCCATGCAGAAAGAGCACAATGCAAAATGAAATTAAGTGATGTAAATACTTGATACATTGTTAGGATGAAGGTTTATCCTAAGAAAATAACAACACAAGACCTTTCTAGACATTTCGAAAGATGACAAGATAGCAGAAAAAATAACTGCGTTTAGACGATGTTTCGCAGGAACTGAAAAAAAAAAAAGCTCAAGCAATGACCAGGAAAATATATGTTCCTCCTCCACTCGCGTTCATAATATTTTAACTGTTGAAATTTAAATAGGAAGAAGAGTAAATATTTAATTTGTTTGCACTCTGAACTTGCTGAAATTTAACATTTGATTTAAAATTTGTACACAAAAAAGTTGACAGTTGATTGGATTATGAGAAACATACCCTCTAATGACAGACACCCTTGCAACGGACATATGAGAGGGCTTCACTGTTGACAATTTTCCGTCACTTCGAATTTCTGCTTCCTCTTGATTCAATGTAACAAACTCAGCATCCATCGCAACTATCTCACCTGATGGGCAAATGCACACGAATTAGAGAAATTAATAGAAAACTTAAGAAATCTTGCAAAAAATTTTGAAGTATTGAAAAGAGGAGTAAAACGATGATCAGTTCAACTTTTTAAAAAATTAGTCCCTAAGGAGGAATGACAGTGGCATTTTTGGATACCATGACAATTGAATGAAAAGGAACCGACTGATAATCTGTCATTCAAATTCCTAAAGATGGTTGTAGTGCTTCTATACTCACTTCTGCAGATGTATTGTTCTGATTTTTAAATTCCATTGCAGATCAGATTGGCACCACGCTTTTTTGATGCTGTAAATTTGCAAAGATACTGAGACCAAACTACTAGATCAGTCACTACATATCTTTTTGAGATCCACTCCCTGCCTGCCTGCCGTTAAGAACTTAAGATGTAGAATTGGCTCATCTCAAAATGATCTCATAAGAAATGCATTAATATTTTAACTTCCCGTCATTGCTGCGCAGTAGAGTCTCCGAAAATCATCCATGGGAATGACTGCCCTGTGTGGATTAGTCTTGTACCACATGTACATAACTCACTCAATTCAGCTTATGTTTTCAGAAATCCCTATTTTCAATTAAATTTCCTTGAGATTAGTCATCAAATAGAACTGAAAAAAATAACTATCAACTCATCATACCTAATATTTATTTTCGGTGCTTTGAAAACAATTAGCTAAACTGACCCATTATTCAGGATACTGAGAAGTTTGCTAGGATAATATTCTAAAACACACTTAGGGAGAACAAAAAATTTACAAAGAGATCGAAATGCCATATAGACATTATGATGAGCGCTAACCTGATTTTGGAGTTTCTTCAGCAGTGAGAGGAACAAATGTAATACCACTTCGATTATTCTGGGCCAAACAGACATCTTCACAAAAAACTTGAGACGTTATTGCAGGAGGCGCAGGTGGAGGCTCCTCGGATTTGACCTTGTGTTTGCTCCAGTATAAAACACACGGTATTTTCCAATCTAAACTGAACCAGACAGCTTCCTGAGCGGTGACAGGGGTAATACTGGAAAAAAGGACAAATTATACAGAATAATGTCAATCGGTCGAAGTGATCCTGCAGCATTCTGTTTAGCCTGAACTGTTCAAGGTTTCCCCACAATTTTAATGCACTACAGATTTCTGGATTTTCAAATAAATCATCAAAAATCATTGTATTATCTAACGTTACCCTGTAAATTTAATTCAGTTCGTTCAGTTTTAGTTTTAAACCATGTAGATAGATACAAGGAAATACTTGTAGTAGTTACGTTGTATTTAAATAAAATTCTTTTTAAAAAAAGAAAAAGGAAAAATCAACGAGCCTTGAAAGGTAGATCTTACAGCAGAATGTAGCAGAATTAGATATGTGCCTAGTTTGTAAGAACTCTCAGACTTTTGTCCTGGTAAAGATGCCAACACATTTTGTAATTTGAGCCACAGTTTCAGCTACAGTCATAACTGTTTTACAATCAAATCTTTTGTTTTGATGCCTGATATGCTACAGGATAATTTGACTTCAGAGGATTTTTATGAGGAGTCTTAAATTATGAAATGTAGAATTTGCAGGTGCTTGAAATTTGATGATAATCATTTATACATAGAAACTACCTGGCGAAGTGAGCACAATGATACCCTCATTTTGTGAGTTGAGCAGTTTTTGAAGAAGTTACAACAAAATAATCTAATCTGCTAAAGCATGTGTTTAAATGGGAAATGCCGCTGTGTGACATCACAAAGCCGTAGATTTTCCCATTTTTGAATCTATTATTCTCAAATTTCCCTCATTGGAATACAAAATTAACAAAATATACGGTTAACTCAGCTTATAAAGCACTTTCATAGGAAGCATTTTTATGAATGGCCCCTTGTAAAAAGTAATGCATTACACCCTTCCCTCCCCTTCCCAGATGGCCACCGACAATGAAAGAATATTGTTAAGAGTTGCCAAGGCTTTTATCTAATGCAAGGAAGAGTATTACAGAAATGATAGAGAATGTAAAAAATTATTTACCTGACATCATTAAACACATGCCAATTTTCATTTTCATAGTCTGTATTGATAATTGCAACTAGATTCTTTTTTTCATCATTAACATGACATACAACGGCTGATAAATTATAGACTACTGATAATGATACATCATCCTTCTGTAAAAAAGATCAAACCACTTCACAATTTTGGCAACAAAAATAAACAAGCCATGAATAAACATTTGTACACTATTTCAAGAACTAAAGGATTGAAACAGTAGTACGGCAATTAAGCGTTATAGCAGAATTTCTTCTCCATTCTGGGTTGTTCGGAGTGTGAACAGCATGCAACAGCTGAGCCAAAGCATCAAGATTGTATTTGTTACGCGTCATACCTCAGAGACTGTAAGGGTAATGCTTAGTGTGCGATTTAACCAAAGTAGATTGTGGTTTTTTTATGAGCAGAAATTTGAATACAGGCATCGAAATAGTAAATATTTTGGCTAGGAGTTACTTTCATTAATTTTTGTTACAAAAAACATGTTCTACAGAATTGGGATTAGAATTCAAAATAATTGTCTAGTGGTCCATTCATCCCTGGTCTGGTTTTTAGGACGAGAAAAAGGAAATAAAAAAAGTCACATGACTAAAAATAGCAAACAATTGGAGGAATGGACCAAAATTGATCAATGATTGGTTAGACTAGAAAACAGAAATACCTTCGGAGCAGAGGCTACAGAGTTAACTTCACTACGTTCTAGTTTTGAGATGAGAACTTCTCCAGTTGACAGGAGCTGAAGATGAACATGTAATGGAAGCCAAGAATTTGTCGAGTAAGGATTGCTTGAATTCTGAGTGGTGGTTGTCTCTGAAAAATATTAACAAATTTGAAAAATATATTGAAAGAGATGAAAACTCTGTTGAAAAAGATTAGTTAAAAGTTAAAACAGAATGCAACATTTGATAAAAATTAGAAAGACCATGAGCAGCAACATTAGGAAAATGTTAGAGGGAATCATTGTCTATATTTAAAAATCCATAAAATGTGACAGAGATAAAATTTTGGACTAATCACTTAAGAAAGGATGAATTTACATTTCAAACTTTTAGAAAGTTGGTGAAGACATTATTATGGCACTAATTTACAAAAATGTAAAATTAAAAAAATCTGCTGAGTGCTTGGATACATATAATCCGAGGGTATTTTTATTTTTAAATTAACAAGGTGATATTTTGCAGATTCTTCTATCAAATAAAAATTTATGAGACAAGGACAGGAGATAAGTCCAAGATGTGATGAAATTAATTTTGAATGTACACTGAAATAACATGATTGGCTAAGGGGGAAGAGTTTTGTTTTGGAAATGCACAGTTAAACTTTTGTGAGACCCTATTATCACCTCTGTTGTTTCAATGTAAACAGTTTAACTGCATTTTGAAGGGTATACCTTCCGTGAAAATTTGAAAAATTATCTCTCTTGTGGTTTTCCTAATTTTGTCAAAGAAAAACAGACAACATTATGGACTAAAAATGTTTTCGGTGGGACAAGGAAGAATTAGAATGAATATCGAGGAAAAGTGTTACTTATTTTTCCTGATAAAAAAAAGAAAGAGACAGAGAAAACAGAATTCATTGGAAAAACTGCCAGAATCCAAAAAATATGTCCTTGGAATTTCACTAGCAGTAACTCCTTTTTTTCTGGCAAAATGGAACAGATTTTAGCTTTAGCGCTGATAAAGGTAAAGGTGAACTGATTTAAAGTGAGAAAAAAAATGACCCACTTACCAGTTGCTCTACCCGGGTGCTTAAATCTGCAGCCAGGTCTCGTGCAATTTTGTCCATATCGACATGGTTTTGTGGAGCTAACAATAGGTGGATTAAGTGAATTTGGACCAATGTCACTGACAGGATTAGAGTCCAAGGCTTTTTTCACCAAAACGTCCATCTGACTTTGCCAGAATGCTTTATCCTTTAAAAAAAGAACAGATAGTGAGTAGAGTGCATCACACATAAAATGCTCTTTTAGTACAAAAAAATGTCGCATAAGCATACTAATTATGAATATCATATTTAATTTTCAAGTTTTTCGGCATTTGCTAAGAGACTTTTGCACCGACAGAAGTGCTTACTAACATGATATCATTATGCATTTTGATGGCTAAGGTACAATATTGACAACTGACGATTTTATGGGACAAAGAAAAAACTTCTATAATTTTGAGGTTGTATTCACGATTTTGTTTTTACATTCCAGCACTCCCATGCGGAATTGGAAAAAACTAAAAACATCAGCTTGCAAGTTTTACACTGTGGAATGCGGCGATATTGCTGACTCGTTTTTGCCAAAATTTTCAGTTAAGTGGTATTGTTCCTTAGCCAACGATTTACTTACTGAGGGAGCCAATATTTTGCAGTTTGCTGAAAAAGGAGCCATAAAAGAGGATTGAGAGGGGGGGGGGGGGGAGGAATGAGAATTTTTCTGTGGAATTTTTAATTCAGGATAGTCTGCAATATTCATACAAACTATTCTAATTTTTAGGTCATTGAAAATAATTGCAAGTCCAGGAGGTTCTTTCTCTTTGAAATAATCCAGGTTAAGAGGTGTAAAAATCGCACTTAAGAAAAGAGGAAGAACAACAACAACAACGAAACTTGACTTACTGCAGAGCTTTCTATATTGCAGTTAATTGTGAGCAGAGTTGGTAAAGCTTTTAACTGTCGAGACTGAAGGGTTGGCTGAAAACGCTCACATTGATCACACCATGCCGGAGTGGTCTGCTCGGGGCATAAACTTTGCTTTAGAACTTCGCAAAAAGTGTACTCGGTGTTTTCTACGGAACAAAAGATATAATGATTCATCAAAACAAAAATTAATGAAAGGGAAATGAGAGAGGAAAAAAAGTAGTCTTGCGAAATTACAAGGGTCCAAAAAGTATGAGGAGTACTTTTAAGTATGAGTTAAGCTTTGACTTTGTGGAGCTGAGCTGAAACATAGAGAGGATCAACTGTGCTGTTCTGAGTTTCAAAATTGTACCTACTCAATAAAAATGGGATGAGAGTTTTCTAAACATGCTGGCAAAAACTATCTGAAACAAAATGATTGATATGAGGTGCCTAGTATCGAAACCTGCAATCTCCATTGCAGTGTCTAAAAATTTGGCAATCATTTTCATTAGTTATGAAGATAGCAGGTGAGTGTGTATTTGCTTCTTTTTCCTAGAATAATTTACATTTTAGCAGAAAATTAAAACAATATTTTACGAAAAAATTCTCATTGATTACTTCTATTAGAAAACTAAATCATCTGCAGATTTTTTAGATAATACAGTGGAGATTGCCGGTTTTGATACTGGCTGCCTGAGTTATACTTTTCCCCCTTCATTGATGACAGTGATCTTTGCCTGAAAAGTGGCTTGTCTTCAAGCAAGTGAACAGATGGAGCTGCCCCCCCCCCCCCCACTAATATTAAAAATTATAGAGAATAATTCTATCAGAAAATAGAAATTTATTTCACCTGCTACATTTTCTGGATAAATAAGGTTGCAAACCAACAGGTTTGATTCCCGGCTGATAGAGTGCTGGCACTTCAAGCAGCGATGGACATGAAGTTGCTTGCTTCCAAACAGCCGACTCACTTCCGTTTCTTCATCCTTGACTGAAACAGCCTCTAAAGAGTCTCCTTTTGGCAATTAAAAAAACAAAAACCATTAAGTATGCTGGTAAAATAGAGGATGAAGAAATTTTTTCTACATAATTATTAAACTGTAATATTACATATTTTCAGGTGCAATAGACTCTTAATTATCTGACAAAATGTGATAGTTGGGGATGTTGTACAGTGGACTCTGGATAATTCGAAATTGAAGGGCTTTTTCTTCGAATTAGCGAGGTTTCGAAATAAAGAGAGTTCGAATTAAAGAGATTCCATGTGGAAAAATTTCGAATTAGAGGTTCGAATTATACAGGGGCAAATAGACGGATTTACGCCAAAAGGTCTTCTGGTCAAAGGTCAAGCTTTTTCAGACACCCAGGTACAAAAACAGTTGACTTCGAATTGTGGAGGGAATGTACCGTCTTTTTTCGAATTATTGAGGGAGGGCCATATTTACTTCCAACACTTCGAATTACAGAGAGAATTTTTGTCGCAATTTCGAATTATGGAGGGCCGCTCCAGCTTAAAAATTTCGAATTAATGAGGGGAGAAAAATACATTGATTTTCTTCGAATTATCAAGAGATTTTCAAGGGAAATAGACTTTCCTACGAATTAAAGAGGTTTTCGAATTATCGAGGTTCGAATTATCGAGAGTCCACTGTGTCAGGACTTACAATTACAGTGTTTTCAAAATCGTCTAACTTCTCCTTCTCTTTTAAAAGTTTTTAATATATGTATACAGTGGTAAAATTACACAATCATTTTCCTTTAAAATTAAAAATTTTTTAATGGAAAGCCAAACTATTTGCTGTTCTGGGAGATTTTTTAGATAATTATGACAAAGTAGCACTTTCACAAAACTGTATTTGCGCTAGTTCCTTTTTGCTAAATATGATCCATTTAGCAATCTGGCTCAAATCCATATGAATTCATCATCTAAACGGTATGAAGAAACTGAAGTAAATTGAAAGAAGCACTAACCTTGTTGATCCACTTTGTTCTTAACTCGCTTGTTGGCAATTCGACTTTGTAAATCTATACTAGGAAAATCAGTATCACGGTAGACAAACTCAGCTCGTTTCTCACTTTCTTTAGCTTTCCGCTTTTTCCACTCCAAAAGTTCAAAATGCAACTGATGAAGAATAAATCTATTCCAATTCTGATAAAAAAAGAAGAAGAAAAGAAAGTTAGTTTCATAGAATTTCAAATCAATGAGGTGTTACGATCAGAGATAGGGATGATCTGGTCAGAAATCTGAAGACGTAATTGAGGCTATGAAATTGAGAAAATAATTTAAAATTTTAAGCTAAAGTAAGAAACCACTTAAGTAAATATTTTTTGTGCACATTATTCTTCACATGCCAAAAATTGTGGAAATGAACAAGGTATTAGCAGGTCGATTTCTCTCAAGGTCAACTGACCCATTATGGTCTATTAGGGGCTTTACGGTTACTTCTTTTCTCATTTCAAACAAAATAGACCCAGGTTTGACAGATTCTGTTACAAAACTACTGAAGCTCCCATAAAAAGTAACGCCTATGGATCTATTTTTGTCATTTTCTGGAGAATTCAATTGTCTGACTGATGCTACTACCTTATACGATTCTACATTCCTACAGAGAAGAAAACTGGTCTTATTACTAAAATTCGCTTTTCATTTAAGTGTGAAAGATCACCAGTGTAACTTGGTCAAACTTACTTGAATTAGAGTGACTAAATTTGTTTTTTTCTTTAATTCCAGGTTATTCTGATCAGGGAGAATTAAATTCAAGGCAGAGGCTTCATGAGCATTTCTTAATGCACGCAGGAAGTTGCCAGAATGACAAGGATATCCTGTTGAAAGTGTGAGCATGTGGAAGAGAAATCCTAATTCACAACAAAGACAAAATTCTGCTTGGCAAACGTGAGATAAAACAATCTGCCGAAGTTGCTCTGAAAAGTAAAGGACCTATAAAAAAAAAAAAAAAAAGAAACAAATATAGTACAAAACTTAGTAGAAGTCATTTTCCAATGAAATGAAATTGGCATTAAAAGTAGTCTGAAAGTTGAAAAATTCCATTTGCGAATGGAAACTATTCCGTAAGCTGAGCTACAAGGTCTAGGTTTATCACCGGAAGAGAAAAATGTCGAAAGAGGGTATGATTTTTTAACGATTAATTACTGTTTCCAAAGCCTCAGTTCCACACAGTTTAAAAGTCACACTTCACTCAGCTGAACTTACTCATTTCCATATAAGGCTGTTTAGCAAACGTTTTACCGTGTCGGCAACTAACCTGAATCATCGCATTGCAATAGGAATTAGGGAGGGTTGCTTCTAAGCCACTGAAATGAGTTTTGTTGAACTGCTCAAAGTCGAAATCTTCAGGGCCTGATTTCCAATACTTCATATCTAATTTACGGTATCGTTTCGGAATGGCCACAAATACAGGAGCACTATTTGCATCACCTTCCTTCAATGATGGATTTTGATCCATTGGGTTACCATTCCTATGGGCACTTTTGAAATCTTGTGTGTAAGGCACCTGAAACAGAGGTCAGAGAAAAACGTTCATAAACATGATGAATATAATAATCTTCATTAAAAACATGTACACTTAATATCAAAGAAGCAGAGAATTCCTAGCTTTCGTAAATTGAACACCTTCCGTTTTCCTAATTTATTGCAAGTAATGATTTTTTTTTTGGTTCTTCACTTTAAACTATATCAACATTGGAACGGAAGAAATGCGTATTTTGGTTGGCAGCTTTGCAGACATTCCATCATAATTTACTTTTTAGGGTAAAGGTGTTACAGCAAAAAACAAAACTTTGTCTACCTGCAAGGGGAGCGAGAAAGTAAAAAAAGAGAAAAAGAAGGAGGAGGTAACCGTTCGGTTAGAAAATCTTAATTTCCGATTCTACCCACTATTTTCATCCCTTCTTCTTTCCTGGCGGTATCAGCCACCTGTTGCTCCGAGTTTTCATTCAGGTATTTTTGGTTGATTCCTGCTATTACAGTTGGCTAATTCGACCTTTTTCTACTACTTCTGGCCGATGGCATCATCAGGATACCTGTTGACAATGTTATAAGGGCACCCGTTAACGATTTCATTGTGGTACTTGTTAACGATGTCATGGAAACACTCATTGATGACATCATCAGGGCATATTTGATGTTAGTCATTGAGCCACCCATTGCTGACATCATGAGGGAACATTTCCGTTAAATATGAATTTGCCCTGGTAGATACAGTGTCAACTTATTTTCAGTGGCCTCTTTAATTTCAGGAAAGGCATACTGATGGTAAACTATAATAGTAAAGATAATAGAGCCTTCAACACGAAAATCCATAATGTTTGCAGACCTGATTTCGTCGCTTGCTATGAGGGTTTGGGGCATAACCAATTGTGCCCTGCATTTTCATTGTGCGTATTATTTCGGGATCAATCGGTGGATGATGTCTGCAACATATAAACACACTGGCATTAGATTTTGACAACTTAAGAAATGAATCTCAAGTGGGTTTAACAAAAATTTCAAGATGTTAAACAAATATTGCTTGAAAATCGGGTTTCTGAAAGAATCTTTCAGAAAATGACAGTTCGAATGTGCATTTTGACATGATCAGTCTGTTTTTGCTGAGCACTAAAAAATGGAACAATATTCTAGCAATTTCTCTATCTGTATCTTGATGAGCATTTGCTAGGGGTACAGCATTACCTTACTCTTACCAGTTGACAAAATGACCCAGTGTCATTGTGACACATGAGTGTGTCACAATGACACATTTCTTGAAACGTATTTGTGGACAGCGGATGCTTAACTTTTAAGGACATATGTAAGGAGTTCATTAGGAGTGTTAGAAAGTACATTCACACCTCTCCCATGCATATTTCACTGAATCAATAGGTAAATACGAAAAATGCGTGCTTCAATTGCAACATTTAAAAATCTCTGATTACGTTTTACATTCCTCAAAGAAAACTGATCAAAATGCTTCCTGCAACTTTGTGTGATTTTTTATTAGGAGCTAGGTAGGTGCTTTAAGCTGATTTTTAAAAAACGATGAGAATGTTATTTACCTGTGAGTTTTCTTGACAAATTGTGAAGGCCAATCAGAGACTAAGGGAGCAGGCACAGGATACACTAACGGAATGGCTGCAAGCACAGCTAGTTCATCTGTTACGTTGATAGGAGGATACGTCTCAACAGGATCAGCGAATTCTGTTGGTCTCGATAAAGTGTTGATAATTGGGGTTTGTTTTGATGTAAAAACATGGAGCGACGCTGCTGAATCACCGATGGCTATTACTTGACATGATGTTGAAACATCAAAAGAGAGACAAAGAGAATCTGTCGCATTCACCTGTAAAGTTAAACAAGGCTTTTGAAACAGAGTAAAGAGCAAATATAAGTTATAAACACATTAACAAATTTCAAAAGCCTTTAAACAGTAGTTTACGTAGAATCGTGAATGAGGTGTATTTTTCATTCCATTTTACAGGGTCGCCGCAGAATTTAGATTATGAATTGCCCTGACTGATTTTGGTATATTTCCTTGACAAAAATTGAATCAGGGCGTGCAAAAACCGCTAATGTCCATTTTTCCAGTCTTCAGTCTTTTTGAGCTGATAATATTTTTAAAGAGTTAATAAAACCCTAAAAGTAATGAAAGGACTTATTTTGGGATTAAGGTAAACCGGAGACGAGTATTAAAGCCACTTTTATGGTTGCATCTAACTCCGAAAAGAATTATCAACTCAAACAAGTAGCAAAAGCTACCTGCTGAGGGGGCGCCGCCCCCCCAGACCCCCCCTTTCAAATTATATATGTGAGACTTTGAGTATCATAGAAGTCGTGCGGCGACATGCCGAATGAAATGCCACAATTAAAATTATTGGATCAGATGATGAGCTGATAAAAGCCTTACCCAGTAATTTGGGAACATTTCTGACACAGTTTGGTTGCTTTAACAATCACTTTGATTTGTGAAATACAAATCGTTTTCACTTCGTATGTAGTTAAATTTGATTTTGACTGACTTAGTTTCTGATGGATTCAAATTCATAATATACATTTAGGTTCCAGGGAAAGAAAAATGCAGATGAGCTACACTTCACATGAATATAGATGGATTAAAAATAAATAATCCGAAGAAGTGATGAAATAATTGATAATTGTTTACTACAGTAAATACTAAACCTAGGATTCATAGGAATTTTAAATAAAATCCCACCCATCACTAAAATAACCCATATGTATACAGGGTGTTCGAAAAGTCCCCTCCCCCCCCTCTAACTTTTGACCTAATTGAGGTAGAGATTTGAAACTTGGAGGGTGTTCCTAGATCAAAGGGAGCTACTTTTTGACCCCCCCAAATTTGGGGGGGGTCAAATCTCTACCTCAATTAGGTCAAAAGTTAGAGGGGGGGAGGGGACTTTTCGAACACCCTGTATACTCGTGGTGCCTGCTCTCGGCTCGATTTCGCCGAATGGAATTCTTTATCATCGCGGTTGTCCTTGTTGCATGCACCGAGTTTCAGGCAAATCTATTGGCAAAAAGTTGAGGTTGCCAATTTTTGACCATTTTGAACTTTAATCGGCGGCCATTTTGGAAAATTAGGGTTTTTTTAAAAATCTAACGTTGAATTCGTTATTCTCGGGTCAAAATACCCCCAGATACCGAATTTCAGGTGAATCCATTGGCAAAAAAATCAAGTTTGTCAAATTGTCGGCCTTTTTGAGCCTAAACCGGTCGCCATTTTGAAAAATTAGGGTTTTTTTGGAAATCTAACGTTAAATTCGTTTTTCTCGTGCCAAAATACTCCCAGATACCGAGTTTCAAGCAAATCCATGTGCAAATAGCAGAGGTGCCAATTTTCGGCCATTCGGAACTTTGACCGGCCGCCATTTTGAAACGGTTTGAGATAATGACTTCCAGTTTGCGCGAAAAATTTTCTTTTTTTATGCTCTTTCGAACGAGGTATCACAAAGGGGGTCTTCCCATTTGAAAATTAAAAGTTAGGGTCCGTAACCCCCCAAAATGGGGCCCCCCAAAATTTTGGGGGGGTCAAAAAGTAGCTCCCTTTGATCTAGGAACACCCTCCAAGTTTCAAATCTCTACCTCAATTAGGTCAAAAGTTAGAGGGGGGGGAGGGGACTTTTCGAACACCCTGTATACTCGTGGTGCCTGCTCTCGGCTCGATTTCGCCGAATGGAATTCTTTATCATCGCGGTTGTCCTTGTTGCGTGCGGGAGGAAATGAAGGCGCGCTCGCAGTAGCAAGAAGCAGACGCACCAGGACCGCCAGGTTGCTTGCGACGCGTGAATGTAGCTTGACCTCCACAGATTAACAAACCGTCGAGCAGCCACGCGAAAAGTCCTATACCTACATAGAGAAAAAAAAGGAGGTATTTGCATCTTGAGGTTTGTTTACCCTGTGACGTAGGTCTGTACAACCTGGCCAGCGAAATCCGAAATTCGAACTATGAAAAATTGACCATAATTTCCGATTTTCCGAGGTATAAAATACACAACTCAGCAGAAGAAAGAAAGAAAAATCGATTCGATATTTCTGGAAGGCTAGGCTAGGCTAGCGGCCACCGACCCTCGGAAAAGTCGTAAAAACGAATGACTCAAGTTCACACGTGCAGGGCTCGGAGCATTGCAGCCAAATTGGTCTGTTTGTTATTCAGGGATAGTGTCCTAGCATAGGTTTATTTAAAAAACAATTAAATAAGAGGAAGGATTTCAACCCTGAACAATGAGACCACCGACAGCCTGCATGTGACCCCGGGATCACAGTCAGTCCCCCGTCAGTTTTGGTGAGCAGAGTTACTGAGATGGACCATTTTTTTTAGGGAGCGAACAAATCAAAATTTTGAGCCTTAAGTTGGTCGCAACCATATCCGGAAGTCGTTACAGTGACATTTTTGTGCAGTATGCTTCTGTGGAAAGTGCAACACTTAATGAATACTTTTGACAAATCGTGTTTTATCCGGTTTGCGCTTCAAACGTGATTTCTTTGTGGAGTGTCATACGTTCCTTTTTGAATTGAAAAACTCGTCAGATGCATTGGGTAATGGAGTAAGGCATCTCTCATTTCTTAACGCAGGGGGCGGCAAATTTTGCATTTTTTTAAAATGTAGGTTTAAAAAAAATCGGATTCAGAAAAAAAAATTACAAACGAGAAAGCGTCTTTCGGTGACACAGGAGACAGCACCTTTAATTAGTCGAGTTAAGAGAGAAACTAAACACGCAATTTGGCATGGAGTGGTGCAGCAGTGATGATGAGGACTTGAGATAAAAAGGAGAAGCCCTCAGCGCGGCGCACGGTGAATCGAGTCAATGAGAGAGGTCGGAAAAAATTTGGGAACTTAAAACGCTCATAACTCCGTTTATACAAGAACCTAATGTTCTACAAGCTGTTCCACTGGTTTTCTCGTGATATTTTCTTCCAGTATCACCCCTTGAACTTTAAAATGTGACGAAATAAACATCAACATTTGCAGATTTTGTCAAAAATTTCATGTCCAACCCCTCTAATTGACTCAATCCACTGTGCGGCGGTCGGCGTGAAACGCATAACGCCTACAAGACTGTACGAATACTTCACGCATTGTGCCAAACACAGTGCGGTCAGCGCGGCGCGCCGGCGGAAGTTAAAATTATTAAACCACACTTATGTTTGTTCTTGCATAATTTTTACCTTCATTTCTTACAAATGGAAGGCCTTGTTCACACATAGATAGGTTTACGGAACTTAACTTTCGCGCAAAGTTCCGTGCGAACTTTTGCTAGTAGTGAGGGGCATAGTGTCCTTTCTTTTAATTTTTCTTGTTTTGCCGGTTGAAAATGCGGGTGTGATCCCTGCGAAACGTCCCGGGTTTCTTATTATATTTTATGTGTTTCTTTTTTATTATTTGCGGCCTTAGTCCCGTTTTAAGTTGTTTCTCTGTTACTGTTTCGGGCCGATTAAGTTGTTTTTTATTGATGTTTCGAAACGAATGAGAAGGGGGCGGCAAAATACAGGTGGCCCATAGGCAGCAAGTAGGTAAATCCGGCCCATGGGCGGCAAGTAGGTAAATCCAGCCCTGTTTTTTAAATGAATTTTGAGTCAAATTTACGTGAGAAATTGATTTACCAAGATTATTTTTCTTAATTAAAATTAACTTTCTTTTTAATACAGTTTTTACGTCAATACATTTGTTCGTAATTTCCAATACTTTTTACGAAATTTTTATGTTAATTTAATTATTATGTAAATTTGACTTCCTTTTCCGAATTTTTTCTTTTTTCGCGTTTTTCTGTGACTTTTAACAATTTTAGACTTTCTTTCCTTACTCTAGTAAGGATCTAGTCGTCAGAATCTATCCTGAACGACAACTTACATTCATGGAAAATAAAGCTTTAAATGTTCCTGACCATTTTTTACCATCCAAACTCACTAGAACACATTGTATAGGTATATGAAAAATTTGAAGAGCATCGCTGTCAAAAGCTAAGTTCTCCTTCAATTTAGCTCTTTTTGTATGGTCTACGGGTAAGGACAAAACTAACTGTTTTTGCTAAACGCTTACTGTTTTTTATTCATAAAATTTGAAAGTCTCAATGAAAGCAAAGCTATGTCCAATCACAGCTAGGTATTTTTATTTTGAGACTGCACATCCCAACTTCTCCCACTTTTTCAGCCGAATTATTTTTTTTTTTGGGCTAGATTTTGGTTGGTGCAGTAATGCTGATGGTTATTTTTAGAAGACTATGATAGTGAAACCTAAAGTTTCCAATGATATTTTATCAGCATAGTAAACTCAACCACGACTTCAATCATAAATAATTCCATTTAGCAAAATCAAGCTGAAAGGCACAAGTAAGGGTTCATGAAAGTTGAAGTCATAGCTCAACATTATAGGGTAGGTTCAAGTAACTTTTAACGTGTTTTAGACTTTTTTTTCTTACCGGAGACCCTGAAAAACCACTTAAATTCAAGGAAAATAAAGCCTTAAATGTTCATACCCATTTTTAAATGTCAGAACTCACTAGACCACATTATATTCATGATAAATTTGAAGAATATCGCTGTGAAAAGTTGAGTTTTCCGTAGATTTAGCACTTTCCGTATGGTCTTTAAGGTAATGACAAAAAATGCTAAATTGAAGGAGAACTCAACTTTTGACAGCGATATTCTTTAAATTCATCATGAATAAAATGTGGTCTAGTGAGTTCTGACAGTTAAAAAATGGTTATGAACATTGAAAACTTTTAGTTCGATGAATTGAAGTTGTCCCTTAGGGTCCATTAGCGCTAAGGAAAAAAATTCTAAAACTTGTTTGAACCAACCCTATAATATTCTCCCACAGGATTCACTTTCAGACAGTAATAATTAATCAACATAAACATCAACCATTACTGATAAATCATCAAAGATCCTATTGGGCGAAATTCAGCCAAAAAGCACCAGTTTGGAGTCTTGACATTTTGGCCACCGTTGGTTGCTTATTTACGCTATTAAACTGTGACTCGATGATAAAGAATGCCATAGGGCGACATTCCGCCGAAAGGCACCTGTGTGGGTTCTTTACATTATGGTCACAGTTGATTGCTAAACGCTACCAAACCATGGCTAAATGATCAGAAATTCCATTTGGCGACACATGTTAACACTCTTTGAACATCTGAGGTATGAGTTCTGGAAATTTTGGCTATACTTGGTTGCTAAACACTACTTAACAGTAAATGTTCAACAGTGACTTGATGATAAAGAATGCCATAGGGCGACATTCCGCCGAAAGGCACCTGTGTGGGTTCTTTACATTATGGTCACAGTTGATTGCTAAACGCTACCAAACCATGGCTAAATGATCAGAAATTCCATTTGGCGACACATGTTAACACTCTTTGAACATCTGAGGTATGAGTTCTGGAAATTTTGGCTATACTTGGTTGCTAAACGCTACTTAACAGTAAATGTTCAACAGTGACTTGATGATAAAGAATGCCATAGGGCGACATTCCGCCGAAAGGCACCTGTGTGGGTTCTTTACATTATGGTCACAGTTGATTGCTAAACGCTACCAAACCATGGCTAAATGATCAGAAATTCCATTTGGCGACACATGTTAACACTCTTTGAACATCTGAGGTATGAGTTCTGGAAATTTTGGCTATACTTGGTTGCTAAACGCTACTTAACAGTAAATGTTCAACAGTGACTTGATGATAAAGAATGCCATAGGGCGACATTCCGCCGAAAGGCACCTGTGTGGGTTCTTTACATTATGGTCACAGTTGATTGCTAAACGCTACCAAAACATGGCTAAATGATCAGAAATTCCATTTGGCATAATGGAGATGTTGCATGTGTGAGGAATTTGCGATTTGACTGTTGAATCTTGGGTAAAAGGTCACGAGAAACACGATGGTGCCACTGGTTTTCTCTGAAATCATCTCCCAAGCTCAAAAAAAAGCACTCAAGTTGAGGCCAAAATGAAGGGAATATCCCACCCTACCCTGAGAGTCCAAGTCTAGATCAAGACCAACTCTCCATGCAAAGATAGGGAGCTAATACATTGACAGGGCTACCATTTTATCTGGGGACTCCAAAACTGAAAACACGGCAACCCTGCTAATGTATTTGCTCCCTTTCTTTGCATGGAGAGTTTGTCTTCATGTAGACGTGGACTCTCAGGGTAAGGTGGGATATCCCCTCCATTTTGACCTCAACTTGAGAGCTTTTTTTGAGCTTGGGAGATGATTTCAGAGAAAACCAGTTGCACCATTGTGTTCCTCGCGAACTTTTATACAAGAATCAACAGTTAAATTGCAAATTCCTTGCACATGTAACATCTCCATTGGGCCAAAATGCACCGATATCAATACCTCATATGTTACTTGGTTCCTCGAAAATTCTCCTCTTGGACTTAGCCTAAAAGTGTGGACACTTTTTAGCCTCCGGCGAAACCTAGAGTCTATACGGCTTCGCCGCACGACTAAAAACTGAAGACTGGAAAAATGGACGATAGCGGTTTTCGCACGTCCCAATTCAATTGAAGGTATGCCAGATGGTTAAGAAGACATAAATTGAAACAGTTTTCAGGCAAAATTCGTTCTTAAAAACTGCAAACACATTCTAGAAAGCAAATAAAGGAGACTCAAGAATTAATTTTTCCCTGATATTTTTGTCATTTTCCTTAACATTTCCAGGTTTTCCCTGACTTTAAAATTCCCTGAGATTTCTCTGTTTTCCCTGTGTTTCCTGACTGTGGCAATCCTAACTAAAAAAACACATTTAATTTGATCTATTTGTGAAATTTTCATGCGTCACATAGATGTGCATTCTAATCAACTGGATAGTGAGATTTCTACTTTTTAGGGTACACAGAGAGGGTCCAGATAGACTATTTTTATAGGTGGAATATTGCACGCCCTCACAAGCATTAGTGAAACTGCTTTCAAAAAATGTAGGGTTACATAATGATACCAAAGCCTACTCAAGTACCAAACTCAATAAAACCATGATTCTTTAAAGGAGGCCAATTTTTTTTATTTATGACTCAATTGGATAAAATTAAGAAAGACAAACAGTGGTGCACTGCTAAAAATTGGGGAGAGGGGAAAACTACGCACGGCTCCTATCTAATTTTCAATTTAATTAGATAATTTTAAAAGTTAATCATGAAACACAATTGCAAAACATTCGAAACCCTGGTTGCGTCGTACCCAATAAAATGATCCATTTACTGACGGAGCTTGATTCATTACCTGGAATAGGCTCACTTCTGGCTCAGAGAGCGGCACAGTATCGACTAGTTGAAGTTGACCCAGGCTTGAGACGACTGCCAATCGAGACGAAAACGATGGCATGAACCGCAGTAGCAATGGGTCAAGAAGAACTGGGATTGGAGAGACCGATCGCATCATTCGGATGTCAAACACCATGAGAAGACGATCAACAACTAAGCCTCCTTGTCTGAAAATAACAAAGTATCAGAAAAAAAAACAGAATGATTAATTTTTCTTTTCAAAATTTCACTCATGAATCAATAACATGATACCTATTCAGTTTTGCCACAATTGTTGATTATTGAGACAGCTCCTCAAATTCGATGTCAATGGTGTTCATTTTCAAGAGAATTTTGACAACTATGCAAGCTCCGGCCGTTAGTCAACAAGGAATTAGGACATACATTTTGAGAGACCGTTTCCTTGTTCCTATGATGTTTTTAGCATTGTTTTTCCGCAAACGACTGGAAACTAATTTCCAAAATTTTCCATGCCACCATTATGAAAATATTTCAAAATTTTTCAATTCTTATGCCAGTTTTGTTCTTCTAATTCCAAAATATTTTCAAAACCAAGTTCCATTTAGGTTTCTTCATAAAGAACTGGAATACTAATTTTCCACAATTTTGAAATGGCAATTGACAATTGAACCTGCAGTTTTTACAGAAATATTTTTTCTTTAATGCTTTTTTTGAACAAGATATTAAATTATTTTCTATCTGAAATTCTCAAATTGTCCCCTGGCCTCCTAAGGAAGGGGGAGTCTCTGCTCCCATTAAGAAAATTCCCTCTTCATTACCACATTTTTTACTGCCACCCTGTTTTATTTAAGTGGTAAGATACATAAAAATTTTGAGGCTTCGGATTTCGCAAGAAATGAAACAGTGTTTCTATACATCGGTTTTGACCTTTTTATCAATGTTTAATTACTACCTAGTAACTTGGGATTTGCTGTTTTTATATCAGCTATTTTAAGTTCTTCTAAATTTGAAACATTGTACCAATGTAAAAGATTCTTAATTACAAAACAAATTACCTGCTTGAAAATCCACATGTAACGAGGAGGTTACCATGAATATCGAAATCAGACAGGCTACCGGTGTGAGCTTCCAAGGAGTGTTCAACTTTCAAACTTAAAGGATCTCGCAACTGGATGATTCCTGAGGGGTCCCCGCAACAAACGTAACGATTACCATGCTGGCGCAAAATTGCACAACTCGACTCCTTGAGATCAATCTAGGAAAAAAATGGCTTGTTTGGTAAAGTAACTGAAACTGAAGCACTACAAAATTTGTACTTAACTTCTGGAGCGAAATATTTTTTAGCACTACCATTTTGCTGGAAAAAATAAATATGCTAACACAAAACATTTCCCCATTGATGGTGAAATATCTTCACAAGCTCATTATTTAAATTTTAGAATATTCTATGAGATAAGACAAGACCAAGGTGAAATGGAGTTCTTAGATTGGTCAATTTCCTTGTTTGTATGCATTTTACTCTCTATTAATATTTTTTTTCGGCTGAATAATAGACAAACTAAAGGCATCTCCTTGGTGACTGACAATCAGAAAATTATTCTGCACATTATTATTGAAGAAGACAAATAATCAGTGTACCGCAGTACAGCTCAAAAATGTTCAATTATGATCCTCCTTTGACGTCCTTGGATTCTGAGGAAAAGTTCCTCAGAATCAAAGCAAAGTTCTGTGGGCATTAAGATGATTTGTTCGAAGGGCTTTTCTAAGAAAGATAAGAAAAAACTTTTGATACTCCAATCCAAGGGCAACTTGAATGGGACAATGGTTCCCACTTTCACAGCTAAATAAATAAGACAAATACCTATGTAAATATCATTCTATTAATTGAAGGCGTGTTCTGAAAATCTCTGGGTTATGAACGAATTTCTACAGAAAAATAATGAGACAAATAAAATGATTCCACTTTTTATAATTTTATATTAGTAAAATTTGGTGAATTCTTTGGCTGAAGATTGAAGAGCATATGAATATGTATTTTTAACCAAATTGACATGATGTATCGACGGTGAAACTACCAAACCACGTATCTCGGTTTGCGACGTCGCAGACTTCCTGTCATACTTTATTTTTTAAATGAAAAACTACTTAACATCCAGTCTTGAAAACTTCTGTGATTTTTTCTCTTTGTGCGGAGAAAATTCTGTGAAAATTTCAAGGAATGATATTGATTTGGTCTACTTCAAAAAAATAAAATGTGAGCGTAGATTTTTAAACACCGCAAACGAGATACGTCGTTTGGTAGTTTCACCGTCGGTATGTGAGCAAGAATACTTTTTGAATGAGTAATACGTAATATGTTAGCTCAAGCAATTAAACACAAAAGAACATACCAAATTAACCTCCTCTCCTCGAGCTAAATTAAACTCGACCAGTTTATGTTGATGACCACCCATGAGGATGGAGTCTCTGGCTTGGTGACTCAAAGGTAGAAAACATTGCATTTCATTTAAATTGTCTGAGCTGCAAAACAAAATAAAATTGAGAGAAATGTCTGCAACGTTTGGAGATAGTACTGGTTGTTGATTCAGTGGTTTTGATATTCAACAAGTATTACTTATATTCGAAGGTCAGGAGCCGGAGTGAGGTTCGATTACATAAAATTCACAGTGCATTTTACAATATTAGGGCTTGTACTGTGAGAATGAAAGAGAAAATCTCCAATATTCAAAGTTGGAGTGGAAGTGTAGTGGAAAGAAAGTATCTTGAGTCTGTGGGCAATTAAAAATGATATTTGATGAAATCTTTGCTTCGGATATTACAGCAACGCTGCACTTTTTATGAAAGGCAAATTTTTTAAGTTTATGGCGGCAGAACTTAAGATAATGTATTAAGCCCCCAAAGGGCTAGTTGTAAAAGTTAACAATGACGCTAGACTCTCGAAAGTTCTTCCTTTGAAGAATGTTTCTGACGCAAGTGTACTGGAAAAGAAGAGAAGTAACTGACTTCATCAATTGTTTTTTTCATGCAACTTTTTACTGGTTTTTTCCATTGGATAGACACAAACAGACCAGTATCCGATATTACGCCGAAAGACTTCAATATGACATAAAATGAGCATGTCTTTAAAATTTTGTAAAATCTGTTCACCAGTAATTTGGCTGGTGTAACAACTTCAGATTAACTCAAATTACTGCTTAGACTATGAATTATTTGTTAAAGAAATATAAAAAGTATACTAACGAATGGGTGAAAATTGGAAGTCCTCGGCGAAGCTGACATCTCAATGAACTAGCGGTTAAAGCAAGTATTCCACAATCTACACTGCTGATGCAACGGACTTCTTCTGAATTGTGAACTCTAAAGGCAGAGTGTTTCTGCATGTCTGGTCCGTAATAAGAGGCAACATATCCCTGAAAAAATGTGTTAAACATTTTAGGAAGGGTAACCAAGAATCAGAACAGGCACTCAAAAGTGTACCTTGAGTGTATAAGCAACGGAATGATCAGGAAAAAGAGTAGAGCTGCAAGATGTTGCGACTTTATTTTATGTGCTTCATAGATTTTAAAAGACAAGATGCTTGACTGAGGCAAAAATTTTATAAAATTTATCATTTTTTGACCTTTACTACTTACATTAGTGAAAAATGTTAAACAAAGTTTACAAAAAGACTCACCCTTTCCTTGCCAATCCACAACAGTTCTTCATGCAAATCGAATGCAACAGCTGTGACACCATGCTGAGAGCAATTATCCGTCAATATAGTGTGAGATTCTGTGTATTCTGTGCAGAGTTCAAATTCCACTCCTCCCATCTGGTCGTAGTGCTGTACAGGAATGAACTCGTTCCCAGAAGACAGATCATAATTGACACCATCACCTCCTTCATTCTTCATGTAATTACCATACACTGAAATGAAGTATGTTTCTCAATTACTGAGTTAATTCTAAATTACGACAGTCCGTTTCAGACTGCTTTTCCTCTTTTGCTGTACGCACAGGAAAGAGAATCGCTATCCTGCGTATACAGCAAGAGAGGAAAAGTAATCTGAGATGGGCTTTACTAACTCATTCTTTTTTGAAGTGTAACCTGTTGCATTTCTGTTAGACTGCATCCATATAAGTTTTCTGACTCCCTAAACTTCCATCCTTACACGCAGTTTACTCAAGAAATCTACTAAGCCGGTTTTCATGATTTTTGCAGCTATTGACAGGGCCAGTTACGAAATACAGATCAACATGGGGGAAGGGGGATCTGAGCCTGCGTAACAGGGGGGAAAGAGGCATTCAGGGCTGCACTACCTATTGCCAAAATGGATACTCAGCGCTCACGGTCAATTTTTTTAAAATGTAAGATGAAAAATCAACATGAGGTGGAATTTCATCATCTAAAATTCGTCACAGGACTACCAGCTGCGAAAGGTTACGTTCACAAGCTGCTCGTAATCTTATTCTCCTCTTGTTGCATTCAGTTTGTAGGAATAAAAAAATTGAAAACACCAGCCCCTCATCGAAATTTTTTCAATTGATGTCTGCTTAACTGTCTGTCCGTTCGATTAAGCCGTCATGTATCTAAACATTGAGAGTGATGAAATCATCTGATATGGACACATCTATTTATCAGCTCCGATTAAACAGCTTGTGAAGCTGTGCTTGTCCTTATTCCAAGAGAGAAAACAGAATATTAAACACTTACGCATCATTTGATCTGCACTGGAATTGAACTGCGGAAGTCCAGATGGTCGGAACTCCATTATGGAGAGAAGGTATTCCTGATAAATGTGAACTCTAGTACACCTTTGGGGTTCAAAAGTCAATTACTTATTTTTCATTTAAAAACATGGAATTTTTCATGAATATAAATTTGATAAACCCACAACACAACAGCTATCAACGTCATGTCAAAACAAACCTTCTAATTTTTCAAAGAGAGAGGAAGAGGGAAGGTTTAGCGTAGCAGACATGTTGGAACCGTGAGCAAAAAGCGAGGCTACAACACGGCGCGAGGGTTGTTCAACGCTGTACATGACCCAACCATAGAATAAAGAGATAACCCAACTTTGCAACACTTGCAACAGTAGCACACTGATTCGCTGATCACTGATCTGCTGTGCTGCAAGATTGTGCGGTCATCATTATGGTGGTCTGTAGTGCTGCATTACTTCAGCTTGCAGGAAAGGTGACTTGTTTGCACCTTTCTCTAAAGTTGCCACAAGCTTCAACATTTTAAGAGACGCCCAGATTCTATTAGCTGAAGCAACCTGACTGCAAGATTTTTCAAAACTATGCTCCAAGGCCACAACTCTCTACATTATTATGTACTCAATCTTGCAGTAAGTTCGCAATGAAAGTGACCGGCAGGGCCGGTTTGCAAGCTTGCTGTAAAGTTGCCACAACATTGTGTTCTGTTTGTTGAAATCGTGCTGCAACTTTGTTGCTTGCTTCAAAAGACTTGCTGCAAACTTGCCCCAGTCTTTCAAATGAGAAAAATAAGTTTTTAGCAAAATTGCATCCGAATCAAGATTGCGTCTTGAGTCGTAACTTGAGATGAAAAGGACTAGCCCTCGGCACGGCGGTCGACATGTGACACATATTAGCGCCTACAAGACTGCATGAATACTTCACCCATTGCGTCAAACACAGTGCGGTCAGGAGCGATTGGCGTGAAACGCGTAGCGCCTACAAGACTGCAGGAATACCTCACGCATTGCTCCAAACACAGTGCGACAAGTCCGGCGCAGCGGCGGAAGTTAAAATTATTAAACCTCATTCATGTTTGTTCTTTCAATTTTTTGGTTTATTTATTATAAATGGAGGATCTTGTTCACACAGAGATATGTTTACGGAACTTGACTTTCGCGCAAAGTTCCGTGAAATTTTGCGAGTAGTGTTGACAGGGCTTTCGCAAAAAATGTATCCAACACGAGTAGGTAAACGCGTCTTATGCACCCCTCCCCCTCCGGCACGTTCACTAGATGGTTTTTATTGATGTTTCAAAATGAATGAGAAGGAGGCGGCAAAATACAGGCGGCCCATGGGCGCAAGGAGGTAAATCCGACCCTGCATGTGCATGCTCATATTGAAAACATATTCAAACAATTTACATGATTATTCAAGTAATATGTGTTTAAAAACTGATGAAAGATCAACTATGTTTAGCTACTCTCCTAGAATATATTTTCTATATAGGTCTAGTGATCGCAAACTGTGGAAAATCTAAGTTTGCAGTTCTTGGCATATCTAGTGTAAAAAGTTTTTACCTTTGTTTTTGAAAACCGTGATTTTCGTAAAACGAGAATGAATTTTGGCAGTGGTGATGACTAATGTATTGCAATTAAATTCGATTTGCTTGAATGGATATTGATGATGAAACTGTTAAAAGCTGAAAACGAGTATTTCAATAGCTGTATCGGTATAAGTCTTTAGACTTACTTAAATTGCTTTCAAAGGAAAAATTACAAAGCAATTTTAGCGAGAAATTTTTAGGGAAAATTCTTTGATAGCTGAAGAAATATTACTGACACAGTTTTGGGCGATACTTAGTGCTGATGAGTCATCTTTAGATGAAGAAGCATGTGAAAGAAAGTCAGCAGTGTCATAGACCCAGGGAAGTACATGGATTTTTAGATTTAACATTGATATTTCTTGATAATTAGATAGGTGCTTGATGATGAGAAAGGATAAAACATTAACTTGAAAAAAAAATTACACTCGATTTTAATGATTATTCTTGAATAAAATACAAGCAAACAAACAAACAGAAAAAAAAAAAAAAAAAAAAAAAAGAAGGTGAAGACATAAATTATGAAGATGACAATAACCAATAACATATGTAGACCTATTGATGCATTTTTCTGGAGAACAGAAGAAATACATTTCAAAAGTAATAAATCAGTATTTTGAGAATGAGTTTTATTCAGAATATCAACTTTCTAACAACGGTCAATATCTAATATACTTTGATTGGGACATACTTTTCGCCCGTGTCAAGAAATTTCAAAAAATTAATAAAATTTACTTATAAAACCATTTTTTTCTTCTTAGGTCAAAATTTAAATGCAGACGAAATAGGAGTGCTTAAGTAAGTGTATCAATCTGACTGTCAGACTGAAATTTCAAACGTAAAGATTTTCTAGCATAAGAATAATTTGAGGTATTGAAACAGATGGTATTTGGTGGGTGAAAAGAGGAAAACTATGTAGTAAAAATAGTTTCATATCGGGAAAAATAATTGAGTCCAGATTTACAACTCATGTTGGTATCAAGTTCATTGTCACGACATATTGTGCTTATAAATGCATAAGATTTGGACTTAGAAAAGTTAACCAGAATAGAAAAAGATGCTTCCATAAAAAAAACAGATTTAAAAAGAATACAAAAGAGAAGAACGAGGCAAATTTCTCAATGGACTACATTGAAGCCAATATTCGTCAAACCATGACAGAAACAGGTAGACATACACAATATTATATGGCTTTAAATGCAAACACATACTTTTATTGCCTCAGACATAGACAAACTACACAAACATTTATGCTGTTTCCATTGCTTCCTGGCCTGCTGATGGCTCGGCTTCCATTTTCTCTTCTTTGGGAGCAGGTTTCTCGTATGCCTTCTCCAAGGGGTTCACAACAATATTGTTCCAGACTGTTGTTTCTGCAGTGAGGTCATACTTAGCATCTAAAATATTTTCGAACCCAGCATGGTCAAACAATCGAACTAAGGTCTGCGCAGTGAGACAAATGGAATCTTGATGCTCGAACGTCAAGCTATTCATGACATTGATAGCTTTGAAACCGTTTGTCTCGCAGGGATCAACAATACCCGGAGACCCCTGAAGAAGTAAGCCAGCAGACAGCAATTGCAAAGCACGCCTGAACGCAACATTTATGGGTAAAGCTTGACGATTCGGATTGTTCATTATTGCATAGTGGGCAAGCAAGTCAAGAACCCAAGGATGCAATGGCTCCAGGCCTTGGAATTTGTTTTTCAAGTCTCTCAACAGCCTTATCAACATCTTTACTGTAGCATGCTGCCCATTCTCTTCAAACCATCGACAATGACCGATAGCTGCCATGTGACATAACAGGACTTTCCGTTCGAGGTGTAACTTTGGATCAAGCTTCAGTAAATTTCGGGATACAGTGGCAATTAAAACTCGAACAACTGCATCTCGAGTGTGTATTTCGAACCCTTTATTGGGAGTGACAGTAAGAGAAACTAGAAGTTGAGGTTCTTGCGTACGGAGCATTTCTACAACATTGTTGCCGAGAAGCTCGATGCATGTGCTCAAAGGAAGAGTTTTGAGGACGACGACTATATCACCCGTGCGATGCCCCTTCAGTATCGTGCCTTTTTTGAGTGAACCGACCTGCTTCAGGTCTTCAATCTGACAGACCGTCTCCAGAGCTGCGGGGGGAGTTGTTTTAATCTTTTCCAGGACCTCTTGTACCTTACTCACCAGAGTGGTGACGGCTGCCAGTTCTTCCGCTGGTGGTGTGAGATCGTTGGCTCGTTTTGTGAGTGCTTGGGTGAAAGGCTCTTCATCAGGTAGTGGAGTGACTCTTGGAAACGCTCTGTCGCAAAGCAAAAGATCGAACGGTAACCGATTGAAGGGTAATTTTGGAACCATGGGCCCTTTCGGCTTGGGCATGAATCCTCCCCGTCCACGGATCATTCCACCTCTGCCGCCGCGCGAACCTCTGGCCATTTTGATACTTCGTAAACTTTAGACACAAACCGTGGACGATCCTTAAGCGTTCCGAGAGCGCGCACGAGTAAATATATTAATTTAACTTAATTTAACGTAAAGTAAGTATGGAAATTACCGGCCTCGATTGATAAATTGGGAAGAAGAAGAAGTTACTGTTGTTTGTTTACATAGTTCACGAGGAATATGGGGTTAGGTTTTATGCTTCAAATTTATGCTGACTTTAATTTCGTGAATTACTGAATATCTTAATACGTAATTTGGTGAAATTAAACGCCTATTGATTTGGAGATGGCTGCTAATGAGGGAATACGTAAGTACGTGAACTAATTTTATTTTATCGCTGACAGTCTTCCGGAACTGTAATTTGGGTAGCCCAAAACATTGCCACAGCAGATAACGTAAACAATCTTACACATCGCTATATTGAAACATTATAATTTTATGGAAGATAATGTCTGAAAGTTCTTCCAATACCTATATAAAAATATTGGTGCAATGATGTATGGTTGTGGAAAAACAGATTAAGTCGTTTCATGTCCAAAGTCCAAGAAATGGCCTCCTTGGTGTTTCGTAGGTTTAGGGAAAAAAATGAGTCGACAAAATTCATATCAGTTTACAACGCCATTCAACAGAAAATCATGTTCTAACTGTTTGATTACGTTGATTACAGATTGTTTACGTTATCTGCTATGGCAATGTTTTGATCACAGAGCGGGAGTAGCTGGTGGAGCGTGCATGAAGCTCGCTCGGACTCCATGATTATACTCTGTTGCTCTCTCCTCTCCTCTACTCTTTGCACATCACATAATGGCGCCAAGCACAAATTTCACTCTCGGAGAAAAATTAAACTGCTCAGCTCAGGGAATTGACCTTTTTGATCGGGATTAAATTTCTAAAAGAGTTCAAACCAAGTACTAACCAGGGCAATTCTCAAAATTCTTTGGCAAGACATTTTTCTGATATAATTTAAGGATTACCTAAGGAGGGAAAATCTTTAGCATATCTGGAGAAATCACAAGCTTGTGTGGGGGCCCCGCAGCGTTCTGAGGCATTGAAATCAAATTCTAAACGTACCTACTTACATTTTGAATTTTGATGGAAAATAAGGGGGGAGGGGCTTCATTTATATCTGAGCCATGGGGATGCCAGATGATGAGGGATGAGTTTGAGGATTTTTGCGCTCAGCAGAGATGTTTTCAGGAGCATTGGGGGAACTAGTTAGGAGGAGGGGGGAGAAATATTACCCTCTCCTGACTTCAAGAAATATGAGGGCTTTTGCTAAGTTAGCTGTGTTGCTAGACTTTCATTGTGGAATTTGTAATTCTACCAAAAATATTTCCATGTGAAGATGAACCATCAAGCTAAAAATTTAACTCAGCATTCGCACAAATTTATAAATTTTTTTTGTGGCACAATGGTACAACTTCTGGGAAACATCCTGTTAAAGGTAACGAGGCACTTAGCATATTTCTTGAAAAATTTGCTAAAAAAATATCTTTGCACATTTCTGCTTTTGATAACTTATACCTGCAAAAGTACATAACGATCCAAAAAGTGGTGAATTTTACGAGTCAGGCATCAAGGGGTGAAATATGGGAGCATAAATATAGCATTAGGTACCTAAGATGACATTTGAATCAGTGAGTTCGAAAATACACCAACTCGGAAAAAAAAAATTTTCAGGAAACACCTAAAACTTCGCAGCGGGCGAAGAAGTTAGTTTAAGAAAAACTTTTTTGGTGCCAAAGGACGCAAGAAGTACTCTAGAGACTTTAACGCACCAAGTTTCAGATACTGATTTTTCATAGTCTGCCCTGAAAAATTTATATTTTTTGATAATGAAAATTATGGCCGAATGTTGATAAACAATCGATGCCGAAGAAAAACCACTCGAACTTCCATCAGCCACCGAGTAAAGCATGTAAACATAACCTCATTCTAGTCTCGCGCGGCGGCGTGGTGTATTTTTTTTTTTTTTTTTTTAAAAAACACTAAAGTTATGGTAAATAGGAATATAATTTTGTGCAACTTCTGAAATGCAAGACAAAAATGTAGTGGGGTGATTCGTGACTGATTCATTAAACTTATTAAACAAAGCATTTTTTAGAAAAGTCTTATTTTTCTGATCAGCTTACCGAGCGAAAGTTCCACCATCTTCCACATAAAATAGTTGCAAATTACTTTTCCAAAGATGATCCAAGTTTCAAACTGTATTATCTCTAAATTTTCGTAGGGATTACTCTAGAGAAAAATTCAATCATTTTCTCTGATAATGGTAAGAGCTCATTATATTGGAATACTTTTCATGTTTAAGCCGAGACATACGTCTCCCCCTCTGGACAGGTGCGCAAGTTACTTAATAACTCAAATTCGGACACTTCTTCTCTGAACTCTAGGCCAATCTCTAGTGAGGTCAGAGAACTACCAATCTCATGCTTTTATCAATCTTGAGTTAAAAAAGGAGCTTTAAAAGTGTTATCAAAGAAACTGAAGACTGGAAAAATGGACATTAGCGGTTTTCGCACATCCCGATTCGATCAGAATGACTTGTCGCCTCTTGACCCTCACATAGATGCAGTTTGATTTGCATATTGTACAAATGGAATAACGAGTAAATTTGTTAGTTTATTCGACGGGATCTGAGAGGTCTTCCTTTGAAAACTTCTAATGAATCAGTAATGCATTTCTATGCAAGCTAAATTAAATACTGGCCTCCCTATCTAATCCCTGAGATTTGCTATCCCCTAAAATTTGCTGCGCAAGGATAACACTTTGATGATCACCCTTTAAATGGGCATGCAGGGGTGCAAATTGTTCTCGACCGTGAGACTGCGCGGTCTCGATCCCCCGACTGCGTAGTTGCCCCAAAATTGTGAAGGCTGGGAATTTTTGTCTTATTGTATTTTTTACATTATTCAGTTTCTAAGTTTTCAATTCTTGTAGAATAATGCAACTTTGGCGAACATTCCTCAAATTAAAAAAAAATTCAACAAAATTTTAATCAGCGCATTTTGTTGACCTTTTTTCAAAAACCCAGCGCGTTGTAGAAAATTGCAAAGGTTTAGAACAATTTGCATCCTTGAGGGCAGGAGCTCTAGGGAATGTTGTTAAAATTATTTGAGGTTTGTAAAAGCTCATGAGAGATGAACTCTGCAATAAACAAAGTAATTTAATCATTTATTGTTTTTGTCCCCCTGTAGGTCTTAAGATTGGATGCGAAGACATTACTCTCAGCCATGTCACTCAAAGATTTATTTAAAAATCTGGATGATGTCAATTCTGTTTTACCAGAACTGATCCCTGCAGATGAGCTGAATTTAAAGGTTTGTATGTTCATGTGTCTTGCTCATGCTGTTTCTAAACTTAAATGGAAGTTAGTGTGAAAGCCAGAAAGGCTGAAAATCGTTATTTCCACTCAGGTATGAGTCAGTTGCAGACTATCACAGATGGATGTATTTACAAAGGGAGGTCATGGGTGTCCCACCTAAATTTTGATCATAGTATGACCAAAAGTTTCTTTATAGGTGAAGTATTGGATCCCTATTGTAATTGCTGCTTTTGAAAATGAACCCTGGAAATTTCCAAAAAATAAATTTCAAAAATTTGGAAAAAAAGGCGACCTTGCTGACCACCTATCCTGTTTCAATGCTGCGATAGTGAGTCACACTCTCGCCAAGAGATTCAGGATTTGATTTTTAGAGTTCTCACACTATGTCTACTCAATTCTGTGATTTTGAAAGCTATATTTATTTCTTATGTTCATCCAACTACATCTGAAGAAATTCAGTTGGGCCTGCAATTGGGAGACAGTAAGAAATATAAACAAAATCCTTGGAATGAAAAAAAATTATGCACAAATGCTGGAAGTTGAACCTCAGACCTACAGGCCTGAGTGCAATAATGCTCTAAATCAATACACTATTGCAGTGCTGAAATGTGCGGACCTTTATTTTGCCGTAGCAGTAAGTGACTCTCTTTGCCAGTTTTCTAAATTGTTTTTGGAACATCAAAGACCCATTAAAAAACAGGGATCCTATAGTTTTGTAAGAAGAAACTTTTGATCTTACTCTGATCAAAATCTAGTAGTCACACTTTATGACTTCACTTAAATAGTCAGGTGTCTAACAGTTTGTATCCACTCGATCGATTCTTCCAATAAACAGGCATACTATCTTTTTTCAGTAGAACTTTGAAAGAATGCTATAGACATCTTCTATCAAGTTTTGTTTAGATGGCAGCTCAGGTATAGCAAGTGTCATATTTTCAAAGTTTTATCAATTTTATCCTAATTTCCACAAGGCTTAGGGCACAGAAATTTCTTGTAGAATTTTTGTTTGAGGATGTTTATCACCTCATACACACTGCTACACAGTATATTTTTAGTTGACAGATACTTTAATAATTTTTTCTATCTTTCTCTATTCTAATAGGAATTGGATTGGATTTCTTGGTACTTGTCAGCTCCTCAGTTTTCCTCAGTTCGCGTCAATACCATTGCATTTTCTCCAGACAGTGTTGTTGATCAACTGTCAGAGCAACTAGAAAAGGTACCTCATTCCACTATTCTCAGTGGTATCTATTTATTTATTTAAACTTATACAAGGTTTAGCACATAGGACCCATATTAGGATACTGTACAAGTCAAGAGTCTCTTACATTACCATAAAGATGCATCGATGGCTTAGTCTGCAATCACATATCTCGTTTTCAGTGTCTGAAAATCTCCACCTCTATGCTATTTTTTTAAAGGAGAACAAATAGACATCATTCCTTGAAGTTCATGTAGAATTTTCTTCGCATAGAAAAGAAAAATCACGGCAGTTTTAAAGAAAGCCGTTGAGTAGTTTTCCATTTAAAAAGTAAAGTAGGTATGACAGGAAGTCTGCGACGTCCCAAACCAAGTTATATGATTGCCGACTTACACCATTGACATGCTTAGCAATATACCCTAGTAGCACGTAACGTAAAATTTACAAAAAATATAATTGTAAAATACTCTTTCAAGTGTTAGTTCAATAGACCAAAAACAAAATGCCTATGTAGTAATTTTTACAAGGAAAATACGTAATAAGAACGAACTACCTCTTTTTACATTTTTGATCAAAACTTTTCCACGTAAAATTCCTTGGAACTCTGACAACTTACTCTCCAGTGCTTGAAATACCACTGACAAAAATGAAATTCAACGTTTGGTGAGAATGTGTCCCTAAAAATTGGCAATGCTCTGCAGCTATCCCATGTAGCAGGGAATCTGAATTTGTACTGATTAAAGAGCCATCTATTGTTAGAACACAGTCAATTTAGTGCTCTGAAACGTCTATTAATTGTACTTTTCTGACCTGTCAAGTATTAATCTTCTACAAACACTAAAATTATCTAAAAAATAAGAATCGCATCAAAGCCCAATTTTTAATAATCAAAAGGATATTGAACTTAAATTTTATTTTCACATTTTTCATTTTTGAAAGTTTTTCTGATTAATATTTCAACATGAAACAGCTAGTTTATTGCTGTAAAATTTTCACTTATAAAAACTGTTAGGAATGGGACACTGCTCTTCTTTTTTAGAAAATTAGTTGGGAAATTTATTTTGAAAAAATGCATCTGTTCTTTTTCAGATTGCTACACTTTTCAATAAAGAGCCTCCAAAAGTGTTTGTGCATCATTTGTTACCAGATTGTGTAATAATTTCACCGTGGAAGGAAGCTAATTTAACACGTAGAAACAAGGAAGTAATAGTGGATAAGTTCTGTGGCTTGGCTGTGTTACGAGGATCTCCTGTTTTTGCACCAGGAGTAAAAGGAATGCAATCAGGTAAAATAACGTTCAATGACAGTATGACGTCTTTTTAATGCAGCTGTTTACAAACAACCCATAACACAAAGAACAGAAATAATGTAATAACCAAACCCTTATTCAACAGGTGTTTCTGTGAGAGTCGTTACCAGCAACATCTATGGTATCAGAAAGTGATGACTCTTATTTTGTGTGAATGATGCCCTCAGAAAGAGGCGGGTCTACTTTAGTATGATCCCATCTACATAGGGTGTTCAAAAGGTTTTGCACACTTCCGGATTTTGAGCGAACAAAAGCAGCTGTTGATTTGCGCTTTATGGGTGCTTAAAGTAGACGTAATTACTAATATAACAAGACCAAGAACAACTCTCTAGCTCAAAAAATGACAGAGATACAGGGTTTTGAAAATGACATGTAGCGTGACCCCCTCCTGGATTTTTAGCTACAAATATGTTTATCGAGGGAAAAAAAGTTAAATGAGAATTGAGTGTTTTTATTGAAAAAACTTACAAAATCTTACGGAAATTGACGAACTTCAAGTTTCTTCATCGGATGACACGGATGACTCAACATTCGGCTGTTTTTCAAAGTATTTTCCACCACTTTGAACACAAAGCTTCAGCTGCTCTGTCCAATTCACAAGGATCGTCTTTGGAAGTCTTCTTGACGGAGGGTTTTGAAGCATTTTCGAACAGCGGTTTTGATCTAGGCTATAGAATCAAACCGTGTGCCTCTCAGAAATGTCTTCAATTCAGGAAAGAGCCATTCCATAGCCGAGATCAAAACCACTGTTCAAAAATTCTTCAAAACCCTCCGTCAAGAAGACTTCGAAAAGACGATCTTTGTGAAGTGGGCAGAACCGCTGAAGCTTTGTGTTCAAAGTGGTGGAAAATACTTCGAAAAACCGCCAAATGTATAGTCAGCCGTGTCATCCGATGTAGAAGCTTGAAATTCGTCAATTTCCGTAAGATTTTGTAAGTTTTTTCCATAAAAACACTCAATTCTCATTTAACTTTTTTTCTTGACAAACATATTTGGTGCTAAAAATCCTGGAGGGGGTCACGCTACAAGTCATTTTCAAAACCCTGTATCTCTGTCATTTTTTAGGCAAGAGAGTTGTTCTTGGTCTTGTTTTATTGGTAATTGTGTCTACTTTAAGCACACACAAACCGCAAATTGATAGCTACTTTCGTTCGCTCAAAACCCGGAAGTGTGCAAAACTTTTTGAACACCCTATGTATATAGCCGAGCAAAAGCAATCAGCCCCCTACTGTTTTAAGACTGATGCTAAGTTTTGTTGGATTAATGCTCTACACTCTCATACATTCAGGCATCATGTAAAAACTTATGCATTGATTTTAATTGGTTCTGTCAACGTGGAGGAAAGCCATTAGAGATAAAATCTTGAATCTCACACTCTGGTTGTGATGATGCTATTGGTGTTAAACAGAATACATTCCTAATTTTTGGAGCGTGGAGCCGCTTCCTTTTAAATGATGTTCTTTGATATCATATCATTCATCTTTTTTAAGGATCATTATTTTATTTGGTTGCCATATGAGGTTTCAGACAAATTGATAATATTTTTTTTTTAATTTCTTAGGCTCATTCTTGAAAGCGGCTAAATAGTAGTCCAATAATTTCTTATGCAAAGACTTTTGGACACACTCTAATCAAAATCTAGATTTGATACTACCCACCTACCTCCACAATTTTACCTTCTTTTTCCAGGGCAAGCCTATGAATCGGAAGAAAAAATTTCGAAAATTAGAGGATAAGATAGCCACTTGAAATAAAAGGAGTGGAATGTAAATGTTTTTCCACAATTTTTTTGACAGGTTTAGATGAACATTTTTACTTAATATTCTCTGTAGTATTTTTGTACAATAATCATGTGAACTCTTTTTTCAGATGTTCGTGAAGGGACAGAAGTCTCTGTTTTTGCTGATGCCTCAAATAGGTGCAAAAGAGGGTTTTTACGGGAGTTTGTAGATAACTCGAAAACTTTTGTTGGCAATGGTGTAGTAAAAATGGATCGCTACCGTCTATTCAATGAAAAGGAATTGCCATAGTAAGTTGAGCCTTACATAACAAAGATTACATATCACAGGCCCCTGATAATTCAAATCCATAAAAACTGGAAGAAAGTTTTTTGTAAAGATGATGAGCAACCATAAGCCTTAATGGCTACATAGGTTATGAGGGCTAAAGAGTCAGATCATCAACTGGGGGTGGTTCTTTAATACAATGATCTCCTTGATTCTTTAGCTTTGGAGCCATTTTGACTTCAGGCGAGTGACTACTAGGTGGTGAGAAAGGCTTGTGTAGTTTAGATGCTAATTTGTAAGATACTCACTCTCAGTTTTCCCAACAAAAGCTATGTTTTTGGTGTCTATATTGGCTGTGCCAATGTTTTTGTCTTTAAATTTTATTATGGAATTTTGTACGCTTTTTTAGTTTAATAAGTTTCAAATGTCTCCGATGAAAACACTAGCTACTTTTAATAATATCACATATGATTGAATTACAGAAGCTAAAATTACACATTTCTGACACAAGTAACTGCAGCATTTTCTTAAGCATAAGTTGGTTTTAATAATCTTAACTTATTTTAGTGGCATAGCTGTGGAAATAACTGATACTGAAAGCAAAGTGTGCGGCGTTGAGCTACCTGAAAACCTAGGTATTCTTCAAAATCTACCATCAATTGTTTGTGGCCACGTTTTGGGGGTAAATGCTGAGGATAATTTGACTGTTTTAGACATGTGTGCAGCTCCTGGGAATAAAGCAACTCACCTAGCAACTCTCATGAAAAATAAAGTAAGTCAACAAAAGCAATTTTTCAAAAATGACGGAAGTTGTTCCATGGTCTTATTTGGACAGAGCTATCTATTAAAAGTAAATGAATGATTTAAAAGAAGGTGTGTTTGCCATACCGCTTTCCAAAGAGCCGAAGGAGTCAAAAAGTGGCCTTCCAGTGTGCTCGGAAAGTCTGTTTGCTAGACTGACCACCTCTTCATGCAGGTCAAAAATGTAATTTTGATCTCTGAGCAGAATATCGGAACAACAAAATCAAATTGATGGCCCTGTAAAAGATTAAATGTTAAGCACCTATTTTGCTTTTCAAAGTAGTCTCTCCTTTTGTCCAGACACTTCTGGTATTCATACCGCACCTTTCTGACGCTCGGTGAAAAAAAAATTTATCGTCTTGACTTCGAAGCAAGGAAAATAAACTTTTTTGACTGCATTATCAGTGGCGAACTTATTACTGCCAAAATCAGATGTCAGTCCTGGAAAAAAATGAAAAACTCGAGGGACTAAATCTGGCGACTATGGAGGATGAGAAAAAGTGTCACACATGAATTTCCTTTGCAAAAAATTATGAATGGCTCCTGCAGAAAGTGGATAACCACTCAAAAACGACACCGACTCAGAAATCTTCTTTTTGGATCCATTTGGGAAAGAGATCGCAAAACGGACTTTCCCATCAAATACAAGGGACAATTTTCAATTTTTATGAATAGCTCAGAGTATGGCAGATACGCTTGTTGTCATTGCATTTATTTGTCCATCTCACTTATGGAAAAATATGACCGTGGAACTTACTTTTGGAACGACCCTCATATTTAGATTTTTTGCAGGATCTTAATTTTTTTTTTCTTACAATGAAGCTGATTATCAATCAGAACTCTGTTGATAGTGATCTTAAATCGTAAAGATAATTGAATTAACCCCCCCCCCCCCCCTTCTCATTATCTAACCAATGCAAAATACTGCTGTCATCAAAGTGCGGATGTATACCCAAGTAGCATTTTTCAACGGAAAAATCGCGATTTTATCGCCGATAAAGTCGCGATTATCCTCGATTTTATCGGCGATAAAATCGCTAGGATCATCAACATTTGAGCGATTATCCTCGATCTTTTCGCGATTCTATTGCGATTTTATCGGCCCGAAAAAATTGCGATTTTATCGCGATAAGATCGAGGATGATCGCTCAGATGTTGATGATCCTAGCGATTGATAAAATCGCCAAAAAAAAGGGGTTAAATTTATCAGCCGATTGCCGTTAGGTTCAGCCGTCAGGTCCTTTGACGAAGACGAGCGTAAAATCCCCGGAGCCTCCGCGGGGATTCGAACCCCAATCGCTACGGTGGAAGGCCAGCACATTGTCACTATGCTATGACCGCTATATGACTTACGTGTGCGAATTGAAGCCTCTTATACATGGATCGGCGCTTCGCAACCTCACAACTTATGTCTTTGCGTTGACTGACACCGATTTTTCATTGGATTTGGATTTTTTTTTTTTTTTTTTTTTTTTTTTTTTTTTAATTTTCCCTCCTCTGTATTTTATTTCATACCTTGAATACGGTTGGTAAAATAAGGTTCTATTGGTAATCTCATCATTCTGTCTCTGTAAAATTACCAATAATAGTGAGATGGCAAAGTTACCGATGGACCTTGGGAAAAACGCCAATAGTTTTTATCGACTGTGGTAGAATTACCGAGATAAAATGGTAAAGTTACCGGGGATTGATTACCAATAAAAGTGGTATTCTTACCTGAAAAAATCAGTAAAAATATCGGTTTTCAGGTAAGCTTACCAGTCTGTATTTGTAACATTATACTAATAATTGATAAAAAAAAATGAGATGGTTAAGTTACCAACGGATCTCGGTAAAAACGGCGGCGGCGGAATAGAAACATCTTTCATATGCGTCATTCATGCGTTAATGAAAAATTGCAATTTATTGCAATTTTATCTCTATAAAATCGCGTTCGATAATATCGCGATTTTGTTGCAATTTATCGCGATTTTTCTCCCGATAATATTGCAATAAATCGCGACGTCGATAAAATCGCGATACATTCTCCAATTAAATCGCAATTTATCGCGATCACTGCTACTTGGGTAATATAGATTAATGCTAAATCAAATTTTATGAAAAAAATTCAGCATTTAGATTTCCGTATTTTATTGAAAGTTTATGTAATTGGATGAAACGATTCCTAGAAGAACCATAATGAGGGAATGACAAAGCACTGAAGAATTTATAATTAAGCCCGGTAGCTATGAATTTCATCATACATATACACAAGAAATATGTTTTCAGCATCAGCACACTGGCATAAATAGGCGTTTGATTCTTTCATCATTTCATTTTTCAGATTTTCCTTTTCTTGGTCTTTTTTCAGGGTCTAATTATTGCTTTAGACAAAACAAAGAAGAAGACTCATAAAATTAACAAGCTTTGTGCGCAATTAGGGATACAAAATATTCGAACTTTTGCGTTTGACTCGAGGAAATCAATAGATCGTTTCAGAGAAGGAGTTAACCTATCCGATGGACCTCCCTATACTCCTGAATGTTTCGACCGAGTACTACTGGATGCACCCTGTAGTGGTTTAGGTCAAAGACCTGTTTTTGACTTTGACTTAACACAGAAAGAAATAGAATCTTTCCCTCTAGTCCAGAAACACCTTTTTTCAGTTGTAAGTATTTTACTATTACTGATATGCACTTACTTCCTTACCGACATACCTCTTTGTAACCAAGGACCATTTTTCAACAGAAAAATCGCGATATATTGAAATTAAGTTGCGATTTTTTGGGATCATCCACATCTGAACATTGATCTTATTGGAATTTTATCTCTATACAATCGTGTTTGATAAAATCAAATTTTTGCTTTCAATTTATCACGATTTTATCTTCGACAATATTGCAATAAATCGACGTCAATAAAATCGCGATTTTATTGCAAATTTATGCAATGAAATCACAATCTATTGCAATTTTTCATCCAATTAAATCGACAGTTATGAAATCCTAATACGTTCTCCGATCAAATCGCAACTTATCTCAGTCAATGCTACTTGGGTAGTGTCACTACAACCCTCCAAACTTGAGGAGAGTCCAGACACTCTTCCTCTAGAGAAAGGACTCGTACAGGAAAAAGCTACAAAATTATGTTTTAATGTGTTGTTTATTATTATTTCAGGCTGTGCAACATGTTCGCGTTGGTGGTTTCTTGGTGTATAGTACGTGCTCAATCACTCATGCAGAGAATGAAGGGCTGGTAAAGTGGGCTTTAGAAAAATTTCCACAGATCAGGCTTGTCCCAGCAGAGCCAATAATTGGCAAGTCAAGGACAGTAGAGGTCAGTCATATTTCTTTCTTCCGCCTCAGAATCATGCTATGCGACTGATGGTCATTCTTTCACTGAGAGCCTCAGTAATGGTTGGAGAGTTTTCAACGATTTTGATATCATGCTAAAATCTAGGCAGCTCTCGTTTGATCAAAGCTGTGACAATCTTCCCCGCATAATGAGACTGTTCAGCAATTTTCCTCCTTTTTCTGTTTGACAGTACTGATTGAACTAGGTCCATAGTTCTGTTGGACAAAAATCGCAATTCTAAAAAATTTGCATCCATCACAAATCATGATTCTAACGTTGAGACCATCAGTTAGACTTCAGTTTGCAATTACCACTTCTGGCTTATTGTTAGTCACAAAAGCACCAATCTCCCTATGGAAACTAATAGCACATGTGTTGTTTCTGAAATGAGTCAGAGGTCGCAGTTCTTAGAAGCAAAATTTAGTCCAACTAACACTTTGTTTGGATTTTGCTGTCTCTCATTGCATTTTTAATGTTTTCAGAGTGGTTTAAGCGAAGAAGAGAGCAAAATGATTCAAAAATTTGGACCTCCATCGGACTGCACTCCTGATACTGATACTATTGGGTTCTTCATTGCCAAGTTCAAAAAAGTTGAATCTGTTCAACACCCTTAAGAAGTTCATTTTGCGAAGCATAATGTTCTGTCTCAACATTGCCTCTGTATCCCCGAGGCCCCAGCCATATGGAAAGGGGATGTAGCAGCCCTTTCTACCGGAAGATGTTGTTGAAAGTTAGTGAGTGGCCAATCTGGTTTCAGGGTGTCAAGCAATTTTTAAAAAAAAACTCCGACATTTCCCTGACAAAACCGGCCAAAAATCGGGTATAAAATAATTTCATGACATTTCCCCGACAAAATGGAAAAATACTCCTAATTTTCGACATAGTTGATCTGACTAGACGAAAGTAAGAATTGTTTCATGTTGTACGAATATAACGTATGAAATAGAGCAAAATATATGGTGCCTAAACTTATGCGAGATATTTTTACCTCATTTCTAAAATTTAAGGGACATCAGTAGAAATTCTGGTAGAAATTCTGGTATTGATTCCATTTTTCTGAAACTTAACTCATCATCAATATATTTCAAAAAAATAAATCTGTGTGTTTCAATTTTCTTGACTTTTTCCTGACACAAAAATCGCTTGCAAAAAAAATTTCCTGCTATTTCCCAATTTCCCCGGTCGCTAGACACATTCCTTGAGGTTTTACAGCACCTTAGTTACTGTTTGATCGGGTGGGAGAAGAGTAAGAAACAAGAAGACCAATTTGTTAGGAGCTATAATTTTACTTCGTACTTAAAATAAGTGGCTTACATTTTACCTTACATGTCTGAATCTTAAATAAATTATTTAATTGTCCTATCTACTTACTTACTAGCACATATTGCAAGGAAAGAAGGAAGGCGGGAATCAAAAGGGCTTAAGTTTTAAAAGTCTTTTTAAAAAATGAGGAATTGAATAAATTATAAATTAAATGAATAAATATGAAGTAGAAGTACAGAAAAAAATAAAGAGAGGATGAATTTCACCCTTGACATGTTAACATTTAACATAGTTCACCGCAGTCAACTATGTTATGTAAAAAAAGACACATTCGAAAAAAAATAAGCAAAACATAACAATCTTTTTCAAGGAAGACTAGTCTATTAGAATGAATGACTAGATTATATGGGAACTTAATACTTATCTTTCATTGCGTCAGTGACTAAACCGTAAATGAAAGTTGATCAGGTTTCTAGAAACTTTGATTAATCTTCCAAATGCTCAGTTTGGGAAAATAGTGGGAAAGCAGAATGGATTTTCAACAGAAGTATCAACTGAAATAAAATTTAAAAGTTTTCTACCTTTGACTTCTTTTTCAATCAAAGGCAAATGTTCATTACTGATGGTGAGAATTTTAAAAGGAGCATCTCAAGAGCATGCAACACCAAGGGAATGCTTTACAAAAAAAGATTAGTGGAATTAATCAATAACAATGAACTTTTTGACTTGTCGACTAATTTAAAGGTAGAAATTACTTGTAAGATAGAGAATAGGTACTTCACCTTATCAAGACAGTTCTACTGCATTCACAGTAATAAAGGTCAGTTTTGTCAGATTCGGATTGAAGCACAACTTCTCAGACGGAAGATTATCAAATTTGACTTGCATAAATATCAAGTCTCAACTGCTTGGGCATGCCAAAAAAATACAAACCAAAAAAAGGGGGCAAGAAAATGGGTAAGTTGCACTGGTCACAGAACCGTGTTTAGATGCTTGATCCTTGTAGATTAGCTAAAAATAATCAGATCTGTCCAAACTGTAACTTTCTATGTTCAATATTAACAGAGATATTGCCCTTTGAAAAGTCGGGTTTTTGACGTTATCTACCGCAGTGGTGACACCCTTGGTTTCTTCCACCTAGCTTTCGTCAGTCGGTGTGACACACATTAGCACTGGTTATTCGACGCGAAACCTGGATGAAAGCAAGATAGAAGAAACCAAGGGTGTCACTACCGCAGTGGATGACCTCAAAAACCCGACTTTTCAAAGGGCGCTATCTCTGTTAATATTGAACATAGAAAGTTGCGGTTTGGACAGATCTGATTATCTTTAGCTAATCTACAAGAATCAACCATCAAAACACGATTTTGTGACCAGCACAACTGACCCATATAGTCCGACACACCCGAAGTTCCAAGTGTTATTGAAGGCGCGGATTACAGAAAACCAGTAAAATATTTTGGGAGATTTTAAGGTAGAAAGAAAAAAGAGGTTTGACAATACTGAGGGAAGTGATAAGATATGCAGAATAGAGGTCACTGGAAACAAAGAATTTTCAGAATATTAAAAACTTTGAATTTTTCCATGCTCCACGTTATGTCTCACTTATGTTTCGAAGAGCCTGGTGTCTATTTTTTTTGGGTACATTACAAAACAAGGGGTAACACTTTAAAATGCACTTATGATGAATATTGTATCTTATTAATTTAAAATCAATCAATAGCACAATCATAAATATATACAATTTTGTTACAATGCATGTGCGAGAACAAAGTGGTTATCAATAAATGATATTAGACCGTCGTTGTACATAAATATTTATAGTGTAAATTATGTATTTACTTACGTTGTATGTCAATATGTATATAGGTACATAAATAATGATTTATCACACACGAATAGCTCTTTGTGGAGCTAATCTTTCAACAAAACAAAAAAAGTTGATGAATATGAAAAATAAAAAATAAAAAAAATAATGGACAAAATAAATGAATAATCATTGAAACACAGAGGACTGCACTGTTTTTCAAATAGGCCTTTGAATGCTTTCTAATTTGAAATCTTACTAGTTGACTAACGTTTGTTCACAGCCGATTAATATTTTACACTTTCAGCTATTTCTAGAAGCTTTTTGTATGTACATTAGACTAATATTTTTCATAGATATTTGTGAGTGAATATAGACCGTAGACAATCCTCCATTACGTAGGCCTGTCCAGAAAAAAGTTTTGAATTTCTATCATTGCAGCACATTTAACCTATGACCTTTTTATATCGAACTCATAAAAGAAAAAAAGGAGAAATAAATTATTTCATCGAGCAATAATTCTTAAATTAGCTTATTGCAAATAGATGGAGGGGTTAAGTTTTACTTTGATGGGAGGAAAAATTTTGTTCATGTCAATACACACTTAAATCAAATTCGATGTTCAGAAATTTAATCTATCAGACATAAAATTATTTGACTTAATTTCTAGCATAAGGAGGAAAAGCAATTCAGACTGAGAATTTTGATTATCAGATGAACAAATCAAATAACTACCATTTATGTTCACTATTGATGTAAACTTCCCTTGAGAAAAAGGACATAAGATAGCTTCTTACTATGCACCTCTTTTTTGAGAAATCAATTCGTTATAGTTGCTCATTTTATAAAACACAGTATCTACTCCAAAATTGAAAGTAATTAGTGATTCGGTGCGAATTTTCAGAGGAGCTTTTTAAAATTATGAGCGGGCAAAATTAAAGCTATTTAAATCTAGGGAAACATTAGGGTAACAGTTTTCTTTAAAAAAGGTGTGAGTCATGAAGAAAGATGAGAGTGATAAAAAGGATGTTAACTGTAGATAAAATAATTCTCAAGGCATGAAACAGGAAAAGGCTCTTAGAATTGTTCAATGGATCAAAAAAGAGTGAACCAAAGTATGTGTCCACGGGTAATCCCTAAATTCCTCTCTCAGTAAATTTTCAGACAACCTTTAAAGGAGAAATATATACAAACAAAAAACAAGGGAAAATTAATAACTATCATCATTAACTAACAAATAAATTTGTGATTTACTTTTTTAACAAGAGAAGGAGAAAAGGAAATTAGAGATAAGCACCAATAAAAAGAAAAGAAGAAATAAATAGTGGTTCCTCATAACATATGTTCGGATTAAAAATTATCAACATCATTGGTGAGGCAATCGTGATGAAATATTAAGATAATTCTTTAATATCATCCTTATTGAACTAATGATTAGATGCTAGTGCTTGAGATTTAGTTTCATACCTTGGAGAGGTGGTTCATTGAAATGAACATTAGTTTTTTTCTCTTATAGTGGGATATTTTGAGACATCAAAATAAACGCCACATGCTTATCTGAATGATGATGTTGGGTTAGATTAAGGTGAGAGAATCCGCTAGGGGCACAAATGAATAATTTGGTATCACACAAGGCCTGATTGGACAAAGCACTAATTTTTCAATACTTAGGAATTATTTGGAGAGACAAATGGCAAAAGTTGCATGGATCCGAACTGGACAAAACGAAACACCTCAGGAGACGTTTAAGAACTATACAAGACGCTTTTTACATTATTTCGGCTTTCTACGATTTTTAAAAAAATCTGACTGCCACAAAATAAAAGCTACAATAAAAACTGCCGATTTCACATTTAAACCATTCCCAAATAAATAACTTCAGTGCTTCTGTGACAAACTGTGATGCAGGCTCAGAATCCCCTCGCACTTGTATAGTACTTGAACGCTCCCTCAGGGAAGTGACGGCTTAAGAATTATGAACGATTGAGAAAAAGGCGATTACAGAGGAGGGATACAAACATCAGTCAACAATATGATCTTCCCAAGTTTTTGATGAATGAGAGAGTACACAAATAAAAGAGAGAACTTGCAAATGGATGCCCATTTCCTCTAAAAGTATTCGTCATACATTTAGAATAGGTTAGGTATAGTCTAAATTAGCGAGATCATGATGCATCACAAGTTAAAGCTGAACTCAATAGAAGAAAAAGCTACAGCTGGTAATACTTTGGCTGGATTCCTAGGGTCAATCCAAGTCAGGAGTGCTTAAATCAATTATGACAAATTGAAAAGGTTGACAACAATCTCTGATTTAATTGTAATGTTTGGAGGTTCAGTCTATGAAAGTAAGGATTGTGAAAAATGTAAGGCAAAACACAAAATTATGTCCAAAACTACCTACCCGTAAATATACAGCAATTAAAGGTGCCATACTTACATTAACGGAAGTTTTGGACCAATTCTACATTTCCGCAGATAATGGGAATTTTGGGAGCACTTTTCTCATCCAAAAACGCTATTCTGATGGATTTATTACATGATCTATCATCAACACAAGTCTGTATCTTATAAATCATATGTGATGAAGTGTTAGTTTGGAGGTTTTTTTTCTTGAGGCACTAATTAATGATAAGCACTTGGGGTAGCGTTCATGGTTGTTCATGAATGTTCTGTTCCAGTAAGTATCCTGAAGCTGTGAAAAATTGAGGGGTTGCATAGGCCTACACCTTACGTCTATTCCAACAGTGACTGTACACTTAGCTCTCCTGCTTTCGAGGAAAACAATTGCAGACAAGATTCGAGTTGCACACATTGAAATTACATTTAAAATTGAGAGACTAACAGCTGAACATGTTTTTCATTTCAATCCACTCCTATCATTTAGCCCTATCCCCCTGGGAGCGAAAATGATCTTAAAACATCTATTCTTTGATTGCAATAATATTTGACATAAACGTTTCGTTGAGACAAGACGATCCAAAATTAGTTCGATTTCAGAGATGTTGGGCCTTGAGGTCAATCATTTTCAAATGACCAGGGAATGAATCTCAGACGTAAACATTGTTAGGAGTACCATTAAAATTGTATTTCTCTTACAGAGCCCTTATCACGTTGAACTGTGTTTAGTGTTCATTCAATTGTTCCTAGTGAAATTAACTAAGAGGACCTCTATCTTCATTTGCTAAGAGCTCTTAAAGGTACCGTGGTAAATTCAAAATTCTGGTTACTATGGATGTATTTGTTAAACAAGGATATGTCCAGTAAGAACATTCACAATAAAGGGTGACAGAAACATTACACATTCGAGTAGAAATTAATGTTTTTCTGCAATTGGATCGCTTGTTTGGATAAAGGCATAAGGGATTAAGATTTCTCACAACATACATCTTTCTTAAAAAAAGCCATTCCCTAAAGAGAGCAAGGAAGTTGAGAAGTGCTTAAAAATAATATAGATCAAGTTCAGCTAAACATCAAAAAGCAATTCACCTTTCTGAAGGGACTGTACGAACTTCTTATTTACTTATCCTAAACTCTTTACATCCCAGTTAAGTCCCATCTGCTCACTGAGGATGCAGTAGGTTTGATACTTTTGTAAGTTTTTCCCAATTCGCCAACATATTGTCTCAAGGCATTTAACACCAGGAGATGGAGTGCGGACAAAGAGTACAATATTCACCATAGAACATTCAAATAAGCCTCTAACATGAGAAACTGTCATTATGATTACAATCTCGAGTTTTTAAATTTTTGACAGCACTTGATTTATTTCGTGGCAGAATTTCCAGCTACTGTTCTGCTCAATGAATTTCTTTCTCTCAAATAAAACAAGAGCAAGAATACTTGGTAACACTGATGGTAAATAAAGTAGAAATTTTTCACACTCAGTACATGTACTGTGGCTGCGAGAGAAGCAATCAAGTGACACTATTTTGCCCAGTCAGACAAACACTTGACAAAAAATCTTAAACATTCAGAAAAGTGGAGTTACGATATTTATGATGGGATAGGTTCCTATGGATGCTGATTCTAATTTTCGTTTACTATGTTGATGATGTTGCCTCATTAGCATAATCACCGGTGACTCTTCCTCCTCATCGAGGAAATTCAAGTCTGAAGCAAAAACTAGGTGGAAATTAGATTAAAAGAGTTTTCTTCTTTTTAAATCTAATGCAGATGATGAAATTACCTCACTTTGTGACTCAAGATGTAAATGGGATGTACACTTCTAAACTTCATACTTCTGATTGACAAGTTCTTCAGAAATGTTCTAACTTTGTTAGATTTAATGTTCGCACAGTCCTTCGTTTTTTTCTTTTTGTCTACTGCTAAATCTACTAAATGAAAAGCTATCAAACAGCAGTGCCAATAAGGAAACTTACTATGATGCCGCTTTCTACTACTCAATTTGAAGGCACAGAACATGTATGGACACCCTTAATTTTTAAAAATTAAAAAGTATTGGCAATCTGGATAACTAATCCATCACAGCTGATGATCACAAAATTGAAATCACAAATTTTGACTCAAAACATGAAATAAAAAACTAAATTTTACCTAAAAATAACAAAAAATCACTTAAATTTCATAACAAGTACGACTGAGAGGGGAAAAATTTATAATTAAGAAGCTATTTGACGCATGCTGCTTTATGTATCTTTTCATAGAAAGCTACAGGCCAAGAGGAAAAAAAATTACTAATAACTTACTCAAAGGTAATTTTTCACAACTACATACTTTCCTTTAACGTCACACATATATTTCATTTAAGGATAAGAGAAACCAAGAAATTACGAACGAAACCTTCAACTTTTGCAGTGAGGAGGAAAAATGTCAAGGTTTCCTGATAAATATGTAATTTTAAAAAAAATTCACAAGTTCGTCACTGATCAGAAGAAATTGCACAACTTGACTGGACCACATTTTGCAATAAAGAACCACTATTTCTAGCTCATTTTAGAAACATTATATATGCCATTGGTTTCCCTATGCAGTTAGGTGCTTTCATAGAAGAGCCAGACATAGTGGTTCCTTATTGCAAAATGTAACCCAATTATTTAAAAAACTGAGCAAGTTGATCACTGCGACTTCCCATTCGGCAACAGAGCAAGATTGACGTGAAACGGAGGTAGGTGACTAGAGGGTTGAATCGTCCACTTTCTTTGTTGTGCCTTTATCGGGCCGGGTAATTGACTAGATTATCAATTGCACGAAGGATCTCTTTAGGTTGTCATTAACTAGCTTGATAAAAGCAGGGCAAAGAAAGTGAGCAATGCAATGAAACAAACACAAGACTGTTTTACCTGGGTCACGAATCATGTCTTCTCTCATGAACAGGTAGGTAGCCGTTGAGCTCAACAGGACGTAAAGACTTTCCTAAGTCTCTTTATTTTTCTTTAAAAAAATCAAACTTCTAGAATTTTCAGGGGTGGAAACAGGATACTGACAAGAGATAACACTGAATTAGTTAGTTGACTTGAGGATTAGTCTTAATTTCACTGCAAATATGAAAACATCAAATCTTCCTTTTCACTCTTGAAAGCCAACAGATTTGGCAAGGACTGCAGTGATAGTTTAGTGGAACATAAAAAGACAAACTAAAGCGAAGGAACGTTCTTTTTCTTGAATTCCTCATTGCAATAAACGATCAGAAATTGAATTATTCCTTAACATGTGACAAGTCAAAATGTGTACAAAATATTCTCTTGGCACGCAGAGTTGAGATAATCTGATATAAAATCAACAACTATGTCAAATAAAAAGTGAAATGAAGTACAACAAAAATAATAACTATGCAACTCAAACAATGAACAGATTGAAAAAAAAGGAGATATACATGTATATGACACAGCTAAATTAAAAATCATAATGTGACATACTGAAAAACTACATTTTGAAGTCCTTAATGGTTTAAAACATGTAATTTCCTTTCCCTCCTACAAAAACTGAAATTGAATCCTGAAAAGCTTAACAGTTCCAATATTGGCACAATTACCACATTTTTCACAACAAGTTTGGTGTTTACTTAATCTTTGATAGCTGTACCTTTTTAGGTGGTGCCGGTTAAGAGGAAAGATAAAACTCATGTTAATGATTTTAAACAACTCTCCCTCCTGCAGCTGTGTTTTCAGGACAAAACAGTTACTTGAGATAAACATACTTTGCTCCATATTCTGTCAATTTTTCTCGATGCAAGTGTAAATCTTTTTGAAAAGTCAAAGTAAAAAAAAAGTAAGAAAAACCATGGACAGACTGAATTGCTTTTTCTTTTGAGATTTACCAGAGATTTTCTCGGAGTATTTCAGCGAGGGGAAAGGAGGGATTGGGTTTTTTGCGGGAGAAATCCCTCGAGTACAAACTGGGGTAAAAGAAAATCTCTCACTAGCCAAAAATAACTTCAATAAAAACATTATTAGGTAAAATTGGATACTGCACTGCAAATTATTCTTTTAGAGACCGCAAAAATCTGAAGATGCAGCTTTTTTTGATGCAAAGTTTTTTGAAGTAATAAACTTGTTTGAACTGTTCCTCTACGGTCTAATAAGACATTTTCACAAAAGGGAAAGTCACAATCTATTCATCTGGTAGCAAATAGTGGGTAAATTACTTCTGTGCAATTATTTTTGATTTTAAACACAATTTTTCATTTAGAGCCTCATAAATTCCTGAAGCTTTAGCGCACTATCAGGTATACATAGGTACATTTGTCAATAGAAGAGCCGATTTTTTTCTGTCCCCCTCCCCCCTGATACACCATAGAAGATATTATAAAGATGAATGACATTTAAATGAGTTCCATTCTGAGAAAAATACTTAAGGTAAATAATGCGTCACAGAAAAAGGAGGACGTTGCACTATGATAAATAACTTGAAGTCAGATTTTTGACATTGAGAAAAGGGGAGAGAGACGCTACTTACGAGTGAGGGAACGGGTATTTAATTAATTTATCTTTTGTCCAGAAATGCACTTCATGGAATTGATCGACAATATGTGATTATTTAGATGAAGGTATAAAGGGAGAAGAATGTTCTTCCTTTCAAGGATGAACTGTGTGCATAATTTGACTGACAAACAGAAAAAAAGATATTTGAAAGTAGAAGAGGTTGAAAGAGAACACTTACGAGAATTGATTTGCGGAGATTAATGAAAATAAAAAAAAATAAATCATTTGAGTTTAACAGTATCACACAGAATGTGCACATTCCAGAGCAAGAGGGAATTAATTTATACTTAAAACTAGAGTCCTGGAAATAATTGCTCAATGTAAATTTGAAAAAAAAAAATGATGCAATATTATCATACTTTAACATTATATAGAGGTATTTACAACTAGCATAAGGTATATTTACATTCTCAAAGAGGAAACAAAATTACAGTGAAACTACACTGCGGCAAGATTGACTAAGTGGGCAAATCTATTTGATGAATCGGTGATGCACAGAGTTTTTTTGCTTCAATACCTACCCATCATACATGCAAGAATAACTGCACGATATTTTTGAATGGTATCACTTGAGTCAACAAAACTTCTAACAAGTATGAACGAAAGAGGGTGGTTTTTAGTTTAAAGTATGATCAAGAAGCCATGAAAAAAAGCTGCTGACTCAACCAATTTGATCAAACGAACATTTTGGTAATTTTTAAAGTTTAGATATCTTGATAAAATCAACAATTTATAATCTGTGCCCAACTCAATTACTGTAAAACCAGGACATTCTTACTCATGAAACTGATTTTGTTGAATATTGCAGGGTAATTTGGTATAATTAAAGTAATTCTTCTAATTATATTGACAATTTTCTTTGACTTCAAAATTCATCTACACAAGAATTAAAGTTTTTCGTCTTTGGAAAACTACACATGAACAATAAGGATCAAAAAGCTAAAACATTTTGTATATAGGGAACCTACATCATTCAATATTGTCACACATTGTTTTGATTTGAACAAACTGGTCAGCTGTCAAAAACTCGGGGAAATTAAACGAGAACGTACATAGCACCAAAATATAAAAGGTTAACAGAGACCACAGTTCAACATATTTACACGTACCGTAACGCAACGTAGATGAACGTACCTATTACAATGTTAACTGAATTTACACAAACAAAAGAAACAAAAAAAATTGTTTCCTTTGGATCGCTTTAAAAAAAAAAAGAAAAGAAAAGAAAGGTAAACAGAAGTTGAAATGCTGTCATCTCCTAAAACAAGAAACTACTTAGTTCATTACAATATCCCTTTTATATTTGAGCGTATAACTTGAACATTATTTGTTCTGTACCGTAAATTAAACCTTCATGGCTAATTGAATGCTGAAGACTACATCCATACACTGCAATAAAACTTGTCTTTCATTGTAAGCTTTCAAATCAGTGAACAATGGTAAAATTCCCCTTGATGTTTTCATTTTGACCATTGATCAATTTTTCCAACTTCTGAATTCAGAAGAAGGCAGCAAAAAACTGTCTAAATGAAGTGGATTTCGAAACAACTCCGCCGCGACAAAGAAAAAACTCAGGATAAACACACTGTAGGATAAGAGGGAGAAAACGGGTGATCCAACCAAAAGAGAAAAACTAGGTAAATAGGGAAAACTTAACAATTTGGAAACTATAGGTCATTTGGAGGACAAAGGACTAAAATATTAACGCAAATTTAACGAGCACAGGAATATACAAAAATATACATTTCAGTAAAGCTTAAAGGAGATTCAAAAATGCTAAAGTTTGTATCTTTTCATGGGCAACTTTACTGCGGAAATAATGAGTGGCAAAATTTAAAAGTGAAAGAGGAAAAATCGCCATAAAAAGAAGGAAAAGGACTGAGCATAGCTTCAACATTCTGAGCAGATAAGAGAAGAAAATGAAGGGTGACGAGTAAAAACACGAGGAAGAGGGTTAGGGTTTTTTTAGAACGGATCCTCAAAATGTATTTCCAACTGCAGTCATTGAGTCATCTCACATTGCAATTCTCTCATTGGTCTAATATGATGAATTTTTAAAGGAACCTCCACAATGATCCAGGTGCTCACCGACTAGTCTCCATTGGAGTCTGCGGGAAATCAATTCTGACTTCTTCAAAATTAATTATCAAGACTAAATGACTTAACAGAAGTCGGAGTATTTTATCTTGCATATTTATTAATTAAATTTCATTTTGTTTCTTCAACGGAATGCGGAAATAAAATTTTCATGGGCAACATATTGCGATAATAGTCCTGAAAAAATTCTCATAGAGATAATCCCTTAGATTTGTTCGATGAACTACAGCAGAATACACACAAATAGCTTACTTTCAGAATTCCATGGAAACAGCGATCAGCCTCTCATTCCAACTATTAATGTTACCTGCTGCAAGAAATAATGCTTCAATCCAAAATTCATGAGGGGAATATGAAAGTTTTTTTCTTTCTTTCTTTATTTTCTTCTTTCCTTTTTCAATTAACTAGAAAAACACATCTGCTTCAATTTAAATGAAGCCAGAATTGACTTCTTTTGGTAAAAATATTGAAATCAAGTAAAATAATAAGGATCAGCATTTCCAGGAAATTTTTAAATGAAACTTTGTAAGCACATACAAAATGGACAGCGCCAACCAGGCATACTCTTTTCTGTTGTCATTTGTATTGTAGGTTTTTTTTAAAAATAAACCCTTTGCACCAAAAGTTAGCAGGTAACAATCATTCCCTTTTCACCTTAGCTGCATTAAAATGATGAATAGATTGCATTTATAATTACCACAAGTGAAATTTTTGTGAGCTGAGCACTTCTTAAAAATGTAGTGGCAATCCTTAAAAGGCATTTACGGAAATGAGATATAGGAGCATTAGGTACACAACAAAAACTAACATAAAAAGAAAATAATGAGAAAAAATGCAAAATAAATAAAAATAAAATGCTCTAAACAAATTGTGGCTGTAACAATGGTAACAATTGACTTCAATAGGAAAGCAAAAATAGGTATCAATATCTTTCTGAGGGTAGAGAGAGACATTCAGATTAAATTCTAATATTTTTTGGAAACTACTTAAATATGAGAGAAACATGTTCCAAAATGTTTCCTTACTTATCAAGGAATTAAATTACCTAGCTCTCTATGCATGTTTCGAGGGAAAAAACTGTACAATCTACAATATTTACATTTTCTCTTACCTTAATTATCTCGCTTCTCTTCTTTCCTTAACTCTTAAAGATCTATCATTATAATGTACAATTAATACTTCCATAGTTTCCTTTCACTAATTTATACAGTTGAAATCGAGATTTATTAAGATGAAGCGAAGGAAATCACTTTTGAGAGAAAAGAAAAAGAACAAGGGGTATTCCTTACATGCAGTGACAAAAAATCCATGTAATGATATATCTGAGTTTTGACAGCTGACCATTGTAACCAATTCTAGCTTAAAATCAGCACTACTTACCAGAATTGCAAAATTATGTTACTTGGTGAACAATAAAATTGTTCATTTTTGATAATTTGATGGCTCAAACATTGTACTAAGGCCTTCCGACTAAGCACAGAATGATTGTAGAACACAATCAATTCAGAACAGTTTTCACTGCTATACAGATAAAAATGGCAGGCACACTCATCACGAAGTGACACGATAGTTTTAGGAACACTTTTTACAACCTCATTTTTCTCTACTTTGGAAAAAAGTTACATAAATAAATAAACTAAAAAAGATAAAAAAATGGAGTAAAAATTACGAAAAATAAATAACTGATGATAAAGAGGAAAATTACTTACATTTATATGTTTGGAGTAACTTTCTTACATTATGGCTTAAGTATTCCTAAGTACTTAGTTTTTGCATTTGGTGGCTCAGTTCTAATGGGGTTGGACCAGCTGCGGTAATATTGGTGGGGTGTGATGATGAAGGCGCATCTCCAGCACCACATAAGGCCCCGCTCTCAGGTTCTGCTTTGGAGGTAACAGACTTGGCGATTTTCACTGCACCATTGCTTCCAACATTACTGCTATTCCCTGTGTTACTGTTGTTGTTGGTGAAATTAGTGTTGTTGTTATTGTGGTTGACAGTGTTGCTATTCTTGGTACAAGTGGTACTACTATCATCGTAACTCCCAGTACTGTTATTGTTACTTGAGGAAACCTAAAATATAAAATGAGAAAAAGAAGACAAGACTTGTTAACACGACTTGGCAGATTTTTTATTATTGACACAGGTTCGTTAGGAAGTCATTTCCACCGTATGTGACAGTCGATGAGAAAAAGGACATTCTACAAGGCACATGAAGGAACTGCTCTAAGGAAAAAATAAAAAATCCGAAACACTCTGTTCCTTTCAATAAATTCTGAAACTGTGGGCAAGGTGAAGTATTACTTTGATAGCATTGTGCAGTTTGTTGGACATGGAATACACATTCAAAAAAATGTTAGCGATCAGTTGGTCACAATAATTTCGCTTCAACTTGACCGATTTTCATAAAGAAGGTCTTATTGTAATCATGGTTTACACTGAAGACAGAAACATGTGTAAAATAAATTTAAATTTGGTTTGGTTGGAAATTTTAATTGGCCCTATTCGCACAAATTTAGGGTAAGTAATAGAGTTCATATGAACTTAAAACTCGGTTTGGGTGTCACTGGTGCCAGTGTTGGCACAATATCGGCAAAGGCGGCTGGGTAAATCCACATCAATTGGACCGCGTTTAGCAGAAAAGAACCAAGCCACATCAGCTATTGCCACATTTAGCTAGGCAACGTGATGTTTTACAAGAGGACGTTGGTGCGGACTTCTTTGAAAATTTTAGAGAATTCGCTTCGCACTATGCAGAAACTTCACTGACATTTACATAAAAATCCGCACAATCGTTTTCATGTAAAAAATTAAACTACCCAACTAAATTTGGCAATAGCTGATGTGGCTTGATTCCTTTCTGTTTGATGCGGTCCAATTCAACACCCAAATATTGATTTTGACACCCACCATCTCAGATAATCATCAAATTTTTTTTACATGATCAATGCACCAAAATAAAAAACTAATTTGAACTGTGGGTGAAAACGAATTTCTGAGGCCATATTCGGGTTTTTCAGCTCAAATTACGTGAGAATTGATGTATCACACATGGATGAATGGACACATGAAAATAAGGGAATTCAAGGACTTTTCAGAGCACAAACCCAGTTTAACCTTCATTCTTCCTTATTCATCATTTTAAAAATCAACCATTGAGTTACATAAGATTTAGAATCTATTTTAAAGGCAAGAAAATAGATTTGACCAATTCAATGAAATACAATTTATGTAGACAAAGTGAAAACTCGGAACAATGATGAACTGAAAAATACTCACAGGAATGTAGACATTTTGTCTCCGGCAGGAAGGCCCCGAAAAGCGGCGGCTGGCTGCAATTTGAGGAGGTGGCAGAGGAAGAAAGTGTGGGGGGTAGTAACCAAATCGAGGGCAATACGGCGGCAGAAACCTAAAATTAGGAGTTGAGACCAGAGGACGTACTTTCGGATACCGCGGTAAACGAGGACTGTTACGGGTTTGATTGGATACATCTGCCGTCTTCACAGTATAACTACTGTTAGCAATGTAGTTGTTGTTATGGTTGATGTTCTGCTGCTTAGGAACGTTAGGATTTGAAGGCCTTCGGGCCTCAACATTGTAGACGTAAGGTACAAAATTCCTGATTCGGGGATAGTTATCGGAGTAGCCGTTGATAGTCGAGGAGAAAGGGTGCCGTGCTGTTGGTGGCCTTGAGAAAGGATTGAACATGACTGGATAGACTGTGGCAGTGGTTGCTTGTTCGGTACTATTCTCACTCATATTGATTTGTTTGTCATTGACAGTTTTCGTACACTCGTATCTTTCTGAACATTGTAGCCAGGATACTACTGGTGTTACTGTGCTCGTTACAGGTGTTGGAGTTTGAAACAAATCATTTGGTTTGGTCTCCGATGAAGTGGTGCTGGTGGTGTTTTCATGCTCTGCTTTTGAGCACAAGGAGCCCTGAAAAAGATAAAATTGAGACAAATTAAAGATACAAAAAGAACTGACGATGGCAAGAAAGTAAATGTTTTAGAAGGTAGGAGTCAGATTTAGACAGTCTCCTCTTCCCCTCATCCTACCTTGCTTGGCGAGAGCAGTTAAGACTTAAATAATCTTCCCTTTCGGACCAAGATCGCCGATCAGCTAATAGGTACCATTTTGCCAATTAGTCAATGCTTTGTTTGGCTCTTGACTGGTTGCCAATTTTGGTTGATTTTTTGGTTCCACTCGATTTTCTTACTTTTTCTTTCATCTTGCCTCTGTAGTTTTTCTCTTTCCTTTATGATCTTTGTATGTATTTCCATCATGTTGTCCTTCGTGTTTTTGAAGGGATAAGTATTGTTTCAATCTCTACAAGTACGTCTTCGCATTCTGCTGTCTTGCCTTTTTGGAGGCAATCACTGGTCCTCAAAGGTTTTTTCTTTTTAGCTGTCCAGCTGAATTCCAGCCTCCCTCTCAAGCTCTTTATTTTATAGTTGGCAGAATTCTAGTACACACTAAATGTCTCTGTGTTTTTCCATCAAGCAGTTATAGAACCGGGTACATTCTTAGTTTTCTTCTTGGTGGCAATGTACCGGTGGTGAAACAGCAGAACTGCGTACCTTCGTTCGCAGCATTACAGACATCCCAACATACTTCATTTTCGACATCAAAATCACTACACGTAATTTCTTGAAAATTTTAGCGATCCTCCATGAGAGGAATATTCTGTGAAAATTGCAAGCCGTGATGTTGGTTTGGTCTCCTTTCGAAAAATGGACCGAGTTTAACAGAAAGGAACCATGTCACATCAGCTATTGCCAAGTTTGACTGGGCAATTAAATTTTTTATGAGAGAACGTTTGTTCGGATTTCTTTGAAAATTTTAAGGAATTTGCTTTGTACCATGGAGAATTTTCACTGAAATTTGCACGAAAATCCGCACAACCGTTTTCGTGTAGAACATTAAATTGCCCAATTAAATTTGGCAGTAGCTGATGTGGCTTGGTTCCTTTCTGTTTAACGCGGTCCAAATAATATAGTGACCAAGATTTTGAAACGCCTCAACCGAGTTAGGCATTTATGCAGTTTCACCATCAATATTGGGCAATCCTGTTCGGATTGATTTTCCAAATTTTTTGCTTAAACAACTGTAAAACATGAGTATAATGTCTCTTTGAAATAATTTTACTCAAAATGAACTGCACTGACCGTAAGACACCAGAAATTTAGGGAAAAAGTATAGACCTTCTCTTGATTTTTTTTCACCATAGGGCTTATTTCGATGAGTCAGACAGGACACTAATTAGTATGTATAGAATGATCATTATTTTTCATTATTGTTGCATATCAAATGTTGAGAAAATCAATAGATCTAAATTTCCTAGGGACTAGTTTATCTTTAAAATAAATAGATGAAGAATTAACTATTAATTACTTTAATATTATCATGGATGCGAATAATTTCGTTTATTTTGGTTTTATCTGCCTGGTAAAGAATCAGTACTAATTAAAAAGGGCGAAAGTTCAATTTTTCAATTTTGGGCTGTTTTTATTTATTTATTTTTTCATTTACCACACTCTTTTTTAATTCGCCTTCCTGTGCATCTATCACCGGTATTCTATGAAAAGAACTACCACTGTTTTCTTAAGTAATATGGTAAGGACAACTGGAGAGTTTAATAATGCAAAAAAAAAAAATAAAAAAAAAATTTTGAAAAATGGACTTTAGCCCTTTTTGAAAGTACTGATTCAAATTCTCTGCGCTTTTTTGAGCATTAAAAACCATGAATTCCTTAGAGTTTCCATGCTTTGGGCTTTGTCCCCCAGGTTTTGAATCTAATCTAATCAAAGAACCGTGTATTCCAAAAATAGACCAAGTGAAGCAACTCTGAAGCAACTTTTTGAACTTACCTCAGCGGATATATTGCTTGGCGGAGATTCAATTGTTTGGATTTCATTATACGGGGGGAGACTCTCAACAGCATTGACAGGATATATACTTTGAGCAGAGTAGTGGACATCATGAAGAATGTGAGGGGCAGCATAGATGGAACCAGTTGGCGCAGAAATTAGTTGAACAGTTTGTGAGCTACCGGAATCTCCAACAGTTACAAGCGAAGAGTTTTGAGCGGAGGTTGTGTTGTTGATGTTGGTTGGTCCAGCCCCAGCAGAATACATTATGCCAGAGCTCTGACTTGCTACCTGATAATAAGAATCAAACTACATTTGGGATTAATCAAGTCTCGTACTTAAAATTAAGGTCAAAATTTAACTATGCTTTTTTTTTATTTTTAATTCCAATGGACCTCTCGGTAGAATGAAAATGGATCACTAGTAAAAGGAAGACATCAAGCACCACGACACATAATTCTTCATCAAAAATCCACAGAAACATAATAGATTAAAAATGTTTCAACTTGTGAGAAAGGCCTTTCTGTGTTAATCAATTTGATCTTCCTGTTTACCACAGAATTAAAAGTTTACTCAAGTTGAAACCTATGTTTATATAGGTTATTCTGTGAGGAGGAAAATTACTTTCCTGATTCTAATGTGAACTAAAATACTTCTCTTCCCTTGAAAGCTTCTGATACATGCAACAGCAAGATTTTCGAAAATTAAACATGGTCTGTATAAAATTTTAATGATATATGTCTTGGTGCTTTAATTCTTACGTTGTCTTGTGGTGTTATCCTTTCATGTTTACATGAAATTGAATTTCTTAGTAAGTAATTAAACACATCATGACTTTTGGATTGAAAATTATGAGGAGAATCCATCGTATTTTCTGTTCGAGCATGCACTACGAGGCTATAAAAATGGACTTTTTCAGGCATGCCGTAATCCAATTCTAGCACACACTTGTTGAGGTCATTTCAGATAATTTTTGAGGTTGATCTAAAATTTTAATGCTATGTATACTTTTAACACACCTCTCATGGTTTTCAGTAGAAAATTTTGCAAGAAGCAAAGACTCGACAAAAATTAGGACTGAACCAATTTATTGAGAGGTACATTGGGCCTGCAATCCTGATTTTTTGGGTGTCAAAGCATGCTTTTCAGGCACAGTTCATCCCTTAAGCCTGAGGGAGTAGGCAGACTACAAAAAATTATTGAAGAGGGAGACAATCCTGAAAATACACCATTCAGACTCGGCAATTTAGTCATGGAGGCAATTCGAACATGATTGTAAAAGTGGTCAATCGCTGAGCCGGCTTTTAACTGGAGCCGATGAACATGTTGACAGCGATTCTACCGTAAAGTGGTTTCCCTGAAGAGACATATATCAATGGCCAAAAAACAAAACCACACATTTTTCTTTGAATAATTAGACCGAGTAAATTCTCGAAAATTTCCTAAATATTTCTTCTGCGTTAGTGGAATATATTCTGTATAAAGTTCAAGCTGTAAAGTTATCTTGTTTCTCTTCGAAAAAATAAAATAGGAGCGGAAATTTTGAAACACCGCAACGGAGATACGGGGGTTTACGACTTAGGCTTTAGATATATTTGTGAGCCTTTTTCATGAAATTGTGGTCATCTAAAGACTAATAATACTCAAAATCATAATACAAATGAAAAGTTCATCAAGATACATGAGCAGCCTTTCAGCTAACCCCCAAGGAATTTCTACCTCAATTTATTGGTGCTTGTACAGGAAAATTTCAAATAATCAGCAATGATAAGTCAGATGTTGTTGGTGAAATTACCAGCACTTGTATTTTGATATTTTAACAGATAAGTATTCCTAGAGCTTTCATGCAAGAATATTAATTCAGGACGTATTAGTCAAGAAGTCTTTAATGTCACCATCAAAACTCCATGCTTTCCTAAAATATATAAGATTCTAGACTAACTCGAGCTATGAATAGAAGCTGTACAAATTCTATCAGAGGGTGATGTATGAAGTTTAAGTCTGAGTTATATCTATAACCTGAGTGCAAAACCGCGAACTCCGTTAGCGAAATTGAAGGCTTCCTGCTGTACCGTATTTTTTCTTTGGAAAATCAGTCGACACGATTTCCAAAAACTTCCTTCGTTTTTTTTTTCTTGTCTGTTGGCGGAATATTTTGTATAAATTTCAAGCTATGAAGTTGGCTTCTTTTTCTTTTTGGGAGCAGAAATTTTGAGACTACACAATGGAGATCTGTGGTTTCGCACTTTGGTCATCGATATAAAAGTCATTTCAGTACAGAAAGATAAATAAATGGTACTTTCTGGCTGATAATTATCAAACCACTTGCAAAAACCAAGACCACAGAGCATGATAAATGGAAAATTGTACATGCATAAGCATTGTTCTGGGTAATATAGTATTAAGCTGCAGTAAATAACGATGGGAAAAAAGTTACAAGAAAACCATTCTTTTGTTTCTCGGACGTTTTGCTACAGTTAAGAGTGAGATAGGAAACGGGCAAAACCATCTATTGTAATCGAGTATATTTTTCTAACAATTGAGCTTTTTGGAGGATGTACGTATTAGTAGGATGATTTTTTTTTAAATATTTTTGACTTCTATCAAAGGATGAGTTTTTTAATTCAAAGGGCTATATGAGTGGTTTTTGCAACTCACATAAGGTTCTTAGATAAAATGGTTATTTACTTGCTGTTTTCAAAATTCTCTGATTTCAAGTATTTCTGGCACAAAAATGCATTTAACAAAACAAAGCAAGTTCAAAATACAAGCTCTTCTGATAAAAAGCAAGAGGGCAACTGGAGCCAAATGAAAGTTTCAACCAAACCTTTCATTCAATTCGGATATCAACTTCTCTATTGAAAGTGAGGTTTTTTCCAAAAAGAATTCTGCTTTCATTTCTCTGAATTTTGGCACTTAATTGGTTTAAAATGATTTTTGAGGCTCATGCACAGGGGCTACTGTCTTTTTTTTGGCGTAGAATTTAAAATCTCCGGAGATTTTTGACTTAATCAATGCGATACATTGCTAGCCAGTTGAACCACGCCAGAATCCAGGACAAATCACTTTCATTAACAAAAAAAAATTAAACCATAAATTTGAGCCTAGCTACGTAACTTGTAAACTAGCAACATGCAAACAACTGAAAGGGCCAAACAACATACAGGCCACTGAATAATAAGAGAATAAGATATTTTCTGCAAACAGTGTTGTGGTGTCATACGGATTTAATGCAAAGTATCTTCTTCGAATGTTGAAGCTGGTAAAGATAAAACAAGATTGCACCGGAGCATGCATACATAATAAAGGTTTCCTTCAGGTTTTGTGCGAAAGGATACTAGATAAAGCGTAATTTCATTGCAAAATTGGCTTTAGGATACAGGGTTCTTTTAAAAACGTTTGATTAAAGTTGGGAACTACTATTTGAGGGCTTCTGCAGGCTAAGAAAGGTGGAAGATTGTGGTATGGAGACTTGGCCCCACAGAAGTCCATGAAGCCTAAAAAACGGTTTGACTTCAGATGAGAATAGGATTGTTTCTAACTTTCGACATTTATCATTTGCTGCAATTGCTTCTAACTTTGCCACATTAGACATTATGATAAAAAGATTTTTCTCGGACTTAATGTAAAAAATTGGTTTTATAAGTTTATAAACTAAGTATATAATTTCCACTGATTAAATTTTGGTTTAATTATTAGTGTGAACTGATTGCAGTTCGACGCACGTGTCATTTAGAAAGAGTGTTGGTGATGCTGCTGGCGTTTTTTTCAGTATAAAACTTATATTCTCATTTTAGAGAGAGACAGCCAAAGTTTTCTCTAATAACAGTTATGCTCTTTGGTGCAAAACACTTTTTACAACAATCAGGCAGACGTGTTTCGGGTCTCACCACCAAAGCAGCATAAGTTTTATACTGAAATTAAATAAACATTGGTAGAATCACCAACATTAAGTACCAAATTTTTAACAAACATGTAGGATATAATGTCTGCATTGATCAAATTTTAAATGTTTCTACACATTGGATTGACAAGTCATAGAGACGAAAAGTTAGTCCGTGGGATTGTGCTTTGTTCTTTTGAGACAGATGGTTTACTGACAGCGAGCATATTGGCGGGCCCAGCAAATTGGCAACATTGTTTTTTCTCCATTTAAATCTATGGAAATGTATCGATTTTAGGAGGGGCCAGGTGCCCTGACGTGAATCGATTATTTAGCTTAGGTTTAAATGGCGGGAATCCAGTGTTGCCAAATTGCTGGATCCGCCTCTGAGCAAGAGTCTGCTCTCCATCTCATGAAAGGAAGAAGATAGGGGAGGGGGCTCCTTTGTAAAATGATCACCATTTCTGCAAATCATGAATTAAGGAAGGGTAAAGCTAATTCGAGCGACAAGCAAGAGGGAACGAGGGTGAAAAAGGGAAATAGGAAAACAGTATGCATGAGTAATGAGGAATTGTTCCATAAATACTGAAGGAAAATCAAAGCCATAATACAAAAACGAACGGATGAAAGATGGATTAAACTATTTTGGCTAAGTTCAATATCTGAGGCAAAAAAATATGAGAAGAAAACACAAAGTAATTTAAGACCATGAGGGATGGGATAAGACTAAAGGATAGGACTCTTAGCGAAAACTCGTTGCCCCTAGTGGTTAGAAAAAATTATTTCATTGACTCGTGTACTCATCGAATAAGTGGCTTCAAGACCTAATTTGATACTTTTCTCACAGATTAAAAACGTCAAGGGTGATATCAAGATGAAAATGTCAAGGCTCTATTAACATTAATTCCAGCTTAATAAAAAAAATAAGCTGTCTTTTAGCTGACAAATGTAGTGAAAAGGACTCAAAACACAGATGGTGTAAATTTCACATGAAGAATTTCATAGGTGGCAGCTTTTAATAAAACAGCGGAGTAGAGGTAAAACTAATAATCCCTTCCATATTTTTAACATCTTCAATTTCAAGAATACCGGTCAAGGGAATGACAAGAAGGATCAATTATGTAGAGGCAAGCACTCGAGATAGTTCTTTCTACACTGTTCTAAAATTTTCTTATGCAATATTAGAAAATAGTCTAGAAGAATACTGTTTCACAGAAAACTTCAATTTTTTTTGGAAATTTTTGAAATTTCCCTATTCTGTCTGATTAGTTTGGCAAAGGATTTTTCTTTTACTTTAGAGCCCTCCAAACACAAAAATATTAACACCAATAAGGAACCCCTCCTACAACTATCCTTCTTTTCTAAAGAAAAAAGGAAAAAATAAAAATGTAAAACTATGATAAAAATTAGAAATTATTTTGTAAAAAATGAGTTTCATCACGATCTTTAAGAATTAAACAATGATGGGGACCTAACCCTATAATATTCCTGGCAGGAAAGGGAGCGGATTTTGCAAAAGAATAATTTGAGTAAAGATACTTCTGAACTGAACAAGCAATCGAGCAAACAAGATTAATGTCAATTGTCCAAACCTGAATGAGAAAATAGGATTTGATGAGTGAAAATAATAATTTAAAGGAAATCTAGAATAGAACTGGAATTGTATCGATAAGTAAATGATAAGCAGGTTGTGGGAAGTGCGAGACGGGTTCCAGCGGAGATGGAGCTGGCACTGAGTTCTGCAATAGAACAATCCAGCCGTTACAAAATTATACTTTCAGTTTTAAAACTGAGATACAGTTACAGCACTACAGGGTCAGAATAAAAGTTATGAAAATCGAAAGAATAAAAGCAAACTCACTGACACATAGATGATCAAAATGTTTAACAGACATGCTTCCGAATTCCAAAAGCCCTGAGCCCAACATATCTTCCAAAACATCATAATCATTGACGTATAAATGAGTTCGCTTTTCTTCTTTTCATTTTCATACTTAATTTCTTGTACATTTTTTCACTATGATCCTGGATTAGGATGAAGAGTAGATTTTCGGAACATGTAATGTAGCTCAATTGGACATAAGTTGCACATTAACTTCAAGATTGATATTTATTGGGCTGCAAAGAAGAACATGAAGAACATGTTCATCACACAGGAGGTTTTTTCCCCTGCTTTCCTTGACCCAGCAAGCAATGCACATGAAGCATTTATAATTTATAAAATTCGGGCTGTGTTTTTTATTAATCAAATCAATTTGATAAATCATACAACATTTTAAGACTTCTAAATGTGTTGTAAAATACATATATCTTTCAGCTTCTAAAAAAACAATGAATGTTTGCTAGTTTATTTGAATAACTCTAAAAAAAGGCCTATGTTTGGTTGCAGGCTATTTTAACTTTATTCATTAATAAATTTCAATTTTTATATAGCGCTCCGTCTTCTTTCTTTTGGACTGCATAATTTTTAGATTGATATAGCAAAATTAACAAGTTAAAAGGAAGTCCTCCGAATTAACATTTGAGCTTAGCACAAAATTTGCTTGAACCGACACTCTTAATTGAATTTCGATGTGAGAATTTTTTTTTTTTATCCTTTTTTTCTTTCACTTTAAAGCTTTCTTAACTTTCACTCTTAGTTTTTACCGATTGATTTTAATTACATTGGATAAGTTCAGCTGCTTTCAATTTCCCCTTGAATTGGAAAAAAGAAAGACAAGTGAATCTAAACATAACCTAAAAGTCATGAATAAAATTTTTTTAAAAAATATTTAAAGAAATCTTTCACAGAAATAGCGATGAAAACATATTGGACGCCAGTCCACACTATTCCAGTGTGCTTTTTGATTTCTTTTTGTGAAGACACGTGTGCACGATAAGCGTGGTTTTTCCTGTAATCTTGTGGCACAAATATTCTGTTCCTTTGAAAATATTTGAATGCACATTAGAGTGTTTGGGCCAAAATTACAGCTGTAAGCATGTCTCATTAAAAGTAAGAATCTGATGTTTTCGGCACTCCACATAAAATATCACAAGATGAGAGTAAATTCGCACAAGGTTTATCTACTCATACTCGTTTGTGGGCTCATTGTTTGGAATAGATTCTTTCAACATTTGCCCATTCCCATCAATGAGCACAATAGGAAATTGATACCTTTGTCGTTCCCCTCACGAAGAGAAATATCTTGTCAGCGCCATTTTGATAATTCTGCAAACATTTTATTTTGTTAAGGGAGAACCATGATAAAAAAAAATTCAGAACATTTTAGTGTCCAACTCCAGATGAGAAAAATTCTTGCCATCTCAGGCAAATTCATGTGACGGCTCTCCTATAAGAAAATAATGCTACAGAGAAATACTGAAACAACGCAATCTGGATACATTTCTTCTTGCGAGAGATGACGAACCCTGATTGGTTTTCCCAGGAATAAAATGGTATTACTTCACCAAAAGTATATTTTTCAGAAATCGTAACAGCTATTCTGGTGTAGCCAAATGAGGAACATGAATACACCCAACTTTCAAATATAACAAGAAAAGAAAAACCCAAATCAAGAAAACAAAGAGAAAGTATTGCACAAATGACATAAAAATTGGGGGGAGGTGTCAAAATTTGGATGAAAAATACCCGGAAGAATCATCAACCACAAAAGACACAAAAATAATAACCTCAAAAAGAAAACCCCATCACCTGAGGAACACTAAAAAATAAGAGAAGAAGAATAAAAAAAGCATGCCATACGTTTTCAAGTATTTTTTCTCATGTTGTCTGCCTTGTTTATCTGTAAGTGTATTAATGAATTCATCGAAAAATAGAAAATAAAGAAAAGATACGAAGGACAAACAGAAAAACAAAGAACCCTCACAAAGTTTTGAAAACACGAGAACAAAGTCAGTGATCAAACAAAAGGTAAGGCTAGAAGAGTACTTACAGGCAATGGTTGATAAGCATACTGTTGGGTGGGTAAATAAACCGGAGGAGGGGGATTGGGAGGGCACGGGTGGTACATCATAGCTGGACCGAACGATGGTGCCGCTGTGCTACCATGTGGCGGCCCAAAAGTTCCTAGCAAACACAAAAAAAAACATATGTAACATACCGAAACATTAAGAGGACACACTGTAATTCAAAGCAACCATTGACTGAAAGGGTTCTACTCGACAAGTTTCAAAAAAAACAACCTTGCTTTCATTGAGTGCTATTCCAGTGATAATGACTGATATTTGGGGGTTGGCTCAGATGTGTTCTTGCAAAAGACAACAAGCGGCGTTCAAATCGATAAAGGCACTTCCAAGAAAATGCCATCATACCCTATGCAAAATATATATGCATTCCTTGTACCCTGTGGTACAAATGTACTAAAAATAGCTTCAAATGGAGACATTTTAACTACAAGGAAGGTGATATGTTGATGGCAGGACAAATATTTCACGTGCATGTGGCACGCAACTATAGTAGACGTCAGCGTGAGGACTGAGCCTGAAAATTTCTAAATCAAACAAATGGATATCCTCATTGACTCATAAAAGAATATGGACAAGAAATAGGTATTAAAACTACTTATCCATATCTATCTGTGCATACTGAGCATTTGTGATTATGTACAAAAAGTATGAAATGCACATATCATTGAGGTGCGATCAAGGAACCTAAATCAAAAATAAAGGTTGTAGATTCTTCTAAGGATAAAATTTTGAAAAGATCATCGAAATCTCCTGAACTTGAAATACCCTTTGAACTTCGGAAGTATTAGGACACTATTGTTGTTGAAAAGCCTTCAAGGACTTTTCAAGTCAAAAAAATTTCAGGGGCATCTTGAAATTTTAGCCTAAAAGATCTGACAAAGGTAAATATATGATGGCCTCAAAGAGTAAAACCTTGGATACCAATTTTAAAAATAGCATAAATTATACCCAATCTCCCAAATACTTCAAGATTACCAGCCTCTCTAAAAAATCTGATAAATCCTAAATATGAAATCTGATGAAAAACTGATGAGCTGTGCTAGCCATAGGGGCACTCGGGCACTGCTTTTCCTTTCATTCAAATTTTTGTCATTTGTTCCTAGTACTTGCTCTGGTTAAAAATGAATCTCTTCTTTCATTGAAATAGCTAAAGGATGCATAGTGTTAGTTATTTCACAATAATAAGATTTTATGAAAATTAACTTTGAAACATTCAATCGACTGATTTAGTGACCACATCATTTGATGTAATATCAAACCTTTGGTTCAAATGTAAACAAACACAGAACCTTGTTACTGATTTGCACCCTTTGCGTCATAGTGGTAAAATGCGTCTAAGTGTATCTAACTATCAAGATTTCTTGTTTTTAATGAGTCTTTGATTGATTTATGACCGGCCAATGACTAAATTTTAATAAATTAACACAATTATTAACTCATGAAAAATGAGATTGAGGTTTCCTCTCTTGGAATATAAGCCAATAAACCATCAGAAGAAGAAGAAGAGATTGAGGTTATGTTGGTTTGAACCGAGAGTTTGATATTATATCAAATGACATAGCCACTAAAGCAGTCAATTGCTGATACATCTTTTTTTTGTTCTAGGAAAATATTGGAAATGGTTGTTCTTAGAAGATATTGTAAATGGTGAGTTATCTCGTAAGAAAGTGTTCTTCCACAAGTAAGCTCACCTTGATACATACTGACTGACTCTGGATGTGCTTGAACTGGAGCTATGGCGTTTGTTGGAGGATTACCCGGTGAAAAGAATGCCATGCCGTTTTGATATGTGTACTGAATACCATTGTGGTAGTAAACATTTGGTGGCATAGTTGGTGATGTTGAGGAGGCATCAAAGGACCTATTGTACGGTTGTAAAATGCACACCTGTGAAATTTAACAAAGAGAATAGGATTCAAGAGTAACATTTACTTTCTAAAATGAAGGAAACGTCCATCCAAAAATGGTAACTAGACACAAGTGAACTGCTAAATTCAATGTTTACAAATTATAAGATAGAGGCAGGTGGCTGCTTCACTGAAATCAGGACTTTAAATCAATGAGATGGGGTCACCCTGAAATGCTTGAATGTGAGGTAGCAAAAATATTAGGGAATGAAAACGCACTATTTTTGTGCAGTCCAGGCACATGAATCATTCCAATTCTACTTCTGGTTTTCTCTCTAGCATTTCTATGACAATTCAGTTTTTTCTTGCAAGCAGCAGTATGTTCAGCAGAGAAGGGGTGGGAAGGTGAGAGCTCAAATCGGGGGAATAACATAAGAATTGAAAAAAAAGCGGAGAGTTGTTTTAAATTGGAGATGACAAGGTGCAGAAAGTTCTCTGCCTTCACATTGCCGTTCATAATGACTCCTTTCCTTTTACATTGTTGGAGACAGATATCACACTGCTGTCTACATAAGACTGCATGCTCCAACATTTTTGTCGCATAAAAGAGCACACTGCAAAGTTCCCTCCGCAAAAAGTGATGCGCTTAGCAGTATTCTTTGAAAAAATAATGTAATGCAGTTGCAAAGAAAAGAGAGATGCAGTGCATTCACCAATTAAACACTTATAAACCTATTAAAACAGTTAGGAGAAGGGCCTGTAATTTTCCTGCCATGCGATGACAAAATGGTGAGTGTTAGCACTATGTCTTTGCATTTTATGATAGGTACAAGTTTTTTTTATTAATTGGATTGGGGCTTAGAGCAAGCCTCAGAACATCAGAGTAATTCTTATACAGCGTAGTATCAACTCTTTACTCTGTACTGTATTACTTTGTTCATCATGCAGATGTTGAGTGACACTAGCTATTAGGAGCTCCAGAGGGTGTATGACCTAGAAAGAATTTGATCTATTCTGACAAAACTTTTGGATACATTTTCGAATTCATATTAGAGTCTTAACTCACAGATCAAGAAATTATCTAACCTGCTTTTTGATGGCTGCTGCAATATTTAATCTCCGCCCTTGGAAATTTACATCGTCAGCCTGAAAAAAAGCAGAAATTGGAACTGATTACTTAAAACCTCCTGATCCAAATTATTCAGAATTTCCTGTGTTTTTCCGCTTTTCTCTGACTTCAAAATTTTCAAATGCTCGACTTTTCTTGACCTTCAAACAAAATTTCCACTCTGATTTTTCCCTCCGAAGTACACTGACTGCGACTAAACTTCACTGGTTCTTTGAATACCTCGACTCTTCCTATGAATTCCCTGACATTTCAAAGTCACCAGACCACCAGAAACCCCGCATTTTCCTAACTTGAAAATCCAGTGCAAAAAAAGAATAAAAAGAGGGGTTTACAAAATGATTTTGAACGAATCATAAAAGAATGTAGGATTACAGAACTCTCCTATCACTTTTGCACTTTTCAGCAAACAGCAGGATTCAAAGACTTGATATTGCAAAAAAATTAAAGTAGATCTACTTAAACCCTTTGAAGTCATTATGAGATCCTGTTATTCCAAGTGAGAAAAGACATATGAGCACACTTGGAAACATTGATTCACTTCATGGTCACTATCAGGGTGTCTACTAAAACAGGCTGGCCAGAAATAAGTACTTTTACAGTACTTTTCCAGTCTATTCCTGAGAAATTCAGTACCTCCTCAACGAGAAATTCAGTACTTTTTCAGTACCTCTAATTGACGAAATTTGAAAATTTTCAAAAATTTGAATTTCTCGCTCAAATTGCCACAAAAATGTCAAAAATTCCGGACCTTCTCGCAAAATTCCCCAATTTCTCAGTACTTCCGGACTGCCCTTAAAAAATCAGTACTATATTCAGACTTGTAGACACCCTGACTATATTAGCATTATTATGAATACACTCTTGTTCCTAACATGCATTAATATCTGCATCAACTTACAGCTTGTTGAAGTTTATTGGCTTCCTCCTCGGAGTCAAACGTTACGAATCCGTAACCCTTGGATATGCCACCTCTATCTACGATAATTTTTACATCCTTCACTTGGCCATACTTGGAGAAAAACGCGGTTAGTTCAGCTTCAGTGGTTGTCGATGCTATGCCACCGACAAAGACGCGATTCGGAATCACAACACCATTCTTGGGCGCATTAGCAGTTAAATGTGGGTAAAATGGTGCACCGGCTGCATTGTTTAGAGAGGCAGTGACAGATGGAGAAGAAGCATTACTAGAGCCGTCACTGTTACTGCCACAACCCGTCTGGAAGAGAAAGTTAAAAAAATAAAAATAAAAAATAAGAAAAAACGGAGGTTCAACATGCCTGTAAACTTAGTTCAGTTTCAACAAGTTTTCATTGTTTTGAAAAATCAATATCTTCCGAGATTTTCGGTGCTCCTTCAGACTTTAACCCGTTTTTGCTGATTGACAATGAACTGTTCCAGGGTGTCTAGTTTTTTTTCATTTTGGGAAATCCTGATTTTTGACTGCTAAATTCTGATTTCATAATTTTTCTGAATCCTGATCAAATCCTAATTTTTGGCAGAGAAACATTAACGGACTGATAATGGATAGTTAACGAAAAATAAGAGACAGCCGACTTTTCTCAAATCCTGATTTTACGACCGATTTTTCCTCAAATCCTGATGAAATCGGGACTATATGACTATATGATTGACTTCAAATCCTGATGGAATCGGGAAAATCCTGATGCTAGACACCCTGTGTTCAATTCAATACTGAAGCCAATCGGGCAGCCCTAACTCTAAGTTTTAGCAAGGCATTACTGAAAACTCATGTTTCAAACATTTACTTGTTAAAATGATATTTTTTAGGGTTTCCTTATTTTCTCTGTCCGTCACTAACTAATCCTGATCTCAGTCGTCCCTGACAATTTTAAAAGAATCTCAGGATACGCATCTGAAATTTTCTTGTTTTGGTATTAGTTTTTGAACAAAGTGAATACCTTTCTTGATCCGCAAAAATTTGTGACTTTTCACAAGCTTTGAAGGGCTTCTCTTTATCTCCCACAATCTATGGATCATAAATTGGATTACTGAATAATATCTTACTTACCTTCCGTTTGTTTGTGATTGAAGCCATTCTGTTGCAATCAAAAGAATTTCGTTGTGAGACCAAGATAAGGTGATAAAGGGTTATCAGCTACTTCCAACATAACTACAATAAAAGGAAGAAGAAAATTAGGTAAAATACAAATTAAGATCCAAGTATTCAGAGTAAATGAATTCTATTATGACTGCAACAGAGCAACTGTAACTTTCTTTGCCAATTAAACAAGGATACGGATACTGACAAAAAATCATGAATTTTTTCCTTCTCAGCCTTAGAATTTCAATACTGTGATTTTAATTAAATTATCCTTTGCAAATGGGTTTAGATAAATTATTGACTTCGATTTTCAAACAGCTTGAATGATACAGAATTTAATTTTGTTAGTGTATGGAAATACACTATATTTCATTTATTTTAATAAATTATGCGAATGCGATCGACAGTTGCTCTTGCTTCAGAGTTCCATAATATTTTGCAAACGCCACGAGCGCACCTAAAGTGTGAATGAATCTAGACTGTGAGTGGTCAAGGTATTAAAATTATTGTTTCTGCTGTGTGCGAATATGAGCATCTTCATGAAACAACAGGTAAATGATTAAGCAATATTGCTAACCCTGCGTAGAAATTTCCCAATTCCCTTTGTCTCTTTACCTACTTATCTCTGCGTCAAAGCAATGAATATCATGAGAATATAATTGTGAACTTCAACATTCTCAAAGAGACTTAATTTTTTTTTTTTTTTTTTGCTTAATCGATCGAGATAATGTTGTTAAGACTGGTCAGATTAATCCAGTAATTGCCATTACAACCCTCTGGGCAGTGATCTGTTCTGGTAGCACTATAGGAGGGTTAATCAACATCAATAACAATCAGCACTAAAACTGACTGAGGATGGTTTGCGGTATCTTGGTCAATGGAGAGGGAGACAATGAGACCTCCCTTGTACTCGCAGTCGATTTGGTATCGGACATTTAAATACCTCATTTAATACATTCTACAGTGAGAGGGTGTGATACCTTAACCAAAAAAAAGAGGACCACCCCTTAACTGCTGGATTTAGAGAGTATATTGCCGTACTTAATAGATACCACCATTTTCAAACCAACGTCAGATTCGGGGAATGTAAAAACGGGTGAATGTTTAGCAGCTTGCAGATCTGAGGTCTTGAACCTAATAGAAGTTGATTATTGAATTCAGGATGCACTGATTAAACTGAGTCACCAAGTAAACAATGCGTGACTTACTTCCAAAAACTATGAAAGGAGGGATGGATAGGAAAACATAAATTCACATTACCATTGGGGTAAAAACTGTGGAGTTCAGAGATATTTTACTGGTATTTGCATTAAACTAAAAAAGCAAGGCAAAATGAGGGAGAGAGACAATTTCGAAGACAAAACTTAAGAGGTGAAAGATTTTCACCAAAACTAGCAGTTTTCTTTTTTGGAACAATGCCTAGACTATTCTTTTTCCAATCATTTTTGAGGTCTGAAAGTGGGGCACAAATACACCAAGTGCATCGAGTGTAATTACAGAATGAGAGATTGACAATTTAAATAAATTACCCGTTTGAAGTCGTACCATTAATTTGAAGAGACCAAACAAAACATTAACAAGGAAAACTGATAAACTAACAAAAACAAATATACGATTATTGGATCAATTCACAGACACAATAAAAACTTCACTAATGGCCTGAGAGGAGGCGGGCAGGGGAGCAAGAAAATGCGAGTATCGTTCAGTGCTGCCGTTCTCGCTCAGCCCAAGATTCCGTGATTCGGAACTATTTTATTCCGATTATTTTCAAAAATTCCGGGAAAAAGTTCCGAGATCGGCCCGGAATTAATTCCGATTCCTGACGCGGGTTTTCAAATGGTTTACCCGGTTTATAAGACGGCCGCCCCCTAAAATCACTGTCAGGGCGTCATGAATATTAAATGAACAGTTTCTCAACTGGTTTGGACGTAATTATGACGCCCTGACAATGATTTTAAGGGGCGGCTGTCCTATAAAACAGTTAAATCATTGGAAAAGCCCGCATTAAGGAAAGGGAATTAATTGTAATTAATAATTGACATAATTGACCATCTCCCCGGAATGAAAACTCTGCAAATTATTTTACTTAATTATATATAAATTGAATATTTAACGTTAGAGGTGTAAAAATGGCACATTTAAATGGATCAGTCCATTTACTTGAAGCTTTTCTTTTTTAGGAACATAGGTTTTCCCAGCAGCAAAATATTTGCTGTTTAATAAATTTTCAGAGCACTTTTTTTTTCATTTAAATGCAACGTCAACTTTTGAAATTTTCAGCTTTGAACTTGTTTTCTTCAGAGTCACTGCAATGGATGTGTAGTGTGTAGTATAGAAGCTCGACTGACACATCCGTTTAGGAAAGGAATTTTTTGGTTTTAATGCATAAATTGGCTTTAATTTTCTAATAATTTATTTTCTTACATGAAAATAACAAACAAATATAGAGAAAGGACAAGGAGAAAAATAAGTACGGCTTGGACAAAAATAAACACGGAATCGCTGATAATTAACTTTTTACAAAAAAAAAAAACTACTTGGAAACGAGCACCAAAACATGATGTGAACAGTTGTTCAGTTCATTTCATTATTTTCATTTTCATGATTTTCTTTCTTGAGGTTAGGTTTGGTAGAAAACCGCGGGAAGACGGATACGACACTCGAGAAATTCTGGAAGACAGAATCCCCATTTCCAGAATGATCATTGCGAGAAAATGTCCAGTTTAATCTCAATACCTCTAATGAAGATATAAAAAATTCCTAAAAATGGCTTTAATTCCGGGAAAAATCCGAAAAAAGGCAAAAATTCCAGGGAAAAATTCGAAAAAAAGGCAAAAATTCCGGGAAAAATCCGAAAAAGGCAAAAATTCCGTGATATTCCGGGAATTATAAAGATTCCGGGAAAAATTCCGAGAAACTTCAAAAGTTCCGAAATTCGGAATTAGTTCCGGGAAACGGCAGCACTGGTATCGTTGAACAAGTGGAGCGCATACACACACACTTGACACACACACACACTTCCACAGAATTGCTGTGGAAATACAGGGATCACAATTGCAGATTTGTTTCTGATTATCCGCGGAGGAAAATAGGAATATATTCATGCGCAATCAAGGTTCCGTTTGTACACAAATTGCTTTCCGATGATACTGATGACCAGAAGTGTAATAAAAATAATTTCAATTGATTCTCTACAAAATAGATCGAGAAATGAAAAATTTGTGCCATTAACTTCCATACTATACACAAATTTGGAGAGGAACTACTTTTTTGCACTGTTGCACCGATTGGACAAGCGGCAACACCGTAATGCTGCAGGGTACGCGCGAAAATTCAAGTTTCATAAAATCATCAGAGACTGCGCACATAAAGCGAAGCCCAATTAACACTATAAAACTTTGTCATTAAATCAATTTTACTTGATAGTCCGATACGGACAAACAAAGAAAACTACAATCGAACGATAAGAGGATAGAGATTTGAGTGTAACATCACATTTAAGGAAATGTGAAAAAGACGAAGAAGTTGGTTAAATTAAAACTTTATCCTATTTTATTAAATGAAAACTTTGATCAGTTGAGGTAAAAAAAAGTCCCTGTTCTGGACCTTCTACCCTCTTTGGAAGTAAAATATTTATTTCCTGAAAAGGGAAAAGATATCCATGATATTAGTAGGAAAACATATATTTTGGTATCAATAGTGAAAGTTGCAAAACACCTATCTTTCCTAGTTGGCAATGTTGTAGATTTCTGGTGACTCTTGGATTTTTCAAAAGAAAAGCAACGACTATCAGTTTTTGGGATACTAATTTTCTTTCATTCTGGACGAATTTCAGACAAAAACATCTCTTGGTGTCTTTTAAAAACACAAAACAACAGTGGAAATTTTGAAATGAACTTGTTTTGCTACTTCTGCCACCAATACCTGTTTCCACTGATTGTGAGTTCCAAAATGTCTGTTTATACTACTTTTACTGAAGGAAAATTATTATTTTTTCACTGAATATTTTATCCTTGTTTTCAGATAGATGAAAAATTTAATGTCATGTAAAATTTAATGCAACAAATTAGGTACATAACAACTCAATATCCTGTTTAAAGGAAAATATCACAGAGAAGAGTAGGTATAGACACTGCACGTTAAGATACAGAACTTTTGGGCTTCATCATCAAAATTTTTCTAATATCAGAAAAGTAAAACAACCGATGGTATAATATTGGTTGGCTCCAGGAAATTAAAGCCAGTAAGTAAGTAGAAAAATTAAATTAGAATTTCGCGATGAAATTTTCAAAAATGTGTCAGTAAAAAACTCAGAGAAGTAAGAAAAGTAGTTTCACTCGGAAGTTATAGTAAATAATTTTATGTTGTTACTTCCTTGGCGTTGATTTCCTTTGGTATGGTAGGACCCAGCAACAATACTATGCTTCCAGTTTTGGTATTTACTCATTGAGGTACCTTCATTTTCCTTTTTCTGTTTTATAAACATTTGTTTGTGCATGAATACTGAAGAATTTATCAAAGGGGCATCGTTTACTGGGGGAGGTTCAGTGGAGAGCTGTTAAAAGTCGCAAGAGTGCAAATTCTTTGGGTTCTCAAACAAGCTAAGAGTATGAATGGTTCCTATTTTTGTACTGAGCATTTGTTGATGTAAAAAGAAGACCATTGAATGCTATTTTCTTGAACATGGCCTGTGTTTTGCTCCGTGAGGATGAATTGGCAGAAAACTCACAGATCATACATATAGTTTTTTTTTACAATAAATACAAAAAAGGCCATGCTTCATAATTATGGAAAAAATTAGAATATGGTATGAAAAATTTCTCATGAATACATCATTAAAATCTAATTAACGATTAGACCTGGTAAGTACATCAGAGAGAAATTAATCCACAATTTGAAAGAAATTGAGCAGAACTAGTCACACATTTTCTTTCAAAACTTGAAAATCATGGAAAATTATCTGGTTGGTGAAAATAGCGGCTGAAATGACTTGCACATCGACTCTTTGGGAGACATAAAACATACAATCTTTTTACTACGTTAAATGGACGGATTCAACCAAAGTAGCTTAACTACACCTAACGTTGTTTTCAAAGGGCTTCGACTACAGGGTTGAAATATTTCTGCATACAATACAACCAGATTTAAAAATCCTAACAATTTTGGCAATAAAAGTATTGGAATTTATTCAACTTTAAGTCACTGCTTCTATCCTCGAAAATTTTTGGGAGGCTGAAATTTTAAAAAGTGACTTTTGGCATGTAGTTCTATGAAATAACGAACTGGGGTGAGAATCTATTGATGGACGAAAAAGTCTTTTTTCAGACTGCAACTTCAGAGATACATTAAGTTGGGTGCTACTTGTAACAATTGTAATTCAGAGGAAGAAATTTATAATTTTTATTACCACATCTCAAGATGGACAATGCCATGCGGAAGCTAGCAATTTTATCTCCTAATAGGAAAAAACTCTGCAACTTTAAAATAAAACAAGTATTTTTTAAAAATTAAGTTTTAATCAGACTATATACAAAATAACTTATGGTAAAAACATAAAATGGGTGTAATAAATTAGTGAAATGTAAGCACATCAAACAGGCACATGAAAAAAGAAAACCCTGTGAATAGCAAGCATTATCGCACTTCCAAACCATACTCTTTTGCAAGAAGACCGGCTATGACTAGTTTTTGTACATCTGTTACACCAGCATATATTTCTGTTATCCTGGCATCTCTGAAAAAGAGAGAAAAATACATGGTAAAAAATCATTTAAATGTAAGTTATCCCATCATTATCATATTCTATGAACATATTCGATGAATTTAATTGAATATTTCACTTCTGCATGTGCTAAAGTGCATGAGGTTGAAAAATGCTTGATGCACTTGATATTGCCTGATCCAAAACAGATTTTCCTGATGACTACAAATTTCTTGGTATTTCCGGTTTTTCAAGACAGCTGACACCCTGAAATACTTTGATGGAGAATTTGCATGCAGTGTATATTTCAAAACTACTAATTGCTTCTGACATGAATTTTCACATGAAGACGAAGGGTTGCATCAAAAAGTCTATCAGTGTCTCAAGTGTGTCAGGTTAAGAAAAAGCTCAGGAAAGTTTTCAGGCCTTTGCTTTGTTCTGCCAGCTAAAGTTAACTGGTGGCTATCCGAAATCTGCGTAGCAATGGGCCATAAAGTATACATTAAGCATGCTAGTTCGAAGCGTTGAATGCCCGAAAACAATGGTAAATTTGTAGTATGAGTGTAATATGATACTAAAATAGTTGAAAATGGCTGGCAGTCGAAATTTTCCAAAGGAAGGATGAGTTTCCACCTACCCGATTACTATTTCCTTTTAACTCTCCCATAATTCAAGTTTGTATTGTTTATATTTTCTGCGCTCCCATCATCTCTTAGGGATCAAATTAATATTGCTAACACAGTGCCTACACCATGTGGTACAAAAAGTTCCAATTCATGGACACCTACTGAATCCATTTTTCTGGAAATAGAGAATCCTGGAGAAGATTCTATTACTTTCATTATTAAATTATTCAATGTCACAAACCAATTTCACTCTTGTTCAGGGTGTCTACTGAGGTCCACAAAAATAAAATAAGTACTTTTTCAGTACTTTTTAGGTACTGAAGGAAAAATTTAAGTACCTCACCTTGGGGAAAAATTAAGTACTTTTTAAGTACCTTTTCGATACGTATCGCAATTCTTCGATTTTGGCACTGCTGCGCGCTTTACTTCGGCTATTCCCGTGGCCTTTTCGGCTGTTTCCGTCGAATCTAGGGAAATGCTTTATTCCTCTCCTCTACAACAACTGCACTCTTACGGGCTGACATTGCACTAATACGCCTGACGGACAACGCACAGAGGGTTGCATAACTATCAGGCAATTGAACTGAACGCGAAGCGCAAAATGCGAAAAATTACAGACCTTCCACGAGATTTACGTACTTTAAAGGTACTTATGGACCGACCTTCAAAAATGCGTACTTTTTCCGGACTTTCCGGACTGGTAGACACCCAGCTTGTTAAAACTAAAGCGGTTCTTCACATACCTGTAGTGTCTTTCTGCTGGCATATCTGTCACGTAACCCATTCCACCTAAGATCTGAATGGCATTGTGGGTAACAAAAGTGGCAGCTTCTGAAGAAGTATATTTAGCCATGGAAGAATACTGCACAGAGGAAATTAGATCCCATTAATTAATTTATGATTTCACTTAAATTACAAACAATTTTTTGCCCGGGAAGCAATGACAAGAAAGTTCCATTCCAAGGCTCTGATAATATTGTAAGAAAAAACATTTTCATTATTAGATAGATAATGGAAAACTTCAACTTCATAATACTGAAAATAAGTATGAAGAGGAGAATGCAACTATCAGCTTCACAGAACAGAATGAATCACCATTGATAACTTGTACCCACAAAAAATTGCTGGTTAGATACTATTGTTTCTGGGGTAATAAATTAATGAGCTTTAAATTAAGATTAACACTTGATACAATTCTTAATAAATTGTTTACCAATTTTCTGATCTCAACATTAGAGTAACAAGAGATAATGTAATTTCGGAAGCTATAACACTGTTTGTAAGTCCGATTCTAATTTTTGGCACTACTACCTCTGATTTCCTCTAGAAATAAAGTAGAGATTTCACTAGAAAAACTTTGTTAAAGTAAAAGAGTGACAAGGATGGTTTCAAAGTTAAAAAATCGTACTATAATCAGAACAAAAAGAGCTTGAAAATTATAGCCTTGATCTTTCAAGTTGAAGACAAGACAAAACTACAATAACATAATACAGGAAGGCAAAATACCTTTGTAAATCTGAGTCCGGCATCTCTCATTGCTGCAGCCTTCCACGTCATGAGTCTGGCGGCCTCCAAACGAGTGGTCATTTCTGCTAACCGTAGCTAAAAAAGGGAGAAGAAACATTATTTTTTTACAAGTGGAAGATAAATTCAAATATTACCTTAAGATTTAGAAAATTACATTTTTCTGGATGGAAAACCCAAGTCTTTACATTGAGGTTGCTGCGTTTTATTTTTTCAACTGTGACCGCCCATCAGGAGAGATTCTCATTATACAAATAATATAATCAGACTGCTCATTTAAATCCAACACAAGAGAAATTAGTTTACCTATGGAAATAAGTGTTTCTACAGGTGAGCCAGAGGTGTGATTATTTAATGCAAAATGTAGCCCAATAAAACACAAATTTCATTGGGAAATTTCCAATGGGCCACTGCCCAAGGTTTATATTAATGCACCACGTGCGATGCTTCCTCTTCAAAATTCCACAAAAAGAGCGATTCATGCAATAAGTTTGGATATCTGATCTTACTTGAGATATTAACATGTATACCTAATACTGTTCAAATAGAGCACAAATGATACAAATAACGCTATTTGTTTGTATTTTTATCATTTAACTGCAGTAAACAATAGATATAAATCTTTTTTCGAGTCAATTTCTAAACTTTCCATGGTGTAAATTATTTTTTCTGTAAAAATTTTGAACAAAGAATATGCAACAGAATGCTTACAGTATTATAGAGTTTTTGGTAATTATATGTGTGTTCGTTCACTTGAGTATCTAGAAAGTTGAATGAAAAATTACCTGTACTGCCTGAAGCTTCAAGATCGGCTTGTTGAAAGCGATCCTCTTATCTGCATAATCGATGGCGCAGTCAAGAGCTGCTTGAGCAATTCCCAACGCTTGGGAAGAAATTCCTATTCTTGCACTGTCTGTCAAAATAAAACCACATGTATCATACTATTTGCAGATAAACGTAAAAATAGAGAAAAATTAACCTGAGATTTTTCTGAAAGTAAAAGTAAATAAGGCAGATAGTCACCAAATAATTTTATGCAGTTTCTCAGTGCAACAGAAGGTACACAAGAATAAATTAAAAGTAAATAGAAGAATCAAGATGGAACCCTTTCTCGAGTGGAGCGATCTGCGCCAAAAATGTTTAGTGCATTTTCCAAAGGAGAAAAAAAATACAATACTTTAAGGTGAAAGGCTGAATTTTCACCTTGAGAGGATTTTGACTTCAATCACAACAATCGCTCATTGAGCCAAAAGTTTTAAAACCTTTGGTAAACATGAAAAAACATATGATCACCAGAGGACAAAAATTATTTGATTGAAACTGGAAACTTCAGCAACTTTATAGAAAGCTATTTTATTAGTAACGAGACCGCTGCTAGTAAAATGACTAAAAATACAAAATTTCATACCTAATGTCGCCAAAGCCATTTTGAAGCCTTCACCTTCTTTACCAACCAAATTTTCTAGCGGAATGCGCACATCTTCCATTATAATATTGCAAGTAGATGATGCTCTGATTCCTAATTTATCTTCTTTCTTTCCATGCGATAGACCTTCAAGGGCAAAAATTTGAATAATTTATTCATACATTGATACAGGCATTCATACTTGTATCCTTAAATGCTGTAAAACGTAAGAATATAAAAGGAGTGTTCAATGAGTAGGTCTCTCATAAAAACCACAAAAATTGAGCAATTCTAGTAATTTCAGTCCAAAAATTTTTCTTACGATTAACTGAGTCCAGGAATCAGGACTGCAGAAAGGGTCAGCTAAAATGCATCAGCATAAGAGCTCTAAGTGCCTATCGTGGTACATATCTTACCTGCCAAATCTGTAAACATTCATATCAGCGGCATAAATCTGGAATTACAAATCTCGTTTACGGTGTCTGAAAATCTCCGCCTCTACGTTATATTTTTATAAGAGAACAAATTGACATCATTCCTTGAAGTTTTCGCAGAATTTTCTTTGCACAAAGTAGAAAAATCACGGCAGTTTTAGAGAATTGTCGCTGAGTAGTTTCCCGTTTGAAAAATAAAGTATGACAGGAAGTCTGCAACGTCGCAAACCAAGTTAAGTGATTGCGGACTTACACCGTTAATACGCAACCCTAACTGTGTGCTTTAATGAAGTCGTTAAAATGAAAAATTTTCCCATGAACCAAAAAAATTCATGAACTGAGCATTTCTGACTATTACTCATGCAATGAAATGAAGCATGTCTCCCGATTTCATTATAGATATTTTTCAATGTCGGCAAAATTTATGAGGCCTCCGTTAATGTAGCATTTTCTTTCAGATCCAGAGAGTGAGACTCACGTATCTTTGAGAACTTGAGGCATTAGCAGCCACTCATTCTTCAATTGTTTAGCAATTTTGATCCTTTACTTGGAATATTCTAAGGAGGGTATTGAAAATAAGATCGATAAAATTATTATAATTGATCAATTTTTGTGGATATTATGAGAAAGATGAACTTATTTATATCATACACCTTGAATTCACGAAAATGCATACTTAAGATTTTTACTTAAAAAGTAATGAAGAGCCTTAAACTCACGACTATTTACACTTTGGGCTTGTTTCATCCATAGTTGGCAGATTAAAGTGCAGTTAAAAAGATAAATGAAACTAAGAATTGAAGAAATCAACGAGGACGGAAGCTGACAACAGAGTCAGTCTTTTTAAAAAACTTGGATACTTCATTTACCACTTTATGTTCTACCAAAGACTTTGCTTTTTGTCAAAACCAAACTCAGACCGAAAAATGCATATATGAAGAAAATGAATAATGAGTACTCTTATCATTGCACTATTTGGGCAAATTTATACTGAAGCAATGGTATAGTCACATGTAATGAAATTCAACTTAATTCAAAGGAAAACACTTACCCTCAGTCGGAATAGGGATGATGAAGGCAGAAATTCCAAGATGACCTTTTGATCGGTCACCATTTGCAAACACAACAACAGCTTTGCCTTCAATTCCACTTGTGACCCAGGCCTTGGTCCCATTCAATATCCAACAATCTTTCTCTTTTTTATAAGAGGCTAGCATGGATGCTGCATCACTTCCACTACCTGCAATAAAAAATTAGGTTTGAGCGGTATTCAGTAAGGAAATACGAGTAACCATCTGAATAACAGGTTGTTTGGGAATTCCTACTATCAGTAGTGAGGTGAGGAGCCATCGGCTTTCAGCGGTCACAAAGTGCCAAAATTTTTAGCCATTACAGGGAACAACGTGGAGAGATTTTCTGCAGCGGCTCACAGACAGATTTTACATATCAATGTCATTTTTAGCTTGCTTCACGATGTAAATATTTCAGCAAAATACAATTTCAAGGAACTTTCAGTAAAGTTTTTGCATGAGGCATGTAACGTTGGTTGGTTTCAACTTCGTAAAAAGTAAGTACCCAGCAATACTTTTGCAAGTACATATTATACAAGTAGGTAATGTAAAGTGTGATCAATCATGTATCAGAATTAGTTTAAGAATCATGCTAAGATATACAAGTACTACTACTAAAAAAAAAAAAATTAGATTGAAAGAAAAGCAAGTAAGTGGTGTCTCCAGTGAATGAAGGGAAATTGTAGCTTGTTTGTAATTAGGAGGAAAATGAGTTTAAAGGTAAGAAATTGCGTCAAAGCTTAGAATTGATCTTGAGATGTCAATTCTTCTTCAAAAGTTTACGAGGAAACGAATTACTATACCTCGATTTCAATAAAAATGCCACTTACCTCCTTCATTCAATAGGAACATCACTGAATAAAAAGCGACTCATAAATGAGGTGCAACTTATTCGTGCACAAAGTCGCTTCATTACCTGGTTCGCTGATAGCAAAGCAGCCGACATGGGTTCCATCGACATACTTTGGCAAGTATTTTTCTTTCTGCTCTTTTGATCCGTATTTATCTAAGAAATTTGCATACAAAGTATTATGAACACTCATAATAACGCCTGTGCCTCCGCAGCCTCTGAGAAAGAAAGAAAGGATATTCTGAAAATGAAAGATAGTAAAGGGACGCAGGTGCACTCTTGAATTATGGGTTTATTTTAAGTGATGATCCTCTTTTCTTTTCTAGCCTATTTCTGCCATGGTTTTATTTTCAATATTAAAAATATAGCTGAAAAACATGTAATTTACTGGTTTTTGCACACTCCTTGTTGCTCATCCAGTTCACTCTGGTACAAAAAATCTCAAAAGTCGTAAAAATGTATGCCAAAATTTTACTGCTAGTTTCTTCTCTATCCGCCTACAGGTTTTTAGCCCTGTTGAATTCAGGTCTGGAGAATCGCACCTTGAAGTGCACTTCACTGTAGTTCCCATCAGTGATCGTTACAGTTGAACATAAAAAAATAAACCCAAATGTGAAACCCGAAACGTCCCGTCCAAATTACTTTTATTTACAGCCTGTACCCCGTGTTCCTCTCATCTCATTTACCTTTTTTGGGCTGATTATATTGTTACCTATAAAAAAATTAATAAATATTACAAAAACACACTCAATAAATACGTGCATGACAGACATTTTTTCAATTTTTTCCATTAAATTTTTGTGAAAATAGTTGGCATGAAAAAAGGTAGGCAAAAAAATTTGGTTAAAGTCAAAAATTTTTTTATGTTGATGTTAAACACACAGTAAAGGAGCAAAATGGCACCTTTACTGAAAATTCGTCTATCAGTTGAAGATTCGAGACAAAGAGAAAAGGAGAGCCGCAATATAAACTGCAGACCAAGTGGCACCCTCTATTTTAACAAGTTGTCTCTGATTAGCCAATCCGCCTGCTGGGTCTCTTATGGAAAATAACACAGGGTTCATTTTTTGTCGAAAATATCTCGAAAACAAAGAAACATTCATAAGTCAAAGCTTTCAGAAATCAATTGTTCAAATTTTTCTGAGGAGGTTTATGAGAAATGTATGACACTCTTTTCTTAAACACACCTGGAACCTCTGACCTGGAATTAGAAATATGACACTTGGTGTCATGAAAAAAAAAATTCATACCTTGAAATTTCTTCGACTGCGATAGAAAGGGCCAGAGAATCCAGACCTGAACCACCATATTCTTCATTTACATTGACTCCCATTAGACCAAGCTCTCCCATTTTCTTTATCTGAGAACAGAGAGAGTGAGAGACTTACAGGGTTATTATTGTTGAATAAAACAAACAAAAATTAAATAAGTAATACTCGCACTAAAAATTCTGGATGATCAAAAGTAAACAGTTACGCAAAAGGGTCATAACTTTGTTATCCAGACTTTATTGATGACATGTGATTATGTGCATTTTATCAACAATTTTTTTAAACAGAAAATATACGGGAAATGACATGCCAATAACCCCTAAAAACTTAGACTAAAAAATGAAATGTTAAGCTGCAAAAAGACTAAACAGTTAAATATTTTTAAATTGAGTTTTTGATGGATTCTTTGAGGATAGGCAGATCAAAGTGCCAAGTTTGGCTAAAATACTCATGGTGTACAATTAGATTTTGTCTGTTAAGTTCTACTATAGTGAAGAATGGAAATAGAGAGTTCTGCGTTGTTTTTAACACATGGTACTCCCAAATGTTAATTAAATAAATGAGCATTAAACCATATTATCGAATAATATCTTAAAAAATGCAAGCTTTTTGTCTGTAATTAATGCAGAAAATGGCGATACTAGGCACTATTGCGGAGAAAGAGCATATCTGCTAAATTGTATATAACTTGCTTAAACCTTCGATCTTACTCCTGCAACCTAAATATTCTCTATCTCATACATCAATTTTGTTATCCTGACAGTAATATGAATTGATTTTTTTTTATAATGCAGGAGGATGTGACATAATAAAACTAGAAAATGACATTGTGCTTGAGGTTACAGCCAAAAGCTAATTGCTTAGCATAAAAGAAAGACACAGATCTTTCAGCAGAGAAAGTTTATGACGGTTTTCACTTCACACTAGCGCTTAGAAAAAATACACTCATGCTTCCTCTCAGAAAATGTGAACTTGTCCCATTATTTCTGACAACGCGACCAATGAAAATTAACTTCTCACCTGCTCAGCTGGATATTCATGGTTTTTGTCAAGTTTGGCAGCAATTGGCTTCAATTCAGTTTCAGCAAATTCTCTGCATGTTTTTTTCAGCATTTGATGAACTTCTGGTAAAACTCCAAGCGCCATGTGCCTGCTGCATACTCCTAGAAGACAGAAAGAAAGATGATCAAAAAAATTTGTCAATAAATAAAAGAAATAATTTACTTTATAAAAAAGGTAATGCAAGAATACCTCTTGAAAGCTCAAAGAAAAGTAAATTTTTTTTACTTCATTGGTCCTCCTGTAAAAAGGAACCGAACAAAGAAAGGATTATGACAAATTTTGTTACCATTTTTTTTTTTTAAATCATCGTTTATGTTCAAACAAAGTACATAATTCACAAGGAAAGAAAACTGCCAAGTACTACTAAAAAGACATGTACCTGTCTCCATCGCACAAAGCCAAATGATACATCTGAGCAGAGTATCTATTAACCAACAACTAGGATTACAAAAAAAGGGAAGGTGTTTTACGAAAAATTTTTTAGAGAATGAGTTTATGAGTTTCAACCTTTCTCTGAAAATGAAAAAAAGCTGGTGTAAAGAACCTCTAACATGAGAGATAAAGGTGTTGGATGTAGTGTCATAGCTATTGGAGCTTATTTTTGTGAAATAAAAATTCTCATCTCCGAAGATAAAAACTCAGGAGGAACGAATTCTCCTTCTTGAAGATGCTCTATTTGGAGTAGCATCAGTTGCAAATCAGAAAGGCAACTGCGTTGTGTTTTCCAGAGAATTTGATCCACCTCCAGCATAATGCAGCCTCCTAATTTTAGGCTTCAGGAGGCTGCGCTGCGCTGAGGGTGAGTGTACTTAGGTCCAAAACGCACCTGCAGTTGCCATGCTGATGGTCGTAACTAGTGTTGCTCCAAACAGTATGCTGCCGTGCTAAGGAAAAACGCTGTAGGAGCCTTCAGACGTTGCCAAATTTCCTTTGACAAGTCGCTGATTTACAGGAAATTTTTTTAATATTTTTCAGTCAATTTCTCACATAATTTTGTTTGTAATTTGATCGAAATTTCCTGAAAATTTCAAGGAAAAATATTTATAACTTTCCTCAAGAATAGACATTTTATTGGATAACATTTGGCAACTCTCGAATGTGCATATGGCGTTTTTCCTTGGCATGGCAGTATACCTCTAAGATGGTTTAACTCTAAATGAGTCTCTAAATTAACTCTAAATGAGTTTTTCCCCCTCTGAAATGAGAATTTCTGTTTCACAGAGACAAATGCTGACGGCTTTGATGTAATGTCAACAACTTTGTCTCTTCCTCTGAAAAGATCTTTCAAGATATCAGTGGCCTAAAAGTAAAATCATGTATCTCCACGGCGGAGTTTCAAAATTTCTGCTACTAATTTATTTTTTTGAAGAGAGACAAGCCAACTTCATAGCTAGAGATTGATACTGAACATATTCTTCTGACAGAGAAGAAAAATCAAGGGAGTTTTCAAAAGAAAAATGAAGTAAGGCAGGAAATCTGCAATGTCGCAAACAAAAATACGTGGTTTTGCACTTTAGTCCTTGACGTGCTGATATTCCAGCAGCAATGAACTAAAATTCTTTCAAATAGTGAATGTAAAATGAACGTGAAACAACTAAACGTTGGGTGAGATAGGGTAGGATGGGGTCAGTCCGCCAGGGTGGGTCAGTCCGCCAGTCGACCGTAGCGCCCCTAGCGGTGGTCGAATTGGGAAATTCAAAGCATGGGAGTAAGCAGTTGGAAGTGCTCGTCTACTATGTGTTGTTCCAGGCATGATTCATTTGTTTACAACTAACCTACAGGCGCAAGTGTTAAAATTGCTCCCGATCGTAACTTTTTTCTTTTTTGGAACTTTTCGTCTGGACTTTGGTGGTTTGGTGATCGAAATTTGGGAAGTACATCATCGTAAACTACTCACTCAAGGCTATTGATTCCGTTTTTGATCTTTGAAATATCTTTACTTTTGTCATGTCAGGTAACAATTTTGTGCAGCGAAGCCGGGATGGGGTCATTCCGCCAGTGACGCCGAGGGTCATTCTGCTACTGGCTAAGTGACCCCTTTTTAGGTTTAGGTGCTGCTACACTGGCTAGTCCTTTATATGTATGTAGTTCAATTTCAAAACCACCGACTTTTTATTAATATTTTAACTTTTTTTTTAAAAAAAAAAAAAATTCAAATTTTGAAATTTATTAGACCCTTAAAATTAACTTTTCGTTCTTATAGTTATAGACTTTTTTGTACTGACTGAAGTTCTGAGTTCAGATATGTTTGTTTTCCTTCATTTTTCTTAATTAAATTGTTTTTTCCAGCACTTCTCATGTCTTCATTTGCTACTGGCGGACTGACCCTAAGAATGTGGCGGACTGACCCTACTCGTGGGGTCACTCCGCCACTTTCTTTTTTAAAAAAAAAAAGTTCAAAAAAGGGGGGGAAAATGCACCTAAAGAATCCAATTTTTTTTTGTGCATAGTCAAAGGTCCAAAGATCACTCCTAGCATTCAAACAAGTTCATCCATCAATTAGGGAACTCAGGAAAAATCTTGGGGCAAAAAAGTGGCGGACTGACCCCATCCTACCCTACTTTTAATCAACTCATATCACACAAACCTTTCAAAGCACTACAATTATTCAGCAACAGATTCAATTTTGAATTTATCACAGACATACTGTAAAATTAAAACACCAATGAATGAAATTAAAATATGTCACAGAAGAGAAACCAGAAAAAACAATAATACAGGTGAAAAAGACTTTTCTGTATTCTGATCCAACCGTTTGGATAAATCTTAAGACCTTAATTTAAAAATGAAAAAAAACTGAGCAAGACATAAAAGCACTGATAAAAAACCAACGTAACTAAACTGAGGTGTTGTCTGGAATGATTTGCTGATTTCTGATTTGTAGTGAAAGCAGGCTGGGCCGCAGATAAGGAAAATTCTAGATAAGATATTGATGGTGTGAAAGAAAGAGTTACTGATTATGTAATAAAAATAGATACATTTGGAATCATCAAAAACAGGCATTACGCACATGGGTGAGGAATAAACATGATGATTACTTGCTTGAGATAATAAACACTGACAGAGATAACTGAAGAAAGAGATGGGGACTCTTCACTAACTGTAAGTTGCTTTTAAAATTTTAGTTTCTGCCAAACATCAATCAAAGAAGGTAGGAGAAAACTACAAACTAAAACAGAAAAGCTAAAACAAAGATCAAACAAAAAACAAAAGACAATGAAAAAAATTTGAAGGATAAAACATGCATTAAAGTAGGTGGGTAATTTCTGCATATTGACATGCAATAAATCTCATGAATGTTGATAATGACTTTTGACAAGTCGAAATTCAAGAAGTAGTTCAATATAATTAGAGAGCGATAGTCTGAGTGCAACATTTTCAATAAATGAGGGGAGGCGGCAGCGAAGAAATATTACAATATCTGACTTACTTCAATTTAAAAATTAAATTTTTCTCCTAAATTGTCTTATCTTATAATTATAAAAGTGAAGACTCAATTGGACAGGAAATTTTCTAATTCCGTTCTGACAAGTGTTATTCTGTTGACGGTTACAAAAAAAAAAAAAAAAAGTGTCACTCTGTAGCAATTAACTTCATGCGGAAGAAGACATTTACAGAAATACTTCAGAAACTCATTCAAAAAACGTTACAAACTACATGAGCTACCACCAATAAATACGAAAAAAAATTTTACATGACTGCCATAAATTACCTTGCAGAATCATCTCTTTCAGGAGGGAATAAATTGTTTACTGCTGTCGGTAAATATGTCGAAATATATCAAAGTGCATGTGCTAATAACTCATGCAATATAAAGAAGATAAAGTATGGAGCACATTTTTCATCACTTGCAGAAATTAGAACACAAAGCTTATTACTATCTGCACAAATTTAAAATAAGAATTCCTTACTCCGAGCACCAGGCGCTTTAAATTTTCAACAGCACTTTCCCTATATTTTTTCTTTTTTCCAGTAATGAAATAGCTTGAACAACCTGAAAATAAATAAGACACAGAGTAATTATTATGAAAAATAACCATCCCGTTTTTTGGCTCCTGACATGACAGGGTCCTACAGGGATATTTATTCCGAGTTTCTAGGGGAATACTACTTCTCTGTAATCCTTCGATGTAAAATATCTTTTAAGCCCCCGGTATTCTGCTTGAGCTCACACCAAATAAGTTTATGCACTTTTAGACTGCGACGGAATACCCACCATCTTGATTCTTGCATTTAATTTCAATGCTAAACTGACATGACGTGACATTCTGCGGCAGTCTAGAAACTGTCAAACTTATTAGGCATGGATTCTAGTTTCATAAGAAATTTTATGGGTGGAGAATTTTTTTTCAGAATCATCAGAAGATTCTACAGACATTTTCATATTCTTATAACCCGAGAATAGAGGAACAGTTGAGGAAGCAATTTTCCTAGCTTTACGAGATAGAATTTTTAATCCAGTATCCTGCAATTTTTCCATCTAAACAAAATACATGATGTTTGACCAAAAATCATAGATTTGCCAGGTATTGATAGTTTTTGGTTCATCCACTCAATGTATTCTTAGAAGAGCATACAATCTTTTGTACTGCAATATTTACGATTTTGTGAAATGGTGATTGAGTGAAATTTATTTTTTTTGGGAGGTGTTCTCTTTTTTTACAGAAAATTTATGAGAAGAAACAAAAGAAAAACCTGATGGTTTGTGGGAGGATCGATTCCGATGGTGATTTGGAGTCGCAGAGTGCATTAGTGCGCTGAGGTAGCGGCTTGAGATATATATATATATATATATACACAACAAAAGAAAAACTGTTTGTTTGTTATTTTCATGCCCAAATAAAAAGTCTTACCTCATGGAAGGACCAGATTGAATCAATTCTAGGCTTAATTTTACCATCACCCAGGAGTTTGAAAATGCTTTCCATGGAGTTCCGAATTAACTGTGGATTTTGGTCCATCAAGAGTCCCAGATGGAATCCTGAGATCGATCTACTCCCCATCACTAGACCCTGCATATCTGGAACTGTTGAGCTGCTCAAAGCTTCCCGTTCGGAAGAGGTGAATATTTCTGGGCCTGTAATTAAACTGCTGCAACCTGGAAAAAGTAACATTTTTTTTTTATCTTTAACAGTTCTTAAATAATAGCAGTACTTACAAAATTTCAAGGTAGTTGTTCAGCACTTTAGAGAACGATTCAGTAGTTGATCAATCAATTGATAATTTCTGACTTTTAAGATATCTCTGAAGAATTTCTAATCATCACACAATTGTGGTGCGTTGGGAATCTGCATACAAAATTTGAATAGGACACTCTTTGAAGTATCGCCAAAATTACAGTTCCAGTGCATATCACCCATCGATCTGCCGTTCAACTAGCAATATTCACTCGGACCTTACTTTTGGAGTTATATCCTAATGTTACTTGGTCAAATTTTGTGCACTAACACCTGACGTACTACGATGTACTAAAGTGTGATAAGTAATGCTTGGAAATTCTGCAGAATTGTCCTAAAATCCAGAAATGATCAATTGATTGAACAACTGTTGAATAACTCTCCAAAGAACTGTACTTTCTTAATTTTGAGTAATATTTTCTTGATCTTGAATAACATTTCCTTAATATTAAGAAAAAAAAGTGAAGATTAAAGTATTACATTTGGCATTTGGCCTAATGGCTCTGAAAGTTTCAGTTAATTTTATAGAGCTGAATTTTAGGCATTTATGGTCAATTTTTTTAGCAAAACACACTGTAAATAATTTGTATTAAAAAAGATCTAAGCTTTCATTTTTCCGGAAAAAATCACTTTAATACTTCAATAATTGTCCATAGATTTTAACTTTAATAGGTACCGTCCACAAAATTGGAACATATTTGACGGAAAAACTTCATTTAAATCAAAAAAATTTTGAAAAATTATGATAACTTTCACAAAAAAACCTACAATGTCTCGGCATGAACAAAAACCATCATCTTAGAAATCATCAATGAAAACATTCAAATATGGAAAAATTACGTACCAGTTAAAACAGCATGTCCTAGGGGTTTCAGTAATTTTTGAGAAATGGAAAAATTTGATCCGCCGATGCTATCAATGATGCAATCAACTTCACCTTCAGACTGACTGATAATAGTGGCATAGTTTTCATACGTTAAGGGTCGGTTCACACCGTTTTCAACAACCATTTTGAATTTTGACTCACTTGCTGTGCCCAAGATAGTTACATTAGAAAATAATTTGGCTAATTGCGTGGCTGCCCATCCAACTCCACCTGAAATGTCACAGATTAAGTTATTTCCTCTAGTATTAATCTTGAGAAAAGTAGGCATGAGAGTGATTATCAAACCTTTTTTTTTCAAAGAAATTAAAAAAAATAAGTTAAAGAATGCAATCAAGAATTTTGGAAGAGCCTGAGCCATAATAGGCTTCAAATTAGAACCAACATAATCAATGTTACTTTGGCCGAACCATCTAAATAAATCAGCACACAATACAAGTATTTCCATCCAAAGCAGATACAGTACACCATGGTAATTTTATGTGATATTTTTGTTATATGAAGGTATTTTCTTACTGTCTGGACCCCTTTCAGAGACGGAACGTTTCAGGGATCCTGATTAATTGTGGGGATCATCAATATGTTTCACCTGATAATCACTGACAGGTCCATTAGTTTTTTAGTTTTTTTTTCCACCTAATAATGACTTTTGAATGCTAGAAAGAGCCATTTCCTATAGAAGTTTGTCAAACTTAGTTTTTCTAGCTGCAATAATTGCTCGTCAAAGAGATTGCTCAAAATCTTAGTTTCAGTTATCATCTGCCTAAAAGCAGCATTTATATAAAAAATACCTTTAGCACCGAAAAGATCTTTTGATGCAGGTTTCCAGAACACTTGTCGAAATGAGCTGCGAGACTGTTAGTTTTCTTTTTAACTTAAGCTAGGATAACGTTGGCATACCTGCACATGAGTGAATCAGAACGGACTGATCGGCTTGCAGTTTTGCAATTTTGAACAACGTAATATAAGCGGTAAGATAATTTGCTGGTAAAGTAGCAGCATCTTCGTCTGAAATACTTGGTGGAATGACGAAGCAATTCTTCATATCAATATTAATGAATTCACTGTAAAGTCCACCGGTCCATTTGTAGCAAACAACACGGTCTCCAGCCTTTAAAATTATACAGAAAAAAATATCAGAGGTTATTTATCACATAATCTATAATTCTGAGAAATAGGGCAGCAGTAAAGAATTTTTGCAGGTTTGCAGTATAGTATTTCCTGCGTAAAAAAGAAAAATTTCAAAGGGAAGAAAAAACTAATAGAAAAATCAAAAGCAAACAGTTGAATTGTCAAAACAAGCCATGCCTGAGGCTGTGCACAACCGATCAGTAAGTGCCGTTTCTCCCGCCTGCAGTCTGATCGTTGGAATTTATGTCAGCACGACAAGACACCAGAAATTGATATGCTACACGAAGATACAACTTTGTTTTTCCTTAGAATCTTGCTGACAAACCAAGATAGAATTTTAGTAATCAGGCTGCTGGCTAAATCATCAAAGCCTGCCAAAAATATCATTTCAAACAGGCCCCATTTTTGGCATTTTCAAAACAATCTATCTTTGCAATTTAGGGTTAAAAATTTTTTTAAGAATTCTGAGAAGTTTACTATCTTTGGTACTCCCAGAAAATGAATTTAAAAAAAAAAAAAAATGGAGTCACTGACCCATTTTGAGGAGCATTAGTTTCATGTTTCTATGAGAATTTAATTTTTTTTTGAAAACTTTATGACTTAGTACAGGCACTTAGTACGAACTTCAAAAAGATCAGAGATAAAATAAATAGTAAGATATTTCATTAATACATTTGCAATTTTGTGGTGGTCTACAAAATTGACTGAAGCAGTTTCCACAGTTGGCATTAGCTAAGTCAGCCATTGACTCACGCTTGACAAAAAGTGTCCCGAAAGTTCCAGGACTAATGCTGTAATTCTGAGAACAGGATGATTACTAGGCTGATTTAGGATTCATTTTAAAGCTCAAATCAGTCCTGATTGATTGAAACCAGAAGCATCTTATTTGATGAAAATCTGCCAAAGGTGTGAGGGTATGAAAGGAGGGAGTAACGCACTGGTTTCAACTGAGAATACATTTTTACCAAAAAATGAAATCATCGATAGAGGGGCTTGGAGGACAAGGCGCATGAGTGCAGTAATTGACAAAATTTACGATATTGATGATTTCAACTAAAACTTGTCTTAAAATACATTCTATGAAAAATTCACTCCCCCATTCCAACTTCTATACATCAAAAAGTCAGTTTGATCTTTCTTTCTGCCATAAGGCTCAATGTAACTTTGAAACATTAAACTTGTTGACATACCATTTGAAATTACAAAATCAGCACTTGGAGCATCTTGTCCTCCAGGGCCCTCAATTCCTCACTGGCTCTTTTTTTTTTTTTAAATAATGTCAGCCTGCTTTTTGAAAGAAGTACCGTCATGCCTGATATATTTTTGAGACCTCTCTTGCCATTTCTACATAATTGTCTTCTGCGCTGCTTCCTTACAGATCTTTCTTTGTCTGATGAATTACATTTTTCTGTACTGGCCCAAGCAATTTGAAATCATGAAATTTGTAAGAGTGTAATCAGGGTGCTGAATTCACCTTGACGTCTTTGACACCAGCTCCGACTTCAAGTACTCGGCCCACACTCTCTAAACCTAAAGTGTGCGGGAGAGGAAACTCAAACAGTCCTTTCAAGGTATACAGATCTGCAAAGTTGACACCGAAGAGTTTGTTCTGCACTTTGACTTCGTTTGTCCCCAATGCCGGTGGCAACATGACATTTTGAACCTAAAAACATAAATATCAATTAGGAGGTTGAAGAAGAGAATCTACAAGATAAATACACATTTTATTTGTTGTAAGGCCTTTTTGGTTGGTAGAAGCGCACAAAGAAACGCCAATTTCAATTCTCCTAACAAAAAAATGTTTTAAGTAGTTGCACATGCTTGGCTATCTGCAGAGTTGAGCTGTGCGTTTGGAAGAAATAACCAGGAGATTACTCACTTGAATTTTGTCAAAGCCCCCATATCCTGTGAGGCAAATTGACTTGGAGGTTTCTAAATGATGTTCATTCATATTTCGTTTTTCGGTTTCGGCAGTGAACTTGGTAATCAGCAGCAAGAGTCTGTCCAATCTTAGCTGACAATACAACTATATTGATGTTACTCGAGATCTAAGAGATGGACTAGAAAAAGCGGATTTTCTTGAATGTTAGAAAGAAACGCAGATGCATTAGGTAACACTAGAGTTCCTATACACTGGTAACACGAGTACATAAAAGTGGAGAAAAGAAGGTGGAAAGCATGAAGCGCGTGAGAAAATTGTGAAAACCATGAAAACACATTTTGTGTTTGTCTGGAAATCTTGATAAGAGAATGTAAACAAACTCAAAGGCGCAAAAACGCGCATGCGCAGACGATAGCATTATTCTTGGCGGGAAACGACCGCGGTGGGTGAAGCGGGAAAGAGGTGTGTGAAAAAACGGCCAAAAATGCCTCAAGGCATTTTCGAATTTTGATCACTTGGGGTGATACAGTAGCTTCCGAGACACCCAAAAGCGGTCGCCGTTTTGCTTAGAAGCGCCGGGTTGCGACGTTGCCATTTTTTAAAGTGGAAACCCTTAAAAATTCATATCTCCGCCGCATCTCAACCGATTTCAATGAACTTTTTGTAAAAATGTTCCTCTTAAATAGAGCTTTCTAGTGGTGTGTAGTTTCTTGGGGTTTACTTGGCTTTAAGTGGCACTTACGCGGTTTTAGCCGTTTTTGATAAACACAAAAATTTAGTTTTTATTTTACCACGATCGTGGAATCGACGAAATCTAAACAAAAACCAGTCTAAATGAAAGTTCAGATTCTCACCTTTCTAACGAGCACAAGATCATCCCGGGGAAACGTTTAGTTCCCGAGATATGACCGCTCAAAGTTGGTCACATACGCTTTTGCGCAATGTGAATGCGTGTTATCACTGAGTCATTCGCGAACTAGGGGTCCCTTACGTTCAATTTACGTTGAAATAATTACACAGAGCAGTAAGGTGTACAACACGAGCCGTATTTTCACCTTCGGCTGCCGATGTGCGACGTTGCCATTTTTTGAAGTGAAAACTCTTAAAGATGCATAACTCCGCTGCATTTCAACCGATTTCAATGGACTTTTTTTTAAAATGTTCCTCTTAAATAGAGCTATCTGATGGCATTTAGGTTTCTGGATTTTATTTACCTTAGCGAGGCACTTATGTCGTTTATATGGTTCTTTGCAGACATTTTTCATACAAAAAATAGTGTTGCTATTTTTTTTTTCTTTTTTTTCAGGAGGGGGTCTGTATTTCCCCCGATTTTTTTTTAACATTCAAACTAGATCGGAAGATCACCATCGCTTAAAGTATAATATAAAAATCTTGGTAAATTAGCAACACCACCTTCTCCTGTACAATGAGAGCGTCGCTTTCAATATTTGTACACGTAAGAATAGTGATTAAAAGAATCCCTTTTTTTAAAAGTTCTTTCTTTTAAATTTTGCCATTTTAAACCCTCCCACAATCCGCCGAGAAAAAAAAATTATAAATAGGAACACTATTTTTTGTATGAAAAATGTCTGCAAAGAACCATATAAACGACATAAGTGCCTCCCTAAGGTAAATAAAATCCAGAAACCTAAATGCCATCAGATAGCTCTATTTAAGAGGAACATTTTAAAAAAAAGTCCATTGAAATCGGTTGAAATGCAGCGGAGTTATGCACCTTTAAGAGTTTTCACTTCAAAAAATGGCAACGTCGCACATCGGCAGCCGAAGGTGAAAATACGGCTCGTGTTGTACACCTTACTGCTCTGTGTAATTATTTCAACGTAAATTGAACGTAAGGGACCCCTAGTTCGCGAATGACTCAGTGATAACACGCATTCACATTGCGCAAAAGCGTATGTGACCAACTTTGAGCGGTCATATCTCGGGAACTAAACGTTTCCCCGGGATGATCTTGTGCTCGTTAGAAAGGTGAGAATCTGAACTTTCATTTAGACTGGTTTTTGTTTAGATTTCGTCGATTCCACGATCGTGGTAAAATAAAAACTAAATTTTTGTGTTTATCAAAAACGGCTAAAACCGCGTAAGTGCCACTTAAAGCCAAGTAAACCCCAAGAAACTACACACCACTAGAAAGCTCTATTTAAGAGGAACATTTTTACAAAAAGTTCATTGAAATCGGTTGAGATGCGGCGGAGATATGAATTTTTAAGGGTTTCCACTTTAAAAAATGGCAACGTCGCAACCCGGCGCTTCTAAGCAAAACGGCGACCGCTTTTGGGTGTCTCGGAAGCTACTGTATCACCCCAAGTGATCAAAATTCGAAAATGCCTTGAGGCATTTTTGGCCGTTTTTTCACACACCTCTTTAGATTCGCGGGCTCCTTAATAATAGCGCGTGGGTCGGTTTGTTGAGCAGAACAGGGCCGGATTAAGGGAGTGGCCACATGGGCCGCGGCCCATGGCGGCAAATTTTGCAATTTTTTTAAATGTGGCTATAAAGAAAATTCGGATTTAGAAAAAAAATTACGAACGAGAAAAGGTGACAAAATTTCTCATTTCCTGAGAGTATAACTCTAATTTTGTCGTCCTTCCGTGATACAATAGACAGCACCTTTAATTAGTCGAGTTAAGACTAAGAGAGAAACCGAACACGGAAGTTGGCCTGGAACGGCGCGGCGCAGAGAGCAATGATGACGAGAACGATGAAAAGGAGAAACTCTCGGTGCGGCGCGGCGGTCGGCATGTAACACATATTAGCGCTTACAAGACTGCATGAATACTTCACGCATTGCGCCAAAGACAGTGCGGTCGCTGCGGTCAGCAGCGGGCAGCGTGAAATGCATAACGCCTACAAGACTGCATGAATACTTCACGCATTGCGCACGTAAGACTGTAGGAATACTCCACGCATTGCGCCAAACACAGTGAGGTCAGCGCGGCGCGGCGGCGGAAGTTATAATTATTAAACCACATTTATGTTTGTTCTTTCATTGTTCTTTTGGTTCATTTCTTATAAATGGAGGGCCTTGTCCATACAGAGATAGGTTTACGGGACTTAACTTTCGCGCCAAGTTCCGTGAACTTTTGCTAGTAGTGTTGACAGGGCTTTCGCAAAAAATGTGTCCAACACGAGTAAACGCGTCTTATACGCCTCTCCCCCTCCGGCACGTTCACTTGATGGTTTTTATTGATGTTTCAAAACGAATGAGAAGGGGGCGGCAAAATACAGGCGGCCCATGGGCGGCAAGGAAGTAAATCCGGCCCTGGAGCAGTATGGCATTATCATTTTAATTTATACTTAAAAACAGTTTTGAATTTAAAAATGAAATTATGCATGGAAGTTTGTAGATTCAGCATATCGGACTGGCTACATACTTCCCCAGAAAACTTTCACACTGTTAATTGAAAGAGTTTTCGAAGCAATAATATTGTAGGAAGACGCGAAAACCTCAGAAAGATTTTTTAAAATGTTCTCAAATACTCCCTCATCAAGTACAGAGAGCTCTGAAAATTTCAAAAAATAACTGCATTAATTTTTCTGTTGAAAAGAATTATAATAATGAAACAATGAAAAAAAAAAAAAAAAAAAAGGTTTTTTTTAAATGTCACGGACACTAGTTTTTACTTTTGTCATCTGTTTACTCGGTTAGCATAAAAATATGCTAAAGCACAGTTTACTGCTGTGGGTTTACTGCCAGCGATGCAGGTAAAAAACCAATGAAAACACTTTTAAATCTTCCTTGGAACAGGAGCCACATATCGTAAGATCAGACCACTCAAGGTACACACGTGAGTGCGCCTTCATTTCCGTCTGATACTGTGCAATACTCCAGAGGCTGAATAGTTGCTCAGAGCGCCTTCGACAGTATCGCTTCGACTAAATGGCGGAAGACTGACGAGGAAATTCCACTCTAGCGTGCGCAGTTACATGTTTCCTCTCCAGCAACGGTGAGGTGAACACATTCATACCTGAATTTGCGACGTTGTAAGTTCTTCACCGCCTATTATATGTGATTGAACCAATATGAACGCTTTGAAATTTGCCGTTATTTATTCGAGAATTGATGCAAAATGTTATTTTACTATTTCGTTCAAATCTGTATCCTACAGACTTGTTTGTTATGCTTACCTCATCGCTTGTGCTGACTGCTTCTACCGAGCGCTGTTTCTATTCTTTACCAGTGTTCTGCCTTCGTTGGGTGCCACGCGCCAAATGCGCCTCGAGGCGCCATCGGGCCTTGGCACCTGAAAGTTAGGGGTGGGGGGGGGGGGGGTGGAGCTCGGCCGTCGTGGCGCCTAAGTTTGACAGAATCGGGAAGCAGCGGTAGCGATGAAGCGCCCTCTATACGTGCCGTTCGCAGCGCAGCCCGAGAGCTTTTCATTTACCATGGCCCGTGTGCAAAAATGTAATTTGGCTCCTAAAATATAGTAGATGGCTCCCAAAAATTGGGCTTTCCGGCCAAGGTGGCTCCTAAAATTTTAGGGGGAAGGCAGAATACTGTTTTTTACCCACTCCCGATCTCCCGGCATTAAAAATGTCATGAACTTGGAGAAAATGGCTACGAGTGGCTATGAAAGCGATCAAAAATTCAAGCAGTTAAAAAAATCGGTTCGTCGATATTCTCGTTTTTTTGTGTGCGTGCAAACGCACGGTAAAGTGGAATTTTAGCGGTAATCGTTCTTTTCTTTCTGTTAACAAGTCGAAGCGATACTGTCGAAGGCGCTCTGAGCAACTATTCAGCCTCTGGAGTATTGCACAGCATCAGACCGAAATGAAGGCGCACTCACGTGTGTAACTTGAGTGGTAGTGTTTACTACTGTGTAGAGTCCTACTGATAGTATGATATGTGGCTTCTGTTTCAAGAAAGATTTAAAAGTGTTTTTATTGGTTTATTTACCTGCATCCATGGTAGTAAACCCAAAGCATTAAGTTGTGCTTTAGCATATTTTTATGCTAACCGAGTAAACAAATGACTAAAGCAAAAACCAGTGTTCGTGATATTTAAAAATTTCTTTTTTTGTATGTTTCATTATTTTATTATTATAATTCTTTCCAGCAGAAAAATTAATTCAATTATTTTTTTAAATTTTCATAGTGATCTGCACTGGACAAGGGAAAAGAAAAAAATCGAAGGAATAAGAGGTAGCCTAATTTGTAGGTCAGTGCTATGTTTCGGCCGTCTAGGGAAATGTTGTTAAAAAAAGGGTATGTTTGTAAGAATTGAGCTGTACATCAACAGACTGTATGAGTTATTGTTAGAAAAAAATGGAATTCAAAATTGTCTTACTTGCAAATAAAATAGATATTTAATTTAGTAATAAATCATAGCGATGTGATCTAGTAGCTTTTAAATTAATTTAGTTTCACGCATGTATACATCGATAGAGAAAAATCACAAACTTCAAAGAGTAGCAAAGAACTAGAAGTAATGATGGGAGTTTTGGCTGTGTCAGGTAGCTTCTCGGAGAATCTCGTGAGACACTTTATTTATAGAACATTGTGTTTTTATCATGCCAAACACTTGAAAGTCCCTCCAACTTGCCGCCCAGTCACATAAAACGATCGCTCGCGGTCTGTACGTAGTGGTTCTTGGTGATTAATTTATTAACACTTCCGAGCATCGTTGATTTTTCAAGTAAGTCAACTTGATATTATTGTCTCTTGGAAAACTAATGCAAAAGTGAGTTAAAGGAAATGTACTTGTGGCTTACTTTATTTCCCACGAAGGTTAAGTGAGCATCGCAATGATATTCAGTGTTTGACAATTTAACAGCTCTCAAACCTCAGATGTCAACAAACAAATCAAGAACACATAAATGATGAAATTACCAAACCGCAGATTTCGAGTGCTGTGTTGGAAAATTTCCGCTCACATTTCAGTTTCTCAGAAGAATACTGATAGAACTTATTCAATAGGTAAGTATAGGCATTACGAGTATTTTTAAAGAATGAGGAAAATTTAAATGTTTGGAGCTAAAACGATGATTAGGCCTTCTCTAAAAAAGTAAATGGTGACGAGATTTTTGACGTCGCAAAGTGAAATGCGTGGTTCTGTGCTTTCGCCCAAAAAATTTGTCTGTCATGATGAGCCCTCAGATCCATAAGAATGCATGCATGACAGGGTTCATGTCACAATGGATGTGGCTTCTGCGTCCAATTTCGGTTTAAGGAGGAAAAGTTTCATTCTATAGTGATACACTGAAAAAAAAAACACATTGGATCTAGAGTCCAGACTCTTGAAAACATTGACAAGAAAAAATACTCTCGATTCAATCAGATTTAAGCTTAAATCAAAAGGAAATCCGCTCAAATTAAGAGGCTTGGTTCTTGATTTAAGCAAAAATCCGATTGAATCAAGAGTATTTTTTCTTGTCGATGTTTTTTATACTACCTATTCAAAAATGACTTAGACAGAAAAGGCTCTATCAGAGGCTCTCATTGTGAGGCATCTCGTAGTATATTGTCGGATACGTCGAAAACTTGGTGTCGTGCACCGCTCTCCCGTGATAAGGAAAAACGCCATCTGAACCTTCAGACGTTGCCAAATTCTTTTGATAAAACAAGAATCCCCCGGTAAACTTATGAATATTTTTCTTCCAGTTTATCAGATAATATTGTTCGTAATAAACATAAAGTTCCTGAAAATTTCAAGGAAAAATGTTCACAACTTTCCTAAGAAACAAACATTTTTTCGAAGGAAATTTGGCAACTCTCGAAGTTCATACGGCCTTCGCCCTTAGCACGGCAGTGATATCGCAATGGATCGTCTCTGAGCAACGAACTATACACTGGAAAAAAAAAAAACACATTGGATCTAGAGTCCAGACTCTTGAAAACATCGACAAGAAAAAAATACTCTTGATTCAATCGGATTTTTGCTTAAATCAAGAACCAAGCCTCTTAATTTGAGCGGATTTCCTTTTGATGTAAGCTTAATTCTGATTGAATCGAGAGTATTTTTCCTTGTCAATGTTTTCAAGAGTCTGGACTCTAGGTCCAATGTGTTTTTTTCCCCGCTGTATCACTGTAGAATGAAACTTCTCTTCCTTAAACCGAAATTGGACGCAGAAGCCACATCCATTGTGACATGAACCCTGCCATGGATGCATTCTTATGGATCTCAGGGCTCATGCCGGAATGGATATGGCTCCTTTTAATTTAAACGTCCAGTTGAAATTGCTTTTTACTCTTACGTGCTCTACACGTGAAAATTCTGCATGTGAAACTAGAAAAAGTGGTTTTCCATCTTATTAGTTCGCTTCAATGAAAATACGTGTCACATAGCATCTCAGAAAATGTTTTCACGACTTAGTGAATGCCATTTGTTGGTTTATCTTTGATAGAACTCCTTCCACACCACCTTAGAGAAACCCTCTTCAAAATAATCAGTTAACCGTCACCGAGACTCAGTTGACTTTAATGAATCTTTGTTTTGGTGATGGCTAACTCAAAATTTTGAACAGGGAAAGACCATTGCAAAAACATGATTTCTCAGGAGGTAAGTTCTGTGGCGCGTTGTTCCTTTCTTTATAGTGGTTGAACTTCCCCTTTAGGCCTACTGATCCACTGCCGAACTACAAAAGAAAAAGAAACAGAGAGGAATGAAGGAGTTTTACGTATCCTCCCACCCATACAAATGGACCATCTTTTTTTTTTTTTTTTCGCCAGAAGGGCCGAGGGTTTCTTTTACCGCCCTCTAACTTGCACCATACCGGGTCCTGGTTATGGATTCAGCCGTCATCGGAAAGCGATGGCCGCCGGCCGACTGAACGAAGTGCCGAAACACCACTGCATCCTTCGAACCAAAGCTACGGTATCGTACGCCCCCTGTTCTAAAACTGGGCGTTAGAATATTTAAAATTCCTAGACCCACTCTCTGTTTGGGAGGGGAGGGGGCCGAAAGAAAGAGAGAAAATTAATCGGGGGAAAAAAAAAAAAATTGAAAACAAAACTACTGAAGTGAGATCACTTCAAGCAAGGGAGGGCAAAAAAAAACTACTGAAGTGAGATCTTTTCAAGCAAGGGAGGGCATGGGGACTTTACTGAGAACGCGAATTTACTGTAACTTACGTCGTTCTTTCCTCCTTGTTGTTTTGCAAGCGAAAATAAACAAAAAAACCACCACCAAAATGCGTTAGGAGGCAAAAAGACAAGAAGGAAAGAAAGACTACAAAATAAAATAAACCTGCGAAAAGAAAAGTAATTAATTACATGCTTCACCTAAAGGAAATAATACAATACAAAAAAAATCCGAATTAACAATCAAAACAACATGCGACACGCAAATGAATTAAAACTACAGAGAAAAAGACACGAAAAGAAAGAGAAGACACCAGACGAAACGAGCAGCGCGCCACACAAAACAACATGAAACACAAACAACATAAAACACAAACAACATAAAACACAAACAACATAAAACACAAACACCATAAAACACAAACAACACAAAACACATAAAGCAAAAAACAATCAATAAAAACATACAAAGCAACATGCGACACGCTAATGAATTGAAACGAAAGAGAGAGAAGAAGAAAAAGAAAGTAGCGGGCCACACACAATAACACACCCTAACACACCCCACCCTCACCAACAACCACAACACATATTAGCAACATATAACATCCACACGTAAACATACACAACATACTGGTAAACATACACAATGCAAACATAACATACATGTACACAAAACATTCAATTGAAAAATAATATAGAAATAAAAAATAATATAGAAAAAAAGACATACAAAAAAAAAAAAAAAAAAAAAAAAAACCCCGCAAACGAAGCGCGCGCGAGAGCGCACCAGACGGAACTGACCACCACGATCAAGACCAATCCACACAGGTGAGTCATTCCCGAGGACGAATTTTGGTACTCTACTGCGCAGTGACGTAGTATTGAGTGCATACAATGTATTTCTTATGGGTGCACTCAATAGTACGTCACAATGAGTGCTGCGAGTTAGGGCCGGGCGGGGGAGTGGATTTCAAAAAAGCTGCGCAATGACTGACCTGTGTGGATTGGTCTTGACCACGATGGCCAGCACTTGTATTTATAAGCTCCAGGTGTGGTGGTTAGCAAGGGGGTGAAATCTGACGTCATGATGCTCAAAGGAACATTCGAGACCATTGTAAGTTCCTGCAGCTGAATTCACACCATCAATATTTTAGTGATTATCTCAAGCAGGGCATGCAATATCACAATGTAAAAACTGTTATGTGGGCCACCAAAAATTGACGAAAATGGTGTAATGCGACGTCATTGTTGGATTTTAAACTGCGTGACCTTGAGATTTTAACCAGAATCTTGATAAGTGACCACGACTTATGTTGGTCAGCATAGTTGAAGGAACATGGAAACGGACTGCCTCCACTACAGCAATAATATGCATTGTGGGGGAACACTTGTGAGGCCCTCGTACACTGTCAATAACGGACAAACTGAATTAGTCATCGATGACCCGAAATCACACCAATGGCCAATCCAGTAAGCTCCAAGTGTCATCGATAACATCTGAGTTTGATCGAATTGTAAACATTTGGTAATAAAATTTAGAGTCCTAGACGTATTTCTATCAAACGGAACTATGTGCATCATGACATGAGCCTTGAGACCTATAAGAATATGTGCATAGCAGGGCTCACGTCATAATGCACATAGTCCCGTGTCATAGAAATACGTCCGATTGCTCCTCCTTGCCCGAAAAGGTCGGTGGCCGTGGACGTTCACTTGGACTTGGGGCAAATATTTTAACTCCACGCAAATCAAATTGCATATTCAACAAGATGAAGGAGCCAAGAATAATTGCGATGTTCGGCAGCCGAGTAGCTGAAGTAAGGGTGCCTCACGGCTTGTCCTCGACCCGGGTTAGAAGTCCGCTACTATCTCGATACATTATTTTAGCATCCTGTTGTCGGGATTGCATACCCGACAAAATGAAGGGATTTTTAGAGATTGTAGCGATCTGCGTCTATTCAGCCAAATTAGAGTACCTAACCACGGAAATCGGTACAATCATTCAACGCATTCACGTTTTTACGAGCGTGCATATTTTTGGAGACTTAAACGCGGAGTTAGAAAAGTAGATAAATGCGTAAAAATTTCGATGATAGTCTTTACCAGACACAAAATAAATGATTGACAGCAGCAATTGACCTACACTTTTCTACTTCATTAAACCTTTCTGCACCTTCAACCCCCGCCCAAGAATCCCCCTTCCCTCTTTTTCCACCCCTAGTGTAGCACAGTGAAAAAAACGTATTAAATACGTATTTAATTAGAATAACGCATTTTGCATGATATTCATGATCAGAAATTCATAAAAGAAAAGACTCGCCTTTACTTGCTTGTGGTTTTGTTTTTTGCTCGGATCATTTCGAATTCCCCCACTTGAACCATATCCGGAACAAGCTTTCCCGATTTTGACATATCTTTGGACCGAGGGGCTTCAGGATTTTATTAGGAACTACAGTTACTAGCTCATTCACAAAATCACTTATGTGCATAGGGAATGAAATGGTACATGCGTTGTTTCTATACTTAGCGAGGAATTGTAGTTCCTAATTGCAAAATGTGGTCCATTCAGTTAGAGTCCTTTTAGGCTATGATTGAAGACAGTGCGAATCAATTTCTGATTGGTTCCGGAACTGGTTAAGGAATCCGCGTTTCTGAATCAACTGAGCATCAATTAAATTTCGTTTATTCACATTGTACCTGTCTCTATCCCAAATTTTATATTACGACTAATCTCGTGCTTTAACATTTACGTTCCGCAATACATTGAAATAATATTGAGCCTCGTGTCTAGAGTCCCGCCATAGGGAGAGTATGGACAACTCGAAAATTTGGATGTAAGGTTTGATCAGGTCATGTAGCTCTTAAGGCTCAAAAAGGCAGCCAACCTATGAATGCGCTGTCGGCCCTATTGATTAATCTTTCAAATGCATAGGTTGGCAGCGGCACTTTTCTAGTGATTTTCGTTTTTCACGTTGTCGCCCTTTTGAGCCCTAAGAGCTACATACATAGGGTGTCCCAAAAGTACCGGGACTGGTTCTGTAACTTCGAAACTAAAATAGATACAGACATGATCTTGGTTTCATTTTAAAGATTAACTCAATACCTATCGATTAAAACCAAGATCAGCTCAATCGGATAAAAATTGACCGAGTTATGGCAATTTGAAATCAGTGAGGAAAGTTTACCCCTACGGTTTTTCCCTTACCAGAATTCAAAAAGTTAATATACGAATCCGCTTTCCTCCGAATCTTCCATAACTTCCTTTTGCTTTTCAAAGTACCGTCCATCAAACCAGATGCACTTTTTCATGCGCTCTTGCCACTTATCCAACATTGTTTTCCTGAATTCTTCCTCTGGGATGACCATAGGCGGTTCTACGGGGGTGCCAGTGGGTGCCGGGCACCCCCAAGCAAAAATTAAGTACGGTTATCGGAACCGTGAAATTACTGCTTTCCCTGGTAAAAATTGGCAGTAAAATCTGTGTTCCAAAATACCATTGACCTAGGGCCGGCTGTAAAATTTCCAATAGCTTCTGTAGCCGGCTGTACAATTTCTTATAGCCTTTTATAGCCGATGGCGATTAAGTAACAGCCGGACGATAAAGTTTATGCTAAACGTTACTAAATACGGATACTAAGACTTAGTTAGTTTTTAAACTACCGCTCTCTTTTATCGCCGTAGTATCTTAATTTATTTTGCGAGGAAAGCTCCGTACTTTTGATGGATGCCTGCCATTCCTAATATATTAGAGCGCCTTCAGTTTCGTATGATACTGTGCAATACCTCTGGTGTGAAATAGTTGCTTCAGACGCCTCGGCACGCTGCGGCGCGGCGGGCGGGCAGAGAGCGCGAAACGCGCATTGGCGCCTACAAACCTAACAGGGATACTTCACGCATTGCGCAATGCGTGAAGTATCCCTGTTAGGTTATTAGGCGCCAGTGCGTCGCCGCGCGATGCGTGAAGTATCCCTGTTAGGTTTGTAGGCGCCAGTGCGTCGCCGCGCAATGCGTGAAGTATCCCTGTTAGGTTTGTAGGCACCAATGCGTCGCCGCTCCGCTTTGTGTTAGGCTCTAATATTTAATCTCGCGGAGTCGGCGTTTTTCAGCTCATGATTTTGAAATGTTTGCACACTCTGTATGGACCATCTCATTTTAATTGATGAAAAAAAAATATGTTTTAAAGGAAAATATAAATAGTGTGTTTTGTAAATATTAAGGTAGTTCCGTATCAATCTTAATGATTTCCAAAGCACACGAATTTCTACACAATTTCTTATAGCCTTTTATAGCCAATGGCGAGAATGTGTTTAGCCCGGCGATAGGAACTATAGCCCGACTGTATACTTTGTTATAGCTTCGTATAGCTCGGCTATATGAGTTGCTCAGCTTTCTACAGCCAGCTATATGATTTTCAATAGCCCTCTTTAACCGTCTATAAGAACCCCTATGGTATTTTGAAACGCAGCTCCTATCGCCAATTTTTACCAGGGTTTAAAGATTCTGTATTCGCGCATACTGAGAAAAAATCCCAGCAATTAATTGAAAATGTTTTAAACAGAATTAATGTTGATAGCCGTGTTTTACAAAGAATCTACTGTTTTTTTATGGTAAGACTGTAGTTTTGATGGAAAGTTTTGCTAAAAATTTTTTACATTAAATGTATAGATATTTAAGTAGAAAGGAAGGAGAGAGAAAGAGAAAGGAGGGTAGGAACGGGGTAAAACTTGAGGGCCGAAACTTAGGCCTCCCCTGAGCGACCGTCCCCTTCGGGGCCGGTCTCCGACATTTTCCACCTCTGGGCACCCCCAAGCATGAATGTCTAGAACCGCCTATGGGGATGACGTTGAAAAAGTTCTGAACTGCATTCTGGATTTCGGTCTTCGATTCGAATCTTCGTCCGCGAAGCTCCTTTTTTAAGCGTAGGAAACATCCAAAAATCACATGAAGCCAAGTCAGGGCTATAAGGGGGATGAGGGATTGTTTCAACTACATTTTTACTCATAAATTCTCGTGTTAAGTTTGATGTGTGAGGCCGCGCACTGTCTTGATGGAGTATCGACGAAGCTTTCAAGTCCGGCCGTTTCTGGGAGATGTGCATTCTCAACTCCTTCAGCACTTTGCAATAATACGTACTGTCACCTGTTGTGTTTGGCGGTACAAGGCGGTACAAAATGTTGATACATGACACCTCAAAAATAAAAAAACACAATAAGCATCACTTATTTACATGCCGATTTTTCGATTCACGGCGATGAAGAATCTTCCTTAAAAACCGTAGGGGTAAACTTTCCTCACTGATTTCAAACTGTCATAAGTCGGTCAATTTTCATTCGATTGAGCTGATCTTGGTCTTAATCGATAGGTATTGAGTTGATCTTTAAAAGGAGATCAAGATCATGTCTGTATCTACCTTAGTTTTGAAGTTACAGAACCAGTCCCGGTACTTTTGGGACACCCTGTGTAAATCTAGTTCACCATAGGTCGCTTATTTGGAACACCCTGTATCCGCGCTTTCCGCCTCCGACGGGGACGACTGCTGCCAACCGTGAAAATTGAAAATTCACCACGTTGATGCTGGGCTCCTTAGCAACAAGGATCCGTGGAAGATTGGGATCACTTTTAGGAACACGCTGTATCTACAAACTCTCCTTTTTTCGCGATGACTGCTGCCAACCATGAAAATTGAGACTTCACCGACTTCATAGTGGGCTCCTGGGCAACAAGGATCCCTGGAAAATCTAGTTCACCTTTAGGAACACTCTGTATCTACACACTCTCCTTTATTCCGAATGACTGCTGCCAACCGCGCAAATCGAGAAGTCACTGTAACTAAAGCGTGCATCTCTTGGCAGCAAGCATCCAAGGATCTTCTAGATCAGTTTTCGGAACACGCTGTATCATCGCTTCCTTCTCGATCAGTGCTGACCGATGCCAACCGTGCAAAGTGGGATTTCCCCGATCACAACTTACCGCCCCCATTCGAACAAAGCATCATTGAGCCGTGCAGGTCGGTTATTTGGAACACCTTGTATCCGCGCTTTCCGCCTCCGACGGGGACGACTGCTGCCAACCGTGAAAATTGAAAATTCACCACGTTGATGCTGGGCTCCTTAGCAACATGGATCCGTGGAAGATTGGGATCACTTTTAGGAACACGCTGTATCTACACACTCTCCTTTTTTCGGGATGACTGCTGCAAATCATGAAAATTGAGACTTCACCGACTTCATAGTGGGCTCCTGGGCAACAAGGATCCCTGGAAAATCTAGTTCACCTTTAGGAACACTCTGTATCTACACACTCTCCTTTATTCCGAATGACTGCTGCCAACCGCGCAAATCGAGAAGTCACTGTAACTAAAGCGTGCCTCTCTTGGCAGCAAGCATCCAAGGATCATCTTGATCAGTTTTCGGAACACGCTGTATCATCGCTTCCTTCTCGATCAGTGCTGACCGATGCCAACCGTGCAAAGTGGGATTTCCCCGATCACAACTTACCGCCCCGATTCGAACAAAGCATCATTGAGCCGTGCAGGTCGGTTATTTGGAACACCCTGTATCCGCGCTTTCCGCCTCCGGCGTGGACGACTGCTGCCAATCGTGAAAATTGAAAATTCACCACGTTGATGCTGGGCTCCTTAGCAACAAGGATCCGTAGAAGATTGGGATCACTTTTAGGAACACGCTGTATCTACACACTCTCCTTTTTTCGGGATGACTGCTGCCAATCATGAAAATTGAGACTTCACCGACTTCATAGTGGGCTCCTGGGCAACAAGGATCCCTGGAAAATCTAGTTCACCTTTAGGAACACTCTGTATCTACACACTCTCCTTTATTCCGAATGACTGCTGCCAACCGCGCAAATCGAGAAGTCACTGTAACTAAAGCGTGCCTCTCTTGGCAGCAAGCATCCAAGGATCTTCTAGATCAGTTTTCGGAACACGCTGTATCATCGCTTCCTTCTCGATCAGTGCTGACCGATGCCAACCGTGCAAAGTGGGATTTCCCCGATCACAACTTACCGCCCCCATTTGAACAAAGCATCATTGAGCCGTGCAGGTCGGTTATTTGGAACACCTTGTATCCGCGCTTTCCGCCTCCGACGGGGACGACTGCTGCCAACCGTGAAAATTGAAAATTCACCACGTTGATGCTGGGCTCCTTAGCAACAAGGATCCGTGGAAGATTGGGATCACTTTAAGGAACACGCTGTATCTACACACTCTCCTTTTTTCGGGATGACTGCTGCCAATCATGAAAATTGAGACTTCACCGACTTCATAGTGGGCTCCTGGGCAACAAGGATCCCTGGAAAATCTAGTTCACCTTTAGGAACACTCTGTATCTACACACTCTCCTTTATTCCGAATGACTGCTGCCAACCGCGCAAATCGAGAAGTCACTGTAACTAAAGCGTGCCGCTCTTGGCAGCAAGCATCCAAGGATCTTCTAGATCAGTTTTCGGAACACGCTGTATCATCGCTTCCTTTCTCGATCAGTGCTGACCGATACCAACCGTGCAAACTGGGAATCCCCCGATTACAAACTGCCGCCCCCATTCGAAAAAAGCATCGATGAGCCGTGCAGGTCGGTTATTTGGAACACCCTGTATCCGCGCTTTCCGCCTCCGACGGGGACGACTGCTGCCAACCGTGAAAATTGAAAATTCACCACGTTGATGCTGGGCTCCTTAGCAACATGGATCCGTGGAAGATTGGGATCACTTTTAGGAACACGCTGTATCTACACACTCTCCTTTTTTCGGGATGACTGCTGCAAATCATGAAAATTGAGACTTCACCGACTTCATAGTGGGCTCCTGGGCAACAAGGATCCCTGGAAAATCTAGTTCACCTTTAGGAACACTCTGTATCTACACACTCTCCTTTATTGCGAATGACTGCTGCCAACCGCGCAAATCGAGAAGTCACTGTAACTAAAGCGTGCCTCTCTTGGCAGCAAGCATCCAAGGATCATCTTGATCAGTTTTCGGAACACGCTGTATCATCGCTTCCTTCTCGATCAGTGCTGACCGATGCCAACCGTGCAAACTGGGATTTCCCCGATCACAACTTACCGCCCCCATTCGAACAAAGCATCATTGAGCCGTGCAGGTCGGTTATTTGGAACACCTTGTATCCGCGCTTTCCGCCTCCGACGGGGACGACTGCTGCCAACCGTGAAAATTGAAAATTCACCACGTTGATGCTGGGCTCCTTAGCAACAAGGATCCGTGGAAGATTGGGATCACTTTTAGGAACACGCTGTATCTACACACTCTCCCTTTTTCGGGATGACTGCTGCCAATCATGAAAATTGAGACTTCACCGACTTCATAGTGGGCTCCTGGGCAACAAGGATCCCTGGAAAATCTAGTTCACCTTTAGGAACACTCTGTATCTACACACTCTCCTTTATTCCGAATGACTGCTGCCAACCGCGCAAATCGAGAAGTCACTGTAACTAAAGCGTGCCTCTCTTGGCAGCAAGCATCCAAGGATCTTCCAGATCAGTTTTCGGAACACGCTATATCATCGCTTCCTTCTCGATCAGTGCTGACCGATGCCAACCGTGCAAAGTGGGATTTCCCCGATTACAAACTGCCGCCCCCATTCGAAAAAAGCATCGATGAGCCGTGCAGGTCGGTTATTTGGAACACCCTGTATCCGCGCTTTCCGCCTCCGACGGGGACGACTGCTGCCAACCGTGAAAATTGAAAATTCACCACGTTGATGCTGGGCTCCTTAGCAACATGGATCCGTGGAAGATTGGGATCACTTTTAGGAACACGCTGTATCTACACACTCTCCTTTTTTCGGGATGACTGCTGCAAATCATGAAAATTGAGACTTCACCGACTTCATAGTGGGCTCCTGGGCAACAAGGATCCCTGGAAAATCTAGTTCACCTTTAGGAACACTCTGTATCTACACACTCTCCTTTATTGCGAATGACCGCTGCCAACCGCGCAAATCGAGAAGTCACTGTAACTAAAGCGTGCCTCTCTTGGCAGCAAGCATCCAAGGATCATCTTGATCAGTTTTCGGAACACGCTGTATCATCGCTTCCTTCTCGATCAGTGCTGACCGATGCCAACCGTGCAAACTGGGATTTCCCCGATCACAACTTACCGCCCCCATTCGAACAAAGCATCATTGAGCCGTGCAGGTCGGTTATTTGGAACACCTTGTATCCGCGCTTTCCGCCTCCGACGGGGACGACTGCTGCCAACCGTGAAAATTGAAAATTCACCACGTTGATGCTGGGCTCCTTAGCAACAAGGATCCGTGGAAGATTGGGATCACTTTTAGGAACACGCTGTATCTACACACTCTCCCTTTTTCGGGATGACTGCTGCCAATCATGAAAATTGAGACTTCACCGACTTCATAGTGGGCTCCTGGGCAACAAGGATCCCTGGAAAATCTAGTTCACCTTTAGGAACACTCTGTATCTACACACTCTCCTTTATTCCGAATGACCGCTGCCAACCGCGCAAATCGAGAAGTCACTGTAACTAAAGCGTGCCGCTCTTGGCAGCAAGCATCCAAGGATCTTCTAGATCAGTTTTCGGAACACGCTGTATCATCGCTTCCTTTCTCGATCAGTGCTGACCGATACCAACCGTGCAAACTGGGAATCCCCCGATTACAAACTGCCGCCCCCATTCGAAAAAAGCATCGATGAGCCGTGCAGGTCGGTTATTTGGAACACCCTGTATCCGCGCTTTCCGCCTCCGACGGGGACGACTGCTGCCAACCGTGAAAATTGAAAATTCACCACGTTGATGCTGGGCTCCTTAGCAACAAGGATCCGTGGAAGATTGGGATCACTTTTAGGAACACGCTGTATCTACACACTCTCCTTTTTTCGGGATGACTGCTGCCAATCATGAAAATTGAGACTTCACCGACTTCATAGTGGGCTCCTGGGCAACAAGGATCCCTGGAAAATCTAGTTCACCTTTAGGAACACTCTGTATCTACACACTCTCCTTTATTCCGAATGACTGCTGCCAACCGCGCAAATCGAGAAGTCACTGTAACTACAGCGTGCTTGTCTTGGCAGCAAGCATCCAAGAATCTTCTTGATCAGTTTTCGGAACACGCTGTATCATTGCTTCCTTTCTCGATCAGTGCTGACCGATGCCAACCGTGCAATGTGGGAATTCCCTGATCACAACTTACCGCCCCCATTCGAACAAAGCATCGATGAGCCGTGCAGGTCGGTTATTTGGAACACCCTGTATCCGCGCTTTCCGCCTCCGACGGGGACGACTGCTGCCACTCGTGAAAACTGAAAATTCACCAAGTTGATACTGGGCCACTTAGCAACAAGGATCCGCGGAAGATTGGGATCACATTTAGGAACACGCTGTATTTACGCACTCTCCTTTTTTCACGAAGACTGCTGCCAACCATGAATGTTGAGACTTCACCGCGTTCATAGTGGGCTCCTGGGCAACAAGGATCCCTGGAAAGTCTACTTCATCTTAGGAACACTCTGTATCTACACACTCTCCTTTATTCCGAATGACTGCTGCCAACCGCGCAAATCGAGAAGTCACTGTCACTCAAGCGTGCCTGTCTTGGCAGCAAGCATCCAAGAATCTTCTAGATCAGTTTTCGGGACACGGTGTATCATCGCTTCCTTCTCGATCAGAGCTGACCGATGCCAACCGTGCAAATTGGGAATTCCCAGATCACAAACTGCCGCCCCCATTCGAACAAAGCATCGATGAGCCGTGCAGGACGGTTAGTTGGAACACCCTGTATCCGCGCTTTCCGCCTCCGACGGGGACGACTGCTGCCACTCGTGAAAATTGATAATTCACCAAGTTGATACTGGGCTTCTTAGCAACAAGGATCCGCGGAAGATTGGGATCACTTTTAGGAACACGCTGTATCTACACACTCTCCTTTTTTCGGGATGACTGCTGCCAATCATGAAAATTGAGACTTCACCGACTTCATAGTGGGCTCCTGGGCAACAAGGATCCCTGGAAAATCTAGTTCACCTTTAGGAACACTCTGTATCTACACACTCTCCTTTATTCCGAATGACTGCTGCCAACCGCGCAAATCGAGAAGTCACTGTAACTAAAGCGTGCCGCTCTTGGCAGCAAGTATCCAAGGATCTTCTAGATCAGTTTTCGGATCACGCTGTATCATCGCTTCCTTCTCGATCAGTGCTGACCGATGCCAACCGTGCAAAGTGGGATTTCCCCGATCACAACTTACCGCCCCCATTCGAACAAAGCATCATTGAGCCGTGCAGGTCGGTTATTTGGAACACCCTGTATCCGCGCTTTCCGCCTCCGACGGGGACGACTGCTGCCAACCGTGAAAATTGAAAATTCACCACGTTGATGCTGGGCTCCTTAGCAACAAGGATCCGTGGAAGATTGGGATCACTTTTAGGAACACGCTGTATCTACAAACTCTCCTATTTTCGCGATGACTGCTGCCAACCATGAAAATTGAGACTTCACCGCGTTCATAGTGGCCTCCAGGGCAACAAGGATCTCTGGAAAATCGAGATCACCTTTAGGAACACTCTGTATCTACACACTCTCCTTTATTCCGAATGACCGCTGCCAACCGCGCAAATCGAGAAGTCACTGTAACTAAAGCGTGCCTCTCTTGGCAGCAAGCATCCAAGGATCTTCTAGATCAGTTTTCGGAACACGCTGTATCATCGCTTCCTTTCTCGATCAGTGCTGACCGATGCCAACCGTGCAAACTGGGAATCCCCCGATTACAAACTGCCGCCCCCATTCGAAAAAAGCATCGATGAGCCGTGCAGGTCGGTTATTTGGAACACCCTGTATCCGCGCTTTCCGCCTCCGACGGGGACGACTGCTGCCACTCGTGAAAATTGATAATTCACCAAGTTGGTAATGGGCTTCTTAGCAACAAGGATCCCTGGAAAATCTAGTTCACCTTTAGGAACACTCCGTATCTACACACTCTCCTTTATTCCGAATGACTGCTGCCAACCGCGCAAATCGAGAAGTCACTGTAACTAAAGCGTGCCTCTCTTGGCAGCAAGCATCCAAGGATCTTCTAGATCAGTTTTCGGAACACGCTGTATCATCGCTTCCTTCTCGATCAGTGCTGACCGATGCCAACCGTGCAAACTGGGATTTCCCCGATCACAACTTACCGCCCCCATTCGAACAAAGCATCATTGAGCCGTGCAGGTCGGTTATTTGGAACACCCTGTATCCGCGCTTTCCGCCTCCGACGGGGACGACTGCTGCCAACCGTGAAAATTGAAAATTCACCACGTTGATGCTGGGCTCCTTAGCAACAAGGATCCGTGGAAGATTGGGATCACTTTTAGGAACACGCTGTATCTACACACTCTCCTTTTTTCGGGATGACTGCTGCCAATCATGAAAATTGAGACTTCACCGACTTCATAGTGGGCTCCTGGGCAACAAGGATCCCTGGAAAATCTAGTTCACCTTTAGGAACACTCTGTATCTACACACTCTCCTTTATTCCGAATGACTGCTGCCAACCGCGCAAATCGAGAAGTCACTGTAACTAAAGCGTGCCTCTCTTGGCAGCAAGCATCCAAGGATCTTCTAGATCAGTTTTCGGAACACGCTGTATCATCGCTTCCTTCTCGATCAGTGCTGACCGATGCCAACCGTGCAAAGTGGGATTTCCCCGATCACAACAACATACATTGCTGGGGAACAGTGCTGCCAACCGTGAAAATTGAAAACTCACCAAGTTGATACTGGGCTCCTTAGCAACAAGGATCGGTGGAAGATTGGGATCACTTTTAGGAACACGTTGTATCTACACACTCTCCTTATTTCGGGATGACTGTTGCCATCCGCGCAAAACGGAAGTCACTGACATTAAATCGTGCCTTTCTTGGCAGCAAAGAAGGAGAAGGTCATAGAGGTTTTCAGGAACCTGCATATTTTTAGAAGAAGAAATACTTGTTTTTTAGAAAAAAGGGGGGAAAATGTTTCCATCCCTAATCGATACTCTCCCTATAATGGTACTCAATACTCGTGTTACTTCCAGATCAGTGGCGATTTTGCAAGTTAGGACAACTGTGTTATTCCTCCATTTGAATCGATTGAAAATATCGATGTTAGGTGAGGCAAAATGTCTCACCAAGAATCGAATGTTTTACATACATCCAAATGGAGGAAAAGCATTGTTGCCAACTTTCAACTGCTCCAGATCAGGATCACCACAATAAACTGATGAGACTTTTCAATCCTATTTTCCAGGCACATAAGAGACCGGAAATATATAAATGGGGACCGCCAGTGTGTTTGGCCTCGCAGTGTCCACCAGTTATATTTTTCTTACGTCGCTGATAGCTTTCTGGATCCGTAAATTCATTCACCGGATTCTAAATCGAGACACTCTGCTGAGATCGGTGTTGCTAGAGTTTGTGGCGGCCGCTGAATTATGCGCTTCTTGCTTTGAGTTAGCAATTGGTAAGTAATTTAGTAAGTAATTTTTGGTAAGTAATTGGAAGACATTTGCGAAGGGGTGAATTGTCTCTGGGGATGAACATCTAATAATTCCTAACAAAATCCGCAGTTCTTTCCGTCCCAATTGAAGACATTGGCGGATCCAGCAAATTGGCAACATTGTTCTCTCTCCATTTAAACCTATGGAATTGTATCGATTCTTGGAGAGGCCAGATGATCCGACAAAAATCGATCATTTAAAATAGGTTTAAATGTAGAAAACCCGGTTTTGCCAAATTGCTGGATCCGCTTCTGATTAAAAATTCGATTATTCGTCGTTTCCCGAGCAAAGGAACGTAACTCCATGTCAGGGTTGCAAAATGGACTCAAAGAGTTCCATCTTTAATAAAAATATGATTGTAATGATTCCTTGCTAAAATTTCGCTAAGTTTTGCGTGTAATCGAAAGGATAATCACCAAAATTTTCAGTTAAATTTGCCTAACAGTTTCCAAATCAAATTAAAATGTTCTGATGGAAATTTGTGTGAAAAATTTGAATAGAGCGAAAACACATTCAGGATGTTTCGCACAAATATCACGCTCATTCTCAACGGGAACAAAAGCTATAAATAAAAATTTGAAAGAAGGATATGTGTGCAGGAATGTTGCATTAACTCTTAAGATCCGTTATTCCATCGATCTTGTGCTCCGAACTAGATGCGGCACGACTGACTGTCCCGAAAGCGAAACTTGACAGATTTGCAAACGCCTTCAATTGTGGCGTGATACCTCCCGCATTCCGGAGAGTACGGATACTTGTATCATTGCGCCTTATTAACGCGACGGAATATGAAGTATGAACATTGAAGTAGCTTCCAGGCTGGCCTATTCAGGGTTTCTCTGTCATTTTTACAGTCGTAAATGTGTAGTTAAAGTGAGCTCAAGTTAGGATTGTATTAAGCAAATGGGTAAGTTTTATACGAGGATTTTTTTAAAAAAATGGCTCGACTGGGAAATAAAGAATTTTTCAGGGCATGAACAATTCCGGGAAAATTAGGAACTCTGTTCCAGAAATCGGGAATCTCTTTTCTCCGTTTTTCTTTTGAAATAAGACGAATTTTCCAATAAAAGCCGAGTCAGTTTATTAAAATTAGATCAGCCGAATTTTGAAGGAAATTCGATTAAAACAATTTAGGCCGTACTGATTTCTGCGGCATCCCTGAGTTTCGCTTGAATAGGATTGCATTTTGCAATTCGGAACTATAATTTCCGGTTCATCTGTAAAAAAAAAAAAAAAAAAACTTATGTGCATAAGGAACCTAATGGTACCTAAGTTGATTCTAAACTTAGCCATAGATTTTCAATTTATTTATTTATTTATCTATTTTCTTCAGTTTAAAATGTACAAAAATAGTTACAATCAACTTTATTCACCCGTGAGTTAAACTCGTGTGGATGAGTCAGTTTCAAATATTTAATTTAAATTTAAATTTTTAAAACAATCACAATGTTAAATACAATAAACAAATTTGTATCAAATAGTTTACATTTGTTATGTTCTTTTTAATTTATCTAGGTTAGATTTAAAGGTTGGCCAGGCCCTCGTTCTAATTTCATTTGCTTGCAGATTATAGTTCCTAATTGTAAAATGTAATGCAATTGTCCCTTTGGTTCAGTCTAAAATCCATTCTAAACCTCACAAAATTCTCTTAAATATCAGATAGTTTCGAAAAATTATAAAAAAAGTATTGGTAATATGTGAGAGGAAATCCGGAGTTTCGCAAAGCGAGGCGCGCAGTTTCGCACTCTCACTTTATTTTTACACTTTGATTCATACAGTTGCGGACAACTATGGCATCTTAGCGTACGCAGTCTACTTGTTCTCCTTGACGATATGGTGGGGATATTCCTGGGGATCAGCCACAGCATGCCCCTACACTCATCTCGAAGACGTCATCGAAGGGCGCACCGATCTCCGGGTGGCCCTGCTCATTTGCTGGGCTGAGATTGGCGGCGGACTCGCCATTTTCAGGTGAAAACTTCCTTAAAATAGAATAGGATACTGAAAATCCTGCGCGTAAATCAATGAAAAAAAAAACCGTTACCGGCTGTATGGACATACCGTGCGCTCCGGGCTCAGAGGCCGAAAGTTCCGGATGCTGAAGCCGGAGTTCCTCCTGCTCCAGGTGCTACGCCCGGAACTTTCAGCCTCTGAGGCCGGAACGCGGACGGTATGTCTATATAGTTCGTAGCTACGGCTTTCATGAACGGAGGTTTTTTTCCCCAGTGCAGTGGTTAGAGTACATACAGAAAAAAAGAAGGCGGTCGCATTTTAGACATCTTGGATTTTGTCGATGACGGAGGTCGGTACGGACAGTTTTTATCACCGATCTTCTTGAAAATGGTGTCGTTTATGGAGAAAAAGTCATTCCACATGATGTGTTTTAAATTATATGTTGAGACGACCTGAGAAAAAAAAGGGGAAAAAAGGCGCTTTGGTCTGTTTTTCATACTTAGATTTCGGATTAAGCTAGAATATTGACGCCATATTGTATACCGACCTAATTCACAAGGTAAACAAACTTCAAGACGTGACCACATCCTTTGTTTTCTCTATATGATTAGAGTCTACGTCAAATAAGTTTAGCTCACTTTTAGCTGACTGCGGCAGATCCTCATCTGACGTCAGTTTGGCATTGAAAGTAAATGCAAGAATCAAGTCCACTCTCTCAGTCTAAAAGAGTGTAAACTTATTTTGTCTGGGCTCTAAAAACGCTCACAACGAATTCTCCGACAGAGGCTGTTTGACTATAATATGGACTATGGAGGATGATATTACTACTCAGCCACACGGGAGTTAGTGTTGCCTACACTAAAAATTGAAGGCGGACTGACATCACGTTACAATAACCTCTTTCCGTTTGGTAAAAAGCTCTTATTTGTGTATGTCTGGAGTGAACGAGACATTTCGTGATGATACAACTACTTATTCAATCACGTAGGAGCCCGTGTTGCCTTCACTGAAATTGAAGGCGAGCTGACATGCCGTTAGGATATTGTTTATCCGTTTTGTAAGAAGCAATTTTTTTGTACAGGATGACCTAAGAGTCTTAAGACAACCCTGTAACTTTGATTGAATTGAGATTGAGAATTGATATTTTTTCAACGCTCCTGATCAAAGTAAGTATAGGTTCAACGCCAAGGAAATACGACTTCTCAACGACTTGAGCGCGCACCGTGGTGTACGCGCAATGCATACAGTATCTTGCAGAATTGTAAGGCGCTAGTATGCCCTGCGCGCACCGTGCTGTATACGCGCAATGCAAGAAGTATCATGCGGTCTTGTAAGGCGCCACTATGCTTTTACGCTGCGCGCGCCAGCCCTGCGCCGGCCCCGGCCGATATACGTCCCGACTTTTTGGTGTTTTTAATATTTTGGTCTCGCTCTTCTCATGTTTCACAATTCTTGGAACTTCCTTGGAGAGGAGCTATGGACCTTAATTTGGAGGGAAGTACTCTTTGTCTGTTTCCTCACTGAGAAAAAGACCAGATAGAGAAAAGAAGAAAAGAAAAGAGAGGAGCAAAGAAGAGAAGAAATACCTCAACCCACTGATGAGTAGGTAGGGAGTCTCCTTTTGTTTCTCTCGTGAAATAAACTCAACTTTTTAAAATCTTTCCTTTCATCTCATATTTAGCCGTGTAAAGAAAAGTTAGTAAATATTGAAATCATACTTTCATCTAATTTGAATATTGATCTTAGGTATATCAATTACTTATGGAGTTTGGAAATTGCATCAGTTCATAAAGGAAGAGCTAACGCAGCTTGCACGGCAGATTTACAGGTGAGATACGGTGTTTCAAACTCCTATGCAACATTTAAGTTCGAACTGTCATCAGTAGTACTTTAAAAAAAGCAAACGTGCAGGCATTTCATGGGAAATACTCTTCCTTAAACTTGTCAAATATTATCACATGAAACTCTACCATAAATTTCAAGGAAAGTTTAAGAAAATCAACTGTACTTATACCATGCTGAGATTGGATTCAGAGCTTTCTCTTTCCAGAATGTTTCGATGTTGAATTATACTTATCCAAGTTTTTGTATATTTTGTGAAACTCCGGATCGCATGTGATGACTGAAACAGGCCGGCAAAGAAATAGTGTGCTGTGACTATCAGAATTGGATTGCATTCTGCAAAAAGGAACCAAGAGCATTCCAATGTTGCTAAGATTGTGCAACTTTTTTTACCATGCAAATATAAACTGATCATCTAAACAAGATTTATCTTTACTCTCCATAAATCATAAATTCAAGACGAAAATGGGCCTGTTGCAAACTTTTGCTAGAGCAAAACTAAGAGTTGTTTCCTGTAGATAATGCCTCAAAAATCACGATGAGCGCATCGGCAAAGTCTGAAACGCACTCATAACTTCACAATCTGCGTAAGAAATTTGCGGTTTTTTGAGCTTCCCGCTTCGAAAACGATACTACGGTACAGGAGAACATTTTGTTAGAGGAGTCGTTCCATTGGCGACAATACTCATCATGGCCAACGCCAGTCCGCCAAAACACGTGTGATGGGACGAGATAACACCTGAACAGGATTAAACCATATAACAATCGGCGTGTTTACGTTCATATTTTCCTCGCCCGCCTTAATTGACCTTGAACTCTCCTCGAATTACGCGAGGAACTGCGCAAGCGTCGGCCATGATGAATATTGCCGACGATGGAGCGACTCCTCTAACAAAATATTCACCTGTGCAGTAGTATCGTTTTTGAAGCGGGAAGCTCAAAATAACGCAAATTTCTTACGCAGATTGTGAATTTATTAGTGCATTTCAGACTTTGCCGATGCGCTCATCGTGATTTTTGAGGCATTATCTATAGGAAACAACTCTTCATTCTGCTCTAGCAAAAGTTTGCAACAGGCCCATTACCTTCGTAAAATTATTTTTTTGCGTGCTTTCAGTGCATTATTGCAAAAAATGTAAGTTGCACAATCCTGGCAACATTGGAATGCTCTTGGTTCCTTTTTGCAAAGTGCGATCCAATTTAAACACACTGGTGACACTGAGTCTTACCATCTCTCCTTCTGGCTGCAAGATGACATAATAGATGGTGGCAGTGTCAAATCATGTATTCCAGTTATCTACATTCGAAATGTCTAGTCTTCAGAGGGCTGATTATCTCTTTTGCACAAAATCTGTTGATTTTTATCTTTCTTTTCTACAATATTCTCTAGAAATTTTGCGTAGAAATGTTGAACTGTATTTTCTTCCAGAAATAAATTATGAGCGGAAATTTTTGAAAATCCGCGATGGTAATTCGTGGTTTGGTGTTTCATAATCAATATCATTGCCTCTGCGCCTTTGCTTCACGTCAGTGACGATTTAAAAAGTTGGCAGCATTAAATTTTTTCCATATAAATGCGCTAAAAAAAATCGAACATAATGTTTCACACACATATGCATGGATGAACAACAGTGATGCTAGCTTACAAGAATTGCTACTGCTTCAGATGTAAGTATTACCGGAAAGGTGACCAATTTATGTTTTTACCAAGACGTGTCTGCTATTTACAGGTACATATGATCCTAGGAGCCCTGGTTGAGGCTGGTGCAACTTGTTTATGCAGGCTGTTCTCGAGAATATTGGGGGATTTGGAACCGAAATTTTCAAATTATATCGATGCCTTTTTCGGAACATCGCTTGTTGTCGCAGGTTAGTGTATTGGAATTTATAGCAAGGCTTATAATTGGAAACAATAATAAATGACGGGCTTCCTGCACTCTGAATATGAGGCAATTTCAACATTTCTAGATTGAAAATTATAAAATATGAAAACAAAATTAAAAATATGATGTTTTCATAAGCTCTCTGCCTCCTATATTCCCATTTTGGTCATAGTTTGTGCTTTGGGGCCGACCTCCACGATTTCTAACAATCGAGATAGTGATTTTTTTTTACATAAATACTCCGCTGATATGCACTTCAACCCTGTTTTAAGTATCTTCACTTACATATTTCTTTTTCATTTTAATTTCAGCCTTCAATTACTCCGGGGGATACTTCAACCCAGTTTTAGCAACAGCGCTGAAATACGGCTGCGAGGGAAATACCACGATTGAACATTTTGTAGTCTACTGGATTGGTGCTTGTCTCGGTTCGGTCGCAGCACTGGCATTTTATAATCGTTACGTCCGACCATTCACTCAAAAATCAAAATTGCATTGATACAAACTGTAGGACAATGCGCGATCAACTATTGACACATGAATTGCATCAACAGTTAAATTAAAAATTCATCTGAAAAAGCAGCAATCTAGATAATAAGAGTGCGCAGTTTTTTCGCGTTAAAGACCCCTCAACCGTCCAGAATACAAAAGAATAGCTTCATTTTAAAAGAGTGATTTTCCCATTTTTCTCATCGTTTTTTCTTATTGTCTGGTTTTTTTGTTTTTTTCTTGGTTCCTTGGAATGATTTTTTAAATAAAAATGGCAGGTACTTACAGTAATAAAGTCTATAAAAGATTTATAGTTTTTTAGTCTCGAACGAATGTGGGCACTTCTAGTGAATACACTGATTCATCACTCGTCAGCAAGCCAATGATAGAGAGTACCACACGGCGACTCCTGCAGTTTGCTAGGAGCAACTATTTTAACTCCCCGGCGATCAAATTGCATAAGCACCTAATTGAAGGAGCTCTGAAAGCCGTCCATTCGCGTTCTGGCGGACTACCCGAGAGCGCCGCGCCTTGTCCCGCGATGTTTTAACATTAAGGATCTATTTTAACACCACAAAGATCAAAATGCATGAGTATCTGAGTGCACTTTGAGCTGACCTCCTGCTTTGTGGTTAATCGGTACGAAATTTACCAACGAGAGAGAAAACAAGCAGGAAGCTCCAACGCATTGGCGTCGGAGAGCGGCTCTGGGGGCAGTAGTTGTAGTCAAGAATGAGGGCCTAGACACATTTTGTCATTGATGTACAATCCGACAACTGTCGATTCATGTTTTGTAACTTAGCAGATTTACGTAGCCGGTGTATAAATGTGTATTGGGCTTTGATATGGCGAATACATGGCATTATCACTTGTTGTATACTTTTAATTTTGAAAGCTCTTTGGAGGTCCGCTTCCTAAAAAATCTCTGGTTGATAAGTCGTTTAGCGAGGCTGCAAAAAATTTGCATTTTTATATCTGAAAGTGTAGGTATTGGTTTTTTGTATAATTGTTTTTTTGGATTGCTGGAAAAGTAACGCATACTTCTATAATTTAGGACTGAGTCAGGGAAATATAAGGTTCGTTAAATAGTAAATATTCCTAGTACCGTGTGACACTATTGTTAACGAAAAGTTTTTGCAACTTGTCAAAGAGGTTGTTGAATGATCTTCGAATAACTTTTGATGAGCTAGAGGTAATGGTTCTATCTGCAGCTCGTGGACTTCTGTACGATATTGTCCAGAATCATCTAAATTTTCAAAAAGTGTCCGCTTGTTCGATACCCAATTTGCTCATTCATGCATACAAGGAGAAGCGCATGAAAGCTTTAGCAGACATTTTGGAGATGAATCAAGAATTAGATGAAGAATTTATGACTTAAATCACGGCACCTTAATCACGGGATGACCTTAATTACGGCAACTATTTATTGTCCATGAGATGCAGATGGTTCCATTTCCCTAGCTCATCAAAAGGTATTCGAAGATCAATTTCATCAGCCACCCGTACGAACCACGTTTCTAGTGACCCGTACTTGCTTCGCACGTATGAAACATACAATCAGAGAAAACAGAATTCATCTTACAATAATCAATAATCAGTAGGACATGAATCGTTGCGATGTATAATACGACATTATAATGCGGCATTACTATTGTAATTCATTTTAATGTTTAGGGGCATTATAAATCATTATTGCCACGTCGGAATGAAATGTTGTAGACTGAATTGAAAAGCATGTTGGCAAAATTTATTATAAAAATAGTATAACATGTAGGTACATAACATAAAGGTAATACAAATTAAATGATTAGAGCGTGTATATTTCATTACATTATAGGTATATTACAATCATTTTTGTCATTGTTGGAAATTTTGATAGTTGATAGTTGATAGTTTGAGAGTTGAAAATTTGGTTATTTTATTTAGTTAAGGTGATTCGATAGACGCCATATTTTGTGTCAGAATGGCATGCGACTTTTCCATCAATTGGTTCCATTTTTTCATTTACTCATCATTTTTCTCCAATTTTAAGTTTCGCAATTCTGTTTTCAGGAGACTAAAGCACTCACTTATCAATTTGTATATTTATATTGAGTTAAGGGTAGAGACGTATTCCTCACCGGAATTGAGGAATGGAGGTGTTACAGTATGTCCGGCATTAGGTTCCATTTCGACATCAGCGACGATCAACGCTGCGATACTGGAAGCCAGTCTTCCGATATTAAATCCCTAGCGGGGAAGAAAAAAAATGCCTAGATTTCGCTAAAAATCCCTAAATCCCCAGATTTGCTCAAATATACTTAAAAAATCCCTAGATTTTGCAAAAAGCGCCATTTTTTTATGAAGAATCATGATGTCATTCGATGTAGCGATTTGCAATATTTAAATCTGATTGGCTCGTTTGAATTTTGGCGCTCTCTGAAAGCAGTGCTAATCCAGACCAATAAAATGAAAGAATATTAGTTGATTTCTTATTATTAACAGGTTGAATGCAGTTGAATGTCAAGTACATCGAAGGACACAATCGTTTTAATTTCCGGCTTATTTGAGGGGAAAATAGTGTTGCCAAAAAGGCCTACAAAATATAGATGAATAGATGAAAAAATGTTTTCGATTGTCGAAGCTATAATTGAGGTTAAAAAGTTGATTTTTGGTAACTTTACCTCATCAAAAAAAATCCCTAGATTTCCTGAAAAATCCCTAAATCCCTGGAAATTCCGGAAAATCCCTAAATCTAGGAATAAACCCTTAGACATCGGATGGCTGTTGGAAGCATTAGAGTCAACATTTGAAACGCTGCTGCAGAATTTGCCGGGAGTATAATCGAGTGTTGAAAGTCAGTAGAATTGAACAATGTAATAATTGCTTTCCGAAATAAGCGTTATAATAAAAAAACAACGAATCTGAACTGTTAATACTGGAACACACCTTCTGTAAATGTACCTTGCGAGAGATAAGTAAAAAAATAGATGTACTGGAGGAGAAGTGCTTCTCCACAGAGTTTGAAGAAGGAAAAAAAATGCCCAAATTTACTTACTTCAGCATTTTCGGCAAAATCACTGCAATTTCCGAACCTTTTTCTGGCCAGGGGCCAAAATTAAATGATTATGAAGGGCCACTTAGATGTTGTAGATAAAAATAGGACTGTTGAAAAAGTCGCCGTTTTCAATAAATATGTTCCCGGAATGGAAGAGTTAGGTTAAAAAATTTAGAGTTAAAAAATTCCCATGAGCCGAGTGCCGTAGGTTAAGGGCCCGTTCGCCAAAACTAATCGGAACTGTATGAATGAATTGCTCCTTTTAAAAATCAAAACAATATCGAATTGCGATATATTACACAGTTAAGATAGGGCTATGTCCTGTCGTAAGCGGCGACATACAGTCGATATCATTTCAATAATCGCCCCAATGGCCACGATAGTTGTTAGACGTTTACGGTTTCCCTGGTAACCTTTGTTTGCTATCAGCTGATATCGAGTAAATGACTAGGAAGCTCCAACCCAGTGGTTAAAGCTTCCTTAACCGCGAAAACTTTAAAATTCAAATTTTCAAATTTTGAACGTAAAGTACATTTTTTCCATCACGAGATAAAAGCACAAACAAGTTTTGAATTGTTGACTGTATCACCATGATTCCAAAAATACAATACACAACATAGCATTGACTAACAATAAAACAGTATGCAATAAAATAAAGTCATGACAAGGAACATAGCCGAAAATGGCGCCGATTCCCATCAACCAACGCGCGGTCTCTACAATGTAACATGCTGCATTGATACTCCCCAGCTGGGACCGTCCGGAATAGCAGCTCTAGTGCAAGCACCAGAGCCGCTAAAACGGCAGAAACAAATGATACTTTTTTTCTTTCTCTTCCCGATAAAACTTTAGAAATAATCAGCTAAGTGATTATTCAACCAAACGAAACATTTTGGGAAAAGAACTCTCAGGATTTCCTCTCCCATTATCCTATATAAAAAAAAATTGGGAGATGGGCGATGGGTCTATGCCGTCGAGATTTTTCATTGCGCTGATCGTTTTTTGCCCTTTCATTTTCTGTTTTAAGGGCCCTGCATGTAAGTATTTGAAATGTAAGGAAAAATAGGCTATTTTTTATGTTAAAAGATATCATTGAGCCTCATAATCTTAATTTCAATCCATCAACATTGTAATTAGATCTTTGTAAATACTGTATCTATAAAAATGCCACAACGCGCATCATACGCGTAAATAAATGTTTGTAATATATGAAATGACGATTATAATAGTTTCTTTTTCCTTAAGCGATAAACCTTCCTTTAAGCAGGAATAAGTGAAAGTCGGTGGAAGGAGAAGGTTCGATAATTTATATCAGTGGTGATACAATTTTTGCAGCAACGCATGCCTTTCGAAATTTCTTCGTAGGTGTATGAGGTTATCAGCCACTTACGGGATAACATCCAGGGATGGAAGCCTGTCTTGGTATTGTTTTCAAAAACTTGGTATGCTTAATCCCAGTCATTTTTGAGTAAAACTTGAATGAAAATTCAAAGAAAAATATAAATCAATTCTAAAAAAAAAATAGCTTTTTATATATATTATTGTTATATTTTTATTATATTTATCATTCATATTATTATTTTTTTTATTGGCAGAAATTGTGCATATTCTGAATGTTCATACGGCGCGGAATTCCTTGGTACATGTTCAACTTTTGTCCGAAATTTTCTGATTTTTACATGAGCTTAGAACAAAAATCGGTGAAATTCTCGATCAGAAGCGCCTAAAATTCTCTACGTTAAAATGCAATTTGCGGAAAGAAATTTGGCAAAATCGAAATATAATTGAAGCGCTGGGTGCAGAAAGGGCAAATCTTGGTTGCAATGTCTTACAACCTCCGTTATAATTAAAGCAAATTATATGGAATTCTTTTAAACTTTTACTGATTTTTCTTTATGATTTTACGATGCTGAAAATTAGAAAAAATCAGAAAATTCATCGAATGGTTTCCTCTTAGCTGTATAGATTTTGAGACACCGCAACCAAGAAATGCCGTCGCTGCACTCAACGCTTCAATTACGGGCTTTCGTGAGGGCATCGAGACCGACCATACAAAGTTACTGCCGCTCAGGCGCCTTCAAATCAAGAGATAGATAATTTGTCAGACTTGAAGGACCATAGCATAGCGTCGCGTCGCCGCCGAGTATATTTTCCACACAATAGATGGCAGCAGTGTGACCGATTCAAATCCAATCCAAATGTCTCATTTTCATCCTAATGTTTCCCTACAGAGTTCAATCTGTTTCTTCGTTCGATAAAAAATTCGCCACAAATAATATGTTATTTAGATTATATCTTCGATTCAGATTTTTTTTCGAGCCCCCTGTAATTTGTTATTTCCTCGCGAGAAAATTTCACTCCTCGGATCCAGTAGAGGTAGGGCGTAGAGGGGGGGGGGTGGTGGAAGGATACACTCTGGGCATGTTTTAAGTCAAGCTAGCTGAGAAATCAGCGGTGAAAAACATATTTATGTGATTTTTTGTCAAGCATTTAAACTTAGAGGAGCGCCGGAGAAGAAGTAAATATGTGTTGATTAATATTCCTAGTATCCAGAGCAGAAACACCCATAATAGATTTGTTCCTGACAACATTTTCTATCGTAGGTAAACCCAAAAACGGACTAAATTTTGCAACAGGGAACTACTATATCTCGCTCATCCATAAAAGCACCAATCTGCACGAGAACACTAATGGAACATATGTCGTTTTTAGAATGGGCTGGGAATGAAGGGTGCCTAATTTCAAAATGTAGGTGGTTCAAATATTCATCCTCGGTTTTATCAAAAAGTTCTAACGCACCATTGATAATTTAAAATTAAAAAATAAAGCATGATTGTGATCATATTTGTGTAGACGATGAATATGAAATTTGAAATGGAGTTTGGTGACAGATCCGAACTACGTTTCGCAATATGAAACTACTATTTGTGGCTGATTTGAGACTTAAATCATGTGTCATATTATATTTTCTGTGCAGTTTTTTTTTTTTTTTTTTTTTTTTTTTTTTTTTTTTAAATTCAAGGATGAGCCTGAAAAATTTGTTTCTTTTTGCGAAATGCAGTCAATTCGTCCGAGAGGGAACGTTTAAGTCCTCCCCTCATCCTGAAACTAGCATCCGTAATTGGGCCGCTTTTGCAATTCGAAGATGCAATTTTTGACTCATACATAAAATACGTATTAACACAGGGAAACAGACGGCACATATGTTGTATGAGCTGAAGATTGTAGTTCCTAATTTTAAAATGTGGTCCGATTCAGTAGCTCAGATTAGAACCCGGAGCATGAATTTCATTTTGCAATTAGGAACCACACACTTTCTTAATCATTTGTAAAAGCTCTTCTCTGTATAGAACAGCTAATGGCATGCGTTGTCTCCAGAAAAAGTATGTCTCACTTACAAAATGCAGTCTACCAAGTCTGTGTTTTCAGACTTAGAGCTCGTTTTCAATGCAGAAAAAATTCATTCCTGGCGCTTTCTCCTCTTCCTCTAAGAGTGGGAACGGCATATTTTGCCGAACTAATACTTCTGCCTCATTTTCGAGAGAATGTGTGCAATTTATTTCCCTATGCAGATATGTGCTTTTGCGGACGAGTTTGAGAGAGCATCTTATTACTGAAATTGGTCCGACTGAAATGACGCCTCAATCTCGATCTGAGATGGGATGTGGCGGGCCTGAACGCATTGATGGCCAAAGTGCGAAACTATGTTTCTTCATTGCAGTTTTAACTGTTTTCACTCTTACTTATATTATTTTTTTTTGAAAAAAAAGCAAGCCAAGCTTATAACTTGAAAGTTACACAGAACATTCTGCCAAAAGGGAGGAAAATCATGAACGTTTTCAAGAATTTAAGTTGACTAGTTTTCAAAAGGAAAAATAAAGTCTAGGAAGTCTATAACGTTACAAACAAATATAATTTGTTTTGTACTTTGTTCATCCACAATTTTGATCAAAATTCGACGTAAGATTGGATGGCTACTTCAAAATGTCCAAATTCAACTCGTGAGGAAGAAAATCACGTTTTACGAGTATGTGTGCGTGAATTCAAATTTGCCGCCGTAAAAAAACCAAAATTCACGCACGTCAGAAGGAACAATACACTTTTATCTGTAAGTTTTAATATAGGATTTTTAATTACATTATGTGTGCTAAATTTATTAAAACAACTCAACAAAGATAAAATAAAGGAAGACATTTTTTTTTGTTTCGTTAAACACCGATTATTTGCGGAACGGGTAAGAATATTCTCAGCGTCTGATACAATCTAAGTCGATTACGGGACTGGGAGTGGAAAAAAATTTGTGGAGATTTGAATGGATTGATTTTGATGTGAACTTTAAACGTTAATCTATCAACTATAGGTAAATTTTAGAACTTTCCGATATAAGTCCAAAATTATTCACGTGCACTTTAAATGAAGAATGTCCATCACAATGTTGCCTTTACATATAATTTTTGACCTCAGACAGGGCCGGATTCACCTACTTGCCGCCCATGGACCGCCTATATTTTGCCGCCCCCTTCTCATTCGTTTTGAAACATCCATAAAAACCATCAGGTGAACGTACAGCGGGGAGGGGTGTTTAAGACGCGTTTACTCGTGTTGGACACATTTTTTGCGAAGTCTTATCAACATTACCAGCAAAAGTTCACGGAACTTTGCGCGAAAGTTAAGTTCCGTGAACCTCTCTCTATGTGAACAAGGCCTTCCATTTGTAAGAAATGAACGAAACAATTATGAAAGAACAAACTGACCGCACTGTGTTTGACGCAATGCGTGAAGCATTTCTACAGTCAAATAGGCGCTGTGCGTTTTACACTGAACGCTTCTGAAGTTCAGAATCTGAACGCAATGTGTTTGATGCAATGCGTGAAGTATTCATGCAGTCTTGTAGGCGCTGTGCGCTTCACGTCAATCGCTGATGACCGCACTGTGTTTGATGCAATGCGTGAAGTATTCATGCAGTCTTGTAGGCGCTATGCGCTTCACGTCAACCGCTGATGACCGCACTGTGTTTGACGCAATGCGTGAAGTATTCATGCAGTCTTGTAGGCGCTATGCGTTTCATGCCGACCGCCGCGCGCCGCGCCGCACCGTTCCAGGTTAAATTGCGTGTTTGGTTTCTCTCTTAACTCGACTAATTAAAGGTGTTGTCTCTTGTATCACCGAAAGACGACAAAATTAGAAATTACTATACTTTTGCTCTTAGGAAATGAGAGGTTTTGTCACCTCATCTCGTTTGTGATTTATTTTCTGAATCCGATTTTTTTTCTCTCTTTTTTTGATACCTACATTAAAAAAAATGCAAAATTTGCTGCCCCCTAAATTTTCCGCCATGGGCCGCGGCCCATGTAGCCACCCCCTAAATCCGGCCCTGAGCTCAGAGGTTCGCGGCAATAGAAGGCCCAGAATTCCATATCTAACGGTGTAAGTTCGCATCCACGTATCTCGGTTTGCGACGTCAGAAACTTCCTGTCATACTTTATTTTTTAAACGGAAAACTACTCAACGGCATTTCTTTAAAACTGCCATGATTTTTCTTCTCTGTGCGAAGAGAATGCTGCAAAAACTTCAAGGAATGATGTCCGTTTGTTCTTCTTTAGAAGGATAATATAGTGTCGGAGATATTTGAACACCGCAAACGAGTTACGTGGTTGCGGACTTACGCCGCACAGTGGATTGAGTCAATCGGATAGGTTGGATATCAAATTTTTGACTTAAACTGCTTATTTTGATGTTTATTTCGTCACATTTTAAATTTAAAGGGGTGCGTCCAGAGGAAAAGAGCCTTGCACAAAAAGGGCTAAAATTCGCCCGTTTTCGGGCCCTCGAAATTGGGGTCGGTGTGAGGTTTTTTTTCATCTATAGGGTGACCTTTTACACATACTAAAATTTCAGATTGAGTATACGCACCGTTTTTGAGATATGGGGGGGCAAAGTCCCCGATTTTTACTCATATTTGCAGGTATTTTATAGTCGAACTTCGGCTGCTACAAGGTACCGGATGTAGATATTGAAGCGCGGTTTGCGGTGATTTGTCAAGCTATTTCTGGAGTATTGTTCCACATCTTTTACAAACCCGCAAATGGTTTTTCGGGGGGGAGGGGGGAGCTTTATTCATATTATCGTGACCGTTCGTATACGTCTTACTGGCATTGCTTCGTTCTCGACTCCTCTCCACGCCGAAATCATGATGGTATTTTCTGTTAGGAATCTTTCTTCTTCTTTATATTTGACCAATTCTAATGTTGTCTCCCCCTTTCTCCCTTTTTAAACCCCCCCCCCCCCCAATTCTAACACTCCCTCTCAAGTGTATATTCCTGTGCGGCAGATATGAAGGTGTTATTTGTGGGGAATTATTTTTCTGTCTTTATGGTTGATAAACTTTGACCCCACCTATTTCCTCCTTCCCCCCTTTACCCCTGTTTCACCCCCCCCCATTTTCACCGTACCTTACTCGAAGTTGTCTGCTCCTTCCGCAGCAGAAATGAGGATGTTTCCGGTAAAAAATATTGTCTTCTTCATATTTGCCACGTAATTTACCCTTTGCGCTTCCACGTTACGTCTAGTTTTTTCTTTCGTAGGTACATTATCTTTCGGTTTGTAAAAATTTTGAAACTGTACAACTTATTTTTTCAATGACAATTGAAGTTATTTCTCGGTAAAAGGGCGTAGAAGGCTTGCAATGCTGCCAAGATTGTGTACGTTTTTATAGCGTTTGCAGCAGATGATATTCATTCATGGTAGACTTACTTAATTCTCTCTTAAAACTCCGGGCATGTATGGAAAAAATTCGTAGCAAAACTGTCGGAAAAGTTACTTACAACTACAGAACTACGTTGCAAAATTTTAGCAGCATTGGAAGTCTCATACGCCCTTTTACTGGAAATGCCTCAATTTACATCTCACCAAATGTTTTAAGTAGAAACAATAAAAAGATTAGATTTAGTTACAGCATTCATAACACCTGTCGCAAATGAATGGTGTGTGAGCCTCTTCACCACGTCACGGTACTAATCCATGAAGAGGTTTTTTTTTGTTTTTTTTTTAATTTTTAATTTTTAATTTTTTTTAAACAATTTTTGATGTTTATTTTTTTTTTTTTGTGTGTTTTTATTTTTCTCATTTTTCTAGTTTTAATTGGATTCTTTTCTCTTAAAAAGAAGTGAATGCATGAGGAGTTATTTTCCTTTATTGCCACCTTCCAGCAACTCTGAAGAATGGAGGAACCAAGCATTGACATTTTCTCAATTTTTTAATACTTTTCATCAATTATTTTTCCTTTTATTTTCATGATGGTGAAAAGTTTAAAAAGGGAAGGGAGAGGAGATGGGGAGGGGAGATGGGAAAGAGAAAAAAGGGTGGGGCGGTGTCTCCCTTAACTTGTATTGAGTTTAAAAAAGTAAAAAATTCTTCGCTGGAAACATCCTCATTTCTGCTGCGGAAGGAGCAGACAACTTCGAGTAAGGTACGGTGAAAATGGGGGGGGGGAGGTGAAACAGGGGTAAAGGGGGGAAGGAGGAAATAGGTGGGGTCAATATCAACCATAAAGACTGAAAAATAATTCCCCACAAATAACACCTTCATATCTGCCGCACAGGAATATACACTTGAGAGGGAGTGTTTAGAATTGGGGGGGGGGGGGTGGTTTAAAAAGGGAGAAAGGGGGAGACAACATTAGAATTGGTCAAATATAAAGAAGAAGAAAGATTCCTAACAGAAAATACCATCATGATTTCGGCGTGGAGAGGAGTCGAGAACGAAGCAATGCCAGTAAGACGTTTACGAACGGTCACGATAATATGAATAAAGCTCCCCCCTCCCCCCCGAAAAACCATTTGCGGGTTTGTAAAAGATGTGGAACAATACTCCAGAAATAGCTTGACAAATCACCGCAAACCGCGCTTCAATATCTACATCCGGTACCTTGTAGCAGCCGAAGTTCGACTATAAAATACCTGCAAATATGAGTAAAAATCGGGGACTTTGCCCCCCCATATCTCAAAAACGGTGCGTATACTCAATCTGAAATTTTAGTATGTGTAAAGGGTCTCCCTATAGATGAAAAAAAACCTCACACCGACCCCAATTTCGAGGGCCCAAAAACGGGCGAATTTGTGCATGGCTCTTTATCTAGGAAACCAATGAAACCACTTTTAGAATCTCAAAGTTGTTTGCAAACGGAGTTATAAGCTTTAAAGTTTCCAAATTTTGTCCGACCTGTCCTTTTGACTCGATCCAATGTGCGCCGTCGACACAGGACGAGGTTGAAAGATATGGTGCTCGATGAGAGAGACGAGAGATGAAAAAATAAAAATCTTATACAACCAGGGGACAGGTTGTTGCCACGAGATTCAAGCAGTAGCGTGGCTTGAATGATCGATTATCGATATCTCGCCATTTGAAGCTATGGTAAAGAATCGATTACTAAGGTGTTCGCTGCGAACACCCTAATAATCGATCTTTTTTCATAGGTTTGAGTAGCGTATCAATCGATATATCGCAAAGCACGCCACGCCACTGGATTCAAGACAGGTGTCTCCGTGCAGAGGCTGATGGTCAACCAGGAGTCGGCCCCCGAAGCCCAGAGGCCTGAGGCACCTGCCCATTATTGTTCATTTGAATAAAGGCTAAAGTATAAACATCGGGACCGACGACATCTCAGATCGCCCAATAAATCGATATTCTGACGGATAAATTGTCGCATTAATGTGATTACTAGTATATTTAGTGGCAGGTGTTGATTTTCGACTCTGTCTTTTTTTTTTCGCTCGAAACAGGTCTTTTCTTCCTCTAATCTTATGCATAATGTCTCTTTTCCGCGCACGCTCTGGTTGAGTGGTTTTGATGTGTTTGAAGAATTGCTCAATTAGTCTTTCGAATGTCACTGTCATTTTAATCCTCTTCTCGTTCGGTGTTTTCGAATATAAATTTACTACACCTCGGATCTTTTGAGAATTTTGTCCTGGCAAGGATTAATTTTACAGTCATTGAAATGATCCGAGAACTATTTTTTCCTTTACTAAGCACTTTTTACTCTAGCGCTACTTTTCCTCTAGGATCGCCAAGCTCCTAAATTAGTCAAAATAGTTTAATTCCATGATCGCCGAGTTGTGCAGAGAAATAGGTAATAAGATCTTTCTGGTGGTATTGTTCTATTCCAGTGTAAGTTTTCCTCTGAGGATCTCTATAGGTTCACTTATTCATTATTTTGGAGGAGAGTGGACCTCTTATATGTCAAAAGGATTAGCATTTCAAGTCATTTTATAACCTTTGTAAAATTTCGCAAGAAACGACAGTGAATTAGTTTTCTCTGAAGCCAACTTTCAAGCTCAAAAAAAGCTCTCCGAGTTGAGGGTTAATGGAGAGGATCGCATAGTTATGATGAATTTCCTCTTCTATATCTACTCAAATTATGCACAGAAAGGGAGCAAATACATTCACAATTCTGCTACATTTTCTGGAAACTCTGCGGCTGGAACCACGGCAACCATGCCGAATTTCTGCCGATGCCAAGGAAGAACGCCGTATGAACATTCGAGAGTTGCCAAATTTCCCTTGATAAAACATGTATTTTTGACATAATTCATGCATATTTTTCCTTGAAATTTTCAGATATTTTACAGTGAATTGCGACCAAAATTGTCTGACAATTTTGAAAAATGATATTCGCAATTTTCCCAGTAAATTCGGTTTTTATCAGAGGATACTTGGCAACGTCTGAGGGCTCATGCGGCGTTTATCTTAGCAGGACAGATTTGCTCCCTATCTTTGCATGTAAAGTTGGACTGCAAGGATACAGAGGTGGACTCTCATCAGTAGTGTGGTGTGCTTTACGATGTATCGATTGACCTGACATCTAAACCCATGGAAAATGATCGATAAACAGGGTGTTCGCGACGGACATATGAAAAATCGATTCATCACCACAGTTCTAATTGGAGAAATATCGATAACCGATCGTTATCAGCTCGCAACTGACCCTCATCATAACTTTGGCGATCCCCTCCATTACGGCCTCAACTCGGAGAGCTTCTTTTGAGTTAGGAAATTCTTTCCAGAGAAAAATAATAAAATTAGCGTGTTTCTTGCGGAATTTTGCATATAATACCCACTTAAATCGCAAATTGGGCATGCGAGAGCTCCATGACAGTATTGACAGTCTCAGTAGTAACTCATCGAATATACAATTTTTGTCACTTTGTCATAATTAAAATATTATTTTTCAACACTGCGTAATTAACATCTTAATAATGACGAAAGAGCGAAGACGGGAGAACGGGGTTTTGAGTTTGTGAGCAAAATAATGTTGGTGACTCTGGGTTTCAAATTATCGATCACCGATTTATTCTTTGAAGATTTAGAAAGTTTATAAATTCACAAAAATTCACGACAGCAAAGTGACCCGCATGAAAAGTCAATTTATGACGCTCTACCAAATCCTCTAGATCCGTTTCTGATTCTACGATTGTTCATCCTCGACGTGTTTGTGACGTGTTGCTAAAGATCTTTTGAATCATGTAAAACATTGCATGGCTTGCACTTACAACAGGAAAGCACCAAAAAAGGCTATCTGCTATCTGCAGGAACCAGTTAAACCTCCCTTGGAGTGTCACCCCTTTTCGTATTCATTCATAGATTTGCTTGCCACCCCCTCTTTTTCAAATCACTTTATTTCCATTTTAAAGGCAGTATGTACTTTGACCAAATACGTAATAACTGCTGCAGCGACTAAAGCAGACGGTACAACTGTAGCAGAATTTTCTCAATAAAAAAGTCATCCCCAACTACAGCTTTTTCAAAAACAATTTATGGGATGGAGGAACTCAATCGGAAATGAACTCATAAACTCAAAATTTAAAAGTAGAACAGCAATTTTCCACAGTCTATTGTTGATATATGAAGTCATATCACCGTGGTGATCACATCAGATAAATTACTTGATCAACATGATAGCGTGAAGCCTCTTCTAGAACGTTTTGTAACTCTGCTTTCCAGCTTGTTTTCTTGCCGTGTCCTTTGTTGAGAAATGGGATAAAACTAAGTCCATTCGAAATCTATTATCAACCCCAGGTTCACGTAATAATGCAGTCATTGTTTCTATACATCCATCCAAAAACATTACTTCAACGGTAATTTACAAATTAGTCGAATCTCCTATCTTTTGTGACTTTCACACATAATTCAACAATACATTTAGCCACATACTCTCCGTTCTATCTATTTCACTATTACCACCCATATACCTATGTCTTTCACACCCTGTAACAGCAAATAGTTGTGTAATAATTATAATAATTCCATATCTATTTCTTCTTTTCTTTTTCGCTCTAAAGTCTAATCATGTCGTTCGAACGTATCAATACTAATTATTTCTTCTTCTTCTTCTTTTTTATTTAATAAGGCTCGCCTCTCGGGTCTCCCTTCTTTTTTTGATTTGTACCTGATCTCAATCTCATCGGAAGCCTCGGTCCGATTAGACCTTTTGTCACTTGTCAATCAGCTCCAGCTCACCCCTCGCCGATCTTAGATCTTTTCTAATTTTCGTCTTCCTCAACTCAACTCTGATTAACTAAAGAAGAAATTATTGAATCACTTAAGAAGCTAAAACCCAACAAATCTCCAGGTCCAGATTTTAGTGATCCTCAAATCTTAAAGAAGGTGCTTTTGTGAACTAAAACATCGAGAAAGTTAGACAAATGCTCAATCAATCTGACTAGGTAAATCAACAACTCCGAAAGAATGGAATAAGGGTCGCCTGATCCTTATGACGAAACCAAAAAAAAGAAGACCCCAAAAAGTACAGGCCTATTTGCATGCTAAATGCGTTTTCCAAAATCATGGAATATATTATTCAAAATAGACTCTCCAAATCCATTACCCTCTCAATACGGTCTTAAAAAGAAAATCTACACAATCAATGGAAAGACTCTCCGAGATATATCAACAAAATGGGAAAACTCCATACAACAACAGGAAAATGTTATACTTAATCAGAATCGACATCAAAAATGCTTTCAATAGCTTGCAATGGAGTGATATTATAAAACAACTTCAATATCAACTCAACTCTGATTGATCAATCCTTTTGGGCTTTGCTAACTCACGCTCATCTCTAATTTACACCTGGTGATGAACTCCAGATATCTTAATTTCTCTTCAATGTAAATTGTTAACTCATCTTTCGACGTCTTCATTTTTATTTTCAATCGCTAATCTATATTTTCTTACATATTTGCCCATTGGCCCACGCCGAAGCCGAGGTGAAGCAAAGAGGATTATTAGCTTGTCAAGAAACTACAGCATTTTAACGTTCCATGATATTAGGCAACTTCACTCGGAAACATAAGCAAACATAAGGAATGCATATTTTGCACATGAAGAGTCCTAATCAACCATGTGTGTTACCTACTCACACATAATTCTCCGAAATTTGATTACGTTCACTGATGTCTCAGTTGTCTTCACTGGTAAAAAAAACCTCTTGAACCAATGCCACGATGCATTGACTTTAAGAGTGCAGTTTCTTGTCGCCGGATTTAAGAGTCTTGAACTCTCGCTGCAAGCGGATTTTGCATTGATTCAATTCAAACTTGAATTGAGTCAATGCAAAATCCGCTTGAAACAAGAGTTCAAGACTCTTAGATCCGGCGACAAGAAACTGCACTCTTGAACCAATAGGTTTTTTTTACCAGTGTTGTTCAGTTAATCATCAAAATTTCCTGTTGATTTTATGACCTCTCTTAAGCAGAGTCGTGTTCACTATCATCTTTAATTCAATTTACTATTGTGCTAGTTCTCTTAGCAGCAACCGCGTGTTCCCTTCCTCCAGTTTTTTTTTCAAGAAATTAATGTATCTTGAATTTTCAATTGAAATGGATTTCGCCAGTAATGATGTAACAACCGCACTCAAAGATTTCAACAATCATCACTACACAGTTTTTCGGTTTTCCCAAAATCTCCTTTAAAACATTCCACTGTTCGTTAGTTCTCTGGGAATTTTCATGTACATATTTCCTCATTAACTGCGGCGTAAAAATGTACGTAAACGCAGGAAACAATTCACATTAAACTAAAGACTGAAGACGATAGCCGAACAGCGACGACTCGTGGATCCGGTCTGATTTTTTGTTTAACTCTTAAAATATTACAAATTCACAGTAAGTTTTGCAACTTTTCTCCTCGTTGATTTTCTTAAATTTTCCCGTCTGAAGATTAGGTTAATTTGAGAGCGGACCAAAATGCACAAAATATGGTTTCCCCGAACTTCAATATTGAAAGTTAGAGTGAGGATTTGGCACCATGTCAGTAGTAAAGAATTGAATACAAAAGTTTCTTCACTTTGAAATGAATGAAATACAATTTTTTTAACACTGCGTCATTAATATGTTCTGAATACTGACAGAATTTTGAGTTTGTAAGCAAAATAATGTTGCCGACCCTGGTTTTCAAATTTTCGATCACTGATTTATTCTTTGAAGATTTCGAAAGTTCAAAAATTCACAAAGAGTCACAAAAGTACCCAGATTTCAACAAGGAGAGTGCGCAGCAGATGGAAATGACACTAGAATGCACTAGGGATCTGAGAGATGAGAGAAAAAATTAAACTGAAAAGGCTTAGAAATGCAAGAGGAGTGTAACACGAGTTTGTGGGTCTAAGATATTGAAAAGTGGACCTTATAACTGAAAGTGCTGAAGACTGAAACACAGGGCTACGGGGCTTAAAGATGGAAAGTAGACCAAGAGTTTCGGCTACTCGGCCGCTTTATAGGGAAGCTTGCGTCGGCTGATCATTTGATTCCTATCGGTTTATAAACTTCGCTGTCTCTAATCTTGTCGATCATGTCATCATAATTTGGGTGATAATTACTAGGATTAGGAGGTGAATGAACCATAGAGGGGACTTTTGACTTCAATTGGATTTAAAACTGACTGAAGAAATTAAATAATTACGTGTGAAAACAATCAAAGTATAGGCTAGGAAAAATGGGGAACACTGGAAAAAAAGTCTCATGGATCGAGAGTCCAGACTCTTAAAAACATCGACAAGAAAAAATACTCTTGATTCAATCGGATTTTTGCTTGAATCAAAAGGAAATCCGCCTAAATGAAGAGGCTTGGCTCCCGATTCAAGCAACAATCCGATTGAATCAAGAGTGTTTTTTCTTGTCAATGTTCTTAAAAGTCTGGACTCTAGGTCCAAGCGACTTTTTTAAACAAGTTTAATAAATAAACAAGTGGTTAGAAATAAATACAAAATACTATGGACAATGAAAAACGATAATTAAGATATTGGAACTTGGCTGTTTTGAAAACGCCTTCAATGCAGCTGATACCTCACGCATTCCGGAGAGTTCAAATAGTTGTATCATTGCGCCGTAAGAATGTGACGGAAGATTTAAATGGAAATAGCCCCCATGCACGCTGTGCTTGTCGATTTCCTTTGACATTTTTGCAGTGATGAATTTATAGATGAAGAAGAATTGTAGCTAGAAGCTCCAGCTAGAATTGTATATAGCAAATGGGTGGTTTCTCTACGAGCATTAAAAATAAACAAATGGCACGGAATATAACAAAAGAATATGAACTATGCAAAACGATAATTTGGGTATTCGAACTTGGCTGTTTTGAAAACGCCTTCAAATGCGGCCTGATACCTCACGCATTCCGGAGAGTTCAAATAGTTGTATCATTGCGCCGTAAGAATGTGACGGAAGATTTAAATGCAAATAGCCCCCATGCACGCTGTGCTTGTCGATTTCCTTTGACATTTTTGCAGTTGTGAATTTATAGCTGAAGTATGCTCCAGCTAGAATGGTATATAGCATATGGGTAATTTTTATAGGAGGATTATAAATAAACAAATGGCACGGAATATAACAAAAGAATATGAACTATGCAAAACGATAATTTGGGTATTCGAACTTGGCTGTTTTGAAAACGCCTTCAAATGCGGCCTGATACCTCACGCATTCCGGGGAGTTCGAATAGTTGTATCACTGCGCCTTCGAAATGCGACGGAAGATTGCAATTGAAATTGCCTTCATGCACGCTGGCCTTTTCGATTTCTGTTAACATTTTTGCAGTCATGAATGCGCTTAAGTGCGCTTCAGCTAGAATTTTATTTAGCAAATGGGTGGTTTTTATAGGAGGATTATAATTAAACAAGTGGTTAGAAATGGAAATTTGTTAAACTGTTTATTGTTGCCATTTATTGTTGTGCCATTTGTTTATTTTTAATGCTCGTAGAAAAACTACCCATTTGCTATGTACAATTCTAGCTGGAGCGCACTTCAGCTATGCATTCACCACTGCAAAAATGTCAAAGGAAATCGACTCGCCCAGCGTGCATGGAGGCTATTTCCATTTAAATCTTCCGTCACATTCTTACGGCGCAGTGATACAGCTATTCGAACTCCCCGGAATGCGTGAGGTATCAGGCCGCATTTAAAGGCGTTTTCAAAACAGCCAAGTTCGAATACCCAAATTATCGTTTTGCATAGTTCATATTCTTTTGTTATATTCCGTGCCATTCGTTTATTTATAATCCTCCTATAAAAATTACCCATATGCTATGTACCATTCTAGCTGGAGCATACTTCAGCTATAAATTCACCACTGCAAAAATGTCAAAGGAAATCGACAAGCACAGCGTGCATGGGGGCTATTTGCATTTAAATCTTCCGTCACATTCTTACGGCGCAATGATACAACTATTTGAACTCTCCGGAATGCGTGAGGTATCAGGCCGCATTTGAAGGCGTTTTCAAAACAGCCAAGTTCCAATATCTTCATTATCGTTTTTCATGGTTCATAGTATTTTGTTTTCATTTCTAACCACTTGTTTATATATAATCCTCCTATAAAAATAACCCATTTGTTATATACAATTCTAGCTGGAGTGCACTTCAGCTATGCATTTACCACTGCAAAAATGTCAAAGGAAATCGACAAGCCCAGCGTGCATGAAGGCAGGCCCGCCACAAGGGGGGATACTGGGTCCCTGGTACCGGGGCCCGTGTTACCCGTGAAAACCACTACGAATTCACATGCAACCCTTGTTTCGTAAGAAAAAGTGAAAAATTTACCCTAAATATTTCGCTAAAGGTGAATAGATTTTCAGAAACACGCTGGGGCACTGTACAATTCTTCTTTAATTTTCAAAGAAGTATACTTCTTGGAAAATTTCTATCTATTTTCAAGATTTTCAGTACAGAGGGATATTTTTAGTAACTACATTTCATTTTCTTCCTTCGTCAGATGCTAAGAGTCTCCAGTCTGGGCATCCTCGACTTCAATGGCTCATGGCGGCTCAACTCCCTTGCCATAGACAGACGAAGGGGGAGTCCACGGGGGCCTGGCCCTCTTAGAACTGAAAATAGTATCATATGCTCCCCCCCCCCCCAAAAAAAAATAAAAATTTTCCAGTTGTTCTGAATGCAACAATTCGTAAGTATTTTGTGCTGAAAGTAGAAAAAAAATATAATTATTCCACAGAAATTGGTGGAAAATTTATTTATGGAAGCTTCAAAATGCGTCCAATTAGTCGAATAAATTTTAAAATTTCTCGGGGAATGCCTCTCGGACCCCCTCTCCGTGTTTGGGGCCCGGACCTTAAAACTGGTACCTGGGCCCGAGATGGGATGTGGCGGGCCTGGATGAAAGCGATAGAAAAATAAGGCAAAGGGAAAATTATGCGATCCTAATGAATGAAACGGGTGGTCTTCATGGACGAAGGGGAAAACTAATGGACGAAAGGCGAATTTTCGCAAGTGGATTTAGTGGATTTTCAGTGGATTTAGTGAATTTTCAGTGGATTTACTTGAAGTTTTTATCTTACTGCCAACCGCCGCGCCGTTACAACGAAACGAAAGTCTCTCCTGAGGACGATTGTGCGCCTGAAACATTTGGTTTCCATGCTGGCAGCAACGACGACCACATTCAAGATTTCTCGACCCACCTCTCGCGGTAGGTCGAATAGTGGATGGATGCAAATGTTGGCCAAAATTGAACGTATTTATGCCGAAAGGAACTACACAGCAAACCCTCTTCTGATGGTTCTTTTCAGCATATATAAATACGTCCAATTCATCGAGCAACTGAATTTAGTTATGACTTAATGAAGCAGAGCGTTTTTCTCTTTCGGTTTGCAACACTGTCGATCTGGCAGAAAAAGCCGACTAAATCTACTCGCAAAAATTCGCCTTACTGTAGGGTCTCTCGAGAGTTGCTGATAGTTGGACCGCGTTAAACAGAAATGAGAAATGAACAAGCCGCATCAACTATTGCCAAATTTAGTTAGGCAATTTAATCTTTTTCATGAAAACGGTTGTGCGGATTTTCGTGCAAACAGTGGATTGTCTCGATAGTACGAAGCAAATTGCTTAAAATTTTCAAAGGAATCCACACAAACGTTCTCTCGTAAAAAATGAAATTGCCGGGTTAAATTTGGCAGTAGCTGATGTGGCTTGGTTCCTTCCTGTTCAACGCGGTCCAGTTAGTCTATCACATAATTATCCTCATCACATAATTATTATTGCCAATAATTATCCTTTCCCACTACCGACAACAACAGGATCGATCCACCTATTCTTTGTCCTCTCTGTCTATCGTTGTCTATCGTTGCCTTCCGCTTTGTCTAAAAATTTCAATAATCAGCCCACTACTTTGTAAGACACCGTTGAGAGCAGATATTACCGTGCTCTGTCACTTTAATCAGGAGTTACCCATGAGGGCGTGGCCGTTGACGCGCGTACAGATCCAGATTTTGGTTATGGCAATCAGCCGCCATCTTGACGTGAGGACTTAACTACATCTCGCTTCGAGACCTCTCGTCCATATAACTCAATGATCTCCCGGGCTCATCTCAAAGTTGAATTACGCTCTTTTGTCAGCTTAGCGACAAATTAGTAGCCGAGGGCGAGGGCACCCCATACTGCAGCTCTACCGTACTGAAGAAGAACGCCGTATAAGCCTTCAGATGTCGCCGAACTTCCTTCAATGAAAAACGAATTTATCGGGAAAATTTTAAATATTTTTTTTTCAAATTTTTCAAAGAATTTCGCGCGCAATTTGATTTTAAATATCCGAAAATTTTAAGGGAAAATATGAATAACTTTCCTCAAAAATACATATTTTATCCGGGGAAATTTGGCAACTCTCGAATGTTCATACGGCGTTTTCCTCAGCACGGCGGAGCAGGACAGTGCGACGCACGCCACGAACGTGCGCGTCCCAAGTTCCAAGTTCCAAGTTCCGTGTCCCGCGTTCCGTGTTTCGGTAGTGAGAAATAGCGGATAATTGGAGTGAAAAAACGAGAGTGAGATGGGGCCTAGATAGAGGTCGCGACTTAGGCGAAGCTGCCATCCCTCTCGATAAACGAGACTGCAGAGGCTACAGTCTCCGGAGGAGTCAACTCAAGTCCGTTTTCGAGTCAAAAGGGCCATATTCAGACATAGTCGTTACTCAGACACCTCCTCCAGGGCTTCCCCATTGGGCCTTGTCCACACGAGCGCGGTTCGCGGAACTTATTTCGAGGAACTTGTTCCTGGAACAATAGTTTTTAGCTGAGCTAAAAACTTATTCCTCCAAAACCAGGAACTTCCCCCGTACTCCGAGCTTCTACATATTATGTTTCTTTTGATGTGAATTTGTTTGTTTTTGTTTTTTACGTCCTTTATATGCGTCTTGACATTTATTTTTGTTACTTTGGCGGCCGTATTATAATCTATTTTTTTGCAATAATTGTATAGTTTTATTGAAGTTCCGGTTCCAGTTCGGACGAACCCGTGTGGACAGCATGCCTCGTTTCAAGGAATAAGTTCCGGGAACTGAGCAAGTTCGAGGAATAAGTTCCACGAACTGCGCTCGTGTGGACAAGGCCTTGCGATGGCCAAAGTGCCAAACCACGAAGAGCATTGTCCTCCAAGCCCCTCAACTCCTCTTTTCTGTCGATGTTCAATAATCAGTCCGGAGTTTAAAACGGAGAGATTTGGCGGGGGCGGTCGAGCGGTGCGGCAAGGCGGCGGCCTTTAGAAAAACGCGAGTCGCGGTGGCTGGAGCGCGTACGTGTTACGTGACGAAGGCGAGCTTTTTCGTCGCTTTTTTCCCCCGGAACGGCGGGCTTTTAATGAGGTTAACACGTGCTCGCGCCCAGGGAAACGGAGACGAGAGGCGGAGGCGGGGCCGGCGCCCGTGGCCGGCATCCCCGGGCCGCGGAGGGCTCCGAATAACAAGTCACCCGCTGTGCCCGGCTCAGTCACCCGGCCCGACGGCCACCGACACCGCACAACGCACGCCGCGGCCTTGCCAAAGCTACCGCGTTCCCGCTAGAGTCCCTTTATACTGAGAGTCAAGACAACACCCCTCATGGAGTCACAAACGGGAATAAAGATTACACAAATTGAACGTTTTTCGTAATCTTTGATCGGCTCATTCTTCAATTCCTTTCTCCGTTCCTTCTTTCATTCCGTTTGTTCCTTGTCGAACCCGAAATTCCTCGGTCCATTCCAGATTATAATCTTTGCAATTGGTGAAAATGTAATCTTTATTCCCGTTCGTGACACTATGAAGGCCTAAAATCCGGTTAACTAATCAGAAATGGATTCGCATTGTCTTGACTCTCAGTATAAACGGACTCTAGTTCCCGCTGCCTCCCCACAAGGCGTCCGTGTCAACTGCACAGTTGAAAAAAGTCATTGTTTATGATTACTATGGGTTACACCGAAAAAAAAAAATATTGCTGAATTTACCGTGCACGCGGGTATTTCAAACGATGGTGTAGCTAAAAAATGAACGTGCAAACCATGCAGGTAAAATCGCTACACAAATTTCAGCTAACTTACACACACGCGTGTAGGTGATTTTGCTACACTGAAAAGCTACGTCTGTTACCTTTTTAGTTATTCTTCCGTAATTAATGCTGTTTTTCCGTAAATTCCGCTATTTCGGCCTAACTATTGAGCTATTTTTACTGTTCGCAAAGTACCAATACCAAAAAATTCAGTTACATTTCCAAGCCACTCGATGCAAGATTAACTGTGCGCAGATGTAGCAACTCGGTGTAGCTATTCGTGCTAGTCGTTCACTTGATTCAACACTGTGCACGGATAAGAAAGCTTTACGAAGTGAAGCAAAATTTGCTCCACCCTAAATCGGTGAATTAGCAATCCTTTTTTTCAGTGTACTTTCAGTTACTTTCTTTCGGTCAAATTAACCAAAAGGTTTTGGCCAGCCCACCAATATTTTGGTTAAATCGACCGAGATCGTAGGCCACTCTGAGACAATGAGACATCAAGGGACTCTGAACTCATCAGTCTGAGACAAGGCAGGCCGGTTTTTAAATATTTCAAGTATTCGAAATAAGACATATTGCATGATTAAGATGGGGCTGTGTCTTGCCTTGTTTTGTCGTACTGATGTAGTTTCAATCATTGGGCCACAGGTTGGCCTGGTGGCCAGTGCGTCTGATTCTTGACCAATAGGTCCCGGGTTAAAATACCGGTGGTGGCGACAGATTTTCAAGGCATGGACAAAAGGATTTGAAGAAACAGACTCCGCTCGGCTTCAATTCCTGAAAATTTCATAGTCTGCAGGAGAATGGGTGTTTACTAACCAAATGCGGTGGCTATTTGTCTGGCGACTTAAGACAAAGTTAACCCACACTAAAGAGAGTGCCAAGTTATTAATAAAAAAAAAATTGCCGTATTTTTTAGTTCCTATCAAATGATTTCAGAATTTGAAGTGAACCCTGATTTATGAAGGAAGGGCCCCCATTTTCCTCCCAAAAGAGCCAGGAGGGCTTCAGAACCACAACATTCGGATTTCTTGGGGTCCATTTTCTTTTCGCCCCCGCGGTTTAGGACTTAATTCGACCTTAAATAATCGAGAAAAAAGCCTCGCATGGCAGGTCTGGGTCACCCTGTGTATAATACACAAATTTAGTCAGCTCCTAAATGAAGGAATGTAACCTTATTCTAAGGGTAGAAAATCGACCCAAACCAAATAATTTGTTTCCGAATATGACTATCCAAAATTTTGCTGATTTTTGAGGGTGATCAGAGGACAAACTAGTGAAAATATCTATTTTATATGCTTGACAGTTTTCTTAAATTAGCGAGTAGCAATTTGCAGGGTTGAAATGCAGTGAAATTCTTCTATCTGGTAAGCGTGTTTTTAAACTAATCAATTACACCTTATTTTTAGGGAAGTTCCTATGGACTTTAAAGCAAATAAAGCTGTATTTTCTGTCACTTTAAATAAAATAAAATTGGTCTCGCAACGGTTTCAAAAATAAGCACACATTTGAAAACTAAATAAAACGAAGGAGGCCAACATTTACATTAGAATATGTAGAACTTTAGAAAGATTAATAATTCCAACCCAGGTTAATGACAATTGATGTTACGTGAAAAACTTTGGTTGAGCATTACAAGTAACCAACGCTACCTATGTATATTAACTCTTTACCGCCGACAGGAACAAATATGATAAAGTAACAGAAAGAGAGGGTTTGAGAGTAAACACCGCAATACATCGAATGAAAAGTCTAAGTTACCCACCAAGAATAAAATAATGCATCATACATTTTAAGTCGGTGGCACACTATTTGCGTGTCCACAGATTGCAGGCGATTTTTAAGGTGGAAAGGAAACAGCGGCGAATGATCTCGACGCACAACGACGGTAGATTTTCGTTAACTGCAGCGCAGTATGCGCAACTTGCATGGAGCCTTTGAAGGTATGAGAATTTTTAAGACGTTTTAGTTCCTCAATTTCTGCACGCAGCAAAATTTGAAGAGGTATTTGTGATAAAGAGAGGCAATTTGGTCCTGAAGATAAGTGGAGGGGAAAAAGATTTAGCCATACTGCAGCCCAGAGGAGTTTTTACATCACTTGGGCGTATTTCTGTCAAACAGAACTATGTGCAGGTGGGAAAGATGCGGGGGTGTGCTCGTTAGTGCTCGGGCCGTGAGAATGAATGGGAAATATAAAGGGGACAATTTTTGAAAATTGGAACAAATCGAGAGAAATTTTAGGCCTTTCTGAATGACAATTTAAACGGAATTAAATATTACAGATGACGAAAATTTGCCGCTCTCTTTGCGAGAGATTTTCATCCTCTGACATCTTTGATCGATCATATTAGGATCAAGCTCGTATTTATTACATTACCTATGCCTGTTACCTGAAAGATAATTAGTAGCTTGGGTCATGGACATTTTTTGGAAGGGACCGAGCAGAATTAAGGGGGAGCGAGCCCCCCGCCCCCTATTTCCGCCCATGGTTCATACCCTCTTTCTTTCTTCCTTACCCTTTTCCGTTTTCCGTTTCCCTCTCCATTTTTTTTCGGGGGAACAGAAGGGGCAACGACCTCTACGCCTACGCCCCACGCTCCCTTGGATTCGCCTATGTCTTATTTAAAATTCCTCTTATTATGAGTTCATCTCTCCAGTGGCGTGGCGTGAATTGCGATATATCGATTGTTGTGCCATTTAAACTCATAGTGAAGAATCGATCATTAAGGTGTTCGCTGCGAATACCCTGTTTATCGATCCTAATCCATAGGTTTAAATGACCGATCAGTCGATATATCGCAAAGCACGCCACGCCACTGCATGTCTCATGCTCAAGAATCGGCAATACGGAGTTCAGGTTGATTTTCCAGCATAGGGATGACGTCAAAAGAACCCAGGAGGATGCGTTACGCACGTACGCAGCGGGTGCGTAGTGGGCCTCCATCTCCGTCGTCGGGCGCTAATCCTTTCAACTTGCTCCTCGTCCTCATTATCCGCCCCACCCCCACCCCTCCACCCCTTCACCTCTTCACCCAATCACGGCCGCTTTTTTCGCGTAATCGCCGCGGCCCTCTCACGTGTCTGTCATACTCATCAACCCTTATCGTCGCTCCTCCGACTCAAGAGCGTATTCTGATTACCACATGAGCCCTAGAAAGCAAGGATTCATATGTAGAACCGGAGACGTGGAAATTGAGATACGCCCTCACGTCAGAGGAGCGACGTTTTATCTCCCACCTCCAGCAAAAACCGCGCATACGAAGGGGATTTCGGGTGGAGTTGCGTGGTTCTTGCTCGGACGTGTCCGTCTGACCGCTATCAGTCCGCCACGCCGCCCAATTAAATTCGAGTATTATTTATTTCCCTCGTTTCCCTCGCATGTCTCCCATTTCTCGACGGAGCGTTTGTCGGTGTCGGGGAGAATGTATGTCTTTTCTCGCGGCTACTGGACTGTGAAATTTTATGTTATTGTTATTTTTCTCTTAAAGAAATAGCCTTCTGTAAAATGTGAGGAACTCGACGATGCCACGAATTTTCTTTGAAATCTAAAGCTCTGACAGTGAGGGGTTTCGTAGAGGTGATGATGGGTCAGTTGCGCTAGTTACAGAATGCTTGATTCTTGTGGATCAGCTAAGAATAATAAGATCTGTCCAAACAGCAACTTTTCTCGTTTAATATTAACCGAGATATCGCCCTTTGAACGTTTTCCCTTGACACGGAAGCATCATTTTCATCCCTGAAGCACAAATACTTCTCTATCGCGAAATAAGGATGAAGATAGACGCCGATACACACAGCGCAACGGTTGGAGCGGCGTGGCACGGAGAGGCGTGTTGTTCGGAAACGAAATCGCCGCTAGTTCGCCTTCAAATTTGGTGATGCAACGTAACCCCACACCGAAGTTAATTAAGTTGCAGCCATCAATTGGCGGAATTTTTCGGCAATGCTGATGACCTATTACTCCTCCGAATTTTTCCTCAGTCATCTCAATTTTCAGAATTTTTCCAGGGAGGCCTTGCAGCCCCGTTTAGGAGTGTCTTTATTTACCCTTCAGACCCTGCTTGTTGAGGTCTCTTCCGAAGGAGCTATACTTTGGCGGAAAGACTCATAGTTCCGTTTACGTCGATGAAGTTAACATTTATGCGGTTAATTTGATATTTAGTTTTCACGCATGCAAAAAACTGTTTGTCAGGTGGCAGCGACTGACTCACTTGATGTTAAATCCGGACATATCTACAATTTGATGAATCCTAGAATATGGATGTTCGTATGGAGCCAAAGGTTCATCAGGTAATGGACAAGTTGGGTTTAAATATCGATCGATTGTCCGTCATCATCATCAAGATACAGCACGCAGCCTTAAGAGGAGGAGCCACAACAAGAGACTGTGGTAGAACAAAGACGTATTTTGCGGAGTAAAGTTCAGCAAGGAAGGGATCAGAAGGGGTCGAAGGGGGCAGATAAGCAGATGAATAAGATACCGCTCGCTGTATGCAAACACGCACGCTGAGGCTGATTAAGCCGCCAAGATGCACAGCGCTGAAACGACGATGCTCCCTAATAAAACGCCACCACTCTCAAGAACGAACTAAACGAGATGTTACCCTTTATGTAGTGTCGGCTCCTCACATATCGGAGGAACTATACAAAAGTAACCTTAGGGTAAGAGCAGAGACAATATCGATGGCTAAACTTCCTGTCAAGTTTAATTTTTTCCGATTTTACAATGCAATGATTGCAACTCACACTGAAAAAAAGGTGAATTTGATTTAACATTTTGGATGTAAAAAAAGTGTGCGAGAACTTACAAAATGCTGAATTAACTCCTACAGCAGTAATTTTAGCAATGCCAAGATGTAAAACTAACTGTCGTAGCCGGTAATTTAGCATTTTGTGAGTTTTTGTACCCTTTTTTACATCCAAAATGTTAAATGAACCTCACTTTGTTTTTCGGTGCAGTTCATGCTTTAATAAAATAAAAGAGCGTGCAAGAGCAAGAGGATGTAAATATATTTACAATTTACCCCCAATGTACTTTCCCTTGCACTGATGAAGACCAGAGTGTTGGTCGAAACGTTTGCTTGTCCACCATGTTAAGGTAAAATTGTAAATATATTAACGCAATCATTGCATATATTTGTAAACTCGGCTAATAGCTCAACTTTTGTTTTCTCATAATGAGTAGCCAAAAGCCAAAAAGTCTTCTTAATTTTTTACAAATTTTACAATTTTTAGATACGACAAAATCTCTCATTTCATGAGAGTAAAAGTATAGTAATTTCTAATTTTGTCGTCTCTCGGTGAAACAAAGAGACAACACCTTTAATTAGTCGAGTTAAGAGAGAAACCAAACACACAATTTGACCTGGAACGGAGCGGCGCGGCGCGGCGGTCGGCATGAAACGCATAGCGCCTACAAGACTGCATGAATACTTCACGCATTGCGCCAAACACACTATGGTCGGCTTGAAACGCATAGCGCCTACAAGACTGCATGAATACTTCACGCATTGTGCCAAACAGTGTGGTCAGCAGCGGTCGACGTGAAACGCATAGCGCCTACAAGACTGCATGAATACTTCACGCATTGCTCCAACGCAGTGCGGTCGGCGCGGCGGCGGCGGAAGGTAAAATCATTAACCACATTTATGTTTGTTCTTTCATAATTTGTTCGTTAGTTTTTTATAAATGGAAGGCCTTGTCCAAACAGGGATGGGTTTACGGAACTGAACTTTTGTCAGTGTTGACAGTGCACACAAGATGGACACAAAAAATGTGCCCAACACAAGTAGACGCGTCTCGGAACCCCCCCCGGACAGATCTTAATATTTCTAGCTAATGTACAAGAATCAAGCATGAAACACAATTCTGTGACCAGCGCAACTGACCCATTGTTAAATATTTCATGAGGGATACTGCGCATTGGCTATTGGCTTACTACCATTGGCATGCAAAAACTAGGTGCGGAACAAGGATTACACGACAACAAGGCCTGTGCCGTGTCAAACAAGAAGCTCTTAACTCCAATTGAGACCCTGCGTAAATACGTGGTTTCTCCTAAGCTCGGCAGAGGTGTACGTGCGCGTTCTCAAGGGCCAGAGAGAGGCGAGGGCGCCCCACCGAGGCAGGGGAAAGGTTGAATTAGCCAAAAGCCCCTTGACAAATCACCTCAATCGAAGATGAGCCCAGATAAGAGATCACGAGGTGGCAACTCGAGGTGCTCTTTTTCCCAGGCCTGGGTCACGGACAACGCCTGCCTCTCGAGCCCTCTAATTCGCCGCCGCCAAGCCTTAGTCCGTGACGTCACGTACCGCAGTTTCAGGGCGATAAAACGATCGTCAAACAAACTGTCGCGGTAAATTTAGTGGTCTGTAGTTAGTGCTTTTTATTCATTCTGCTACTGAAGTAGTTACCATACGGGATACACTAACCCAGGGTGGCAAAATTTCATGAAGAATAAAATCTTGAAATTTCACGAGAAATATTTAAATGAAATTTTAGAAATTTCTGCAAAATATTGAAAAATTTAGATTCCTTTTCATGTCTCACAAAATGTAAAAATTGCGACTTTCCTCCACTTTTGTGTGTTTGAGTGCGGACTGCATACTCTAGCCCCTGAAAATTTGAAATATTTCACAGCCTCGCGAAATTTCATGAAATATTTCACTGAAATTTCCAATCGGTTATTTCTTTCTTGCGTTTCGTGTCGCACCCTGCACTAAGTATAAAGCTTCGGCGAGATCCTATTGGTAGAAGCGGATGGTCGCAGTGAACAAAGGAAGTAAGTCAGAATGACTCTAGGACTTTATTTTGCAATTGGAAACTACAATTTATGGTTCATATATGAAAACCTCTATCTACCTAGGGAAACTAATGGCACACACATTGTTTCTAAAACGAGCCAGAAATTATAGTTCCTAATTGCAAAATGTAGTCCAAATGATGCGTATTGTGCCCGCACTTTCTGACAGGTTATTGTACCTACTTCACATTCCACATTACCATTCTCAGTTTCACCTCAATTGGATTGAATTTTGCAATTTGGACTGAAATGTCTGGCTCAGTTTAGAAACGACGTATACACAATTAGTTTACCGATGCACATAAGTGCTTTCACAGATGCGCCAGAAATTGTAGTTCCGAATTGCAAAATGCAGCTCAATTATCAACTTTTAAAATTTCTCGCAACGACAACGATGCGAGGGGTAGGCAAGGGGTCTCCGCACCTCGTCAAAAGATCCGCGGAAATTTCACGGTTTGCTCGAAACACTGCTTCACTTTTCATCCCTTGGCGATCTACCCCTAGATACCGCTCCGTTTCAAAGCCTCCCATCTGCTCATTTATATCCCGCGTGAGTTAGGCGATTTTTACCGTCTTCCGACTGCCACCCACTTGATGCCCTCCCTCTCTCTGTGGGTCCGTGTTTTGCTGCGGTATCTCCGAGTCAGCGAAAACCCTTGCATTGCGCCACTTTACGAAGGGTTCGCCTCGGTTCAGTGGCGTGCTTTCCGATGTGTCGATTGACGTCCCATTCAATCCTATGAAAAAAGATCGATTATCAGGGCGTTTGCACCGAACACCATAATAATCGATTCTTTACCATAGTTGCAAATGGGATAATATCGATATTCGATTATCACGTTTCGCCACTGCTTCGGTTCGCTCGGGAACGTTCTCACAACACTTTCGCTCTTGCTTTTTTACTTGCTTGAGCGAGTGCAGCTTGAAGTTGAGGGCAACTCGACCTCCCGCCCCCACCGAACCTCCCCAACCCCCTTCAACCCTTTCCTCTCATCCTCGAGGATACGGGCAGTACGTGTTAAGCCCAGAACGGTAGAGAAGACTGCATTCAAGGCCCTCAAGGCAAGGAAAGAGTATGATGAACGCAAAAAGTCGCCCAAGTAAATGGGTGTAAAGCGTGAAAATTTTCGTTGAAGTTGCCGGGGATTTTGGCCGTTTCGAGTGTTTCTTCAAGAACAGGATGATATTGAAGCGGAGGAGAGTAATTTAGAGAATAAGTTTGGTATGATAGAGCCAAAGGTATGGAACTAGGCCGGCTTTATCGGCTTTGAGTATGGTATGAGTATGACACGAATCTAACGAATTCGGTGTTATACAAACTGGTTGCGTTGGACGCACGGATCGTAAGATAGTATGTTGGAGTTTTTTATTCAATATTTTGTTATTTTCTGTATTGAAATTTTCGGCTTTATGCTGAATTTTTAACGCACGTTGGCTAAAAAACTCCAACCTACTGAGTTTGGTGTTGGTCAAGCCGGAGCAAAAAATAAATACCACTCTCCCATTGAGAGGAAAGTAATATCCGCAATTAAATTTTTGAATAAAAATACGGAGGAATTAATAATTTGTTGTTATTTTTTTTTACTATAACCAGTAGTTACAAAAACAAATCGCTTTCGCGTATACTTCACTTACCGCACCTTATTCTCATTCACGTTTTTGGAGTAGGTAATGGACCACTAGATAATGTACAAAGTTAGACATTCTATACATGTTTCTAAACCAAAATTTCACTTAGAATACGATTCACGCGATGAAAATTACTGGATTTATCTTAAACCAAGGTATTTAATGTTTCTTGAAGCATGAATTCAAACCTCCCGCTCGTGAAAACGCAATGGTCTACGTGAGTCAAATCGCACACTAAACGTTTCCGTGGCAGTCTCTGCAACACGAATAATATGCTTAAAGTACCTTGTCTTGTGGTCCATTCCTAAATATAAATAAAGCCGTACTTTGCAAAATAAATTTCAATCCCAAGGCACTTTTTGATTTTAAGTTGTTCAGTATGTGACTGTTCGGTCCAATTTTAAAGCATTTATATTTTATTTTGTACGTATTAGTCGGCAAAAAAAGAAAAAATGAGAGGAAGAAAATGAAAATAAATAATCTTCTGATGACTTTACTGACTCTTCCCTTTTTGCTCCCGAAGAGGTGACGGTTCCCATTCAGACCCTGATTTGAATGTGATCTGCATAAATTTACTAAAAACACACCTTGCTTTGTTCATCTCATCTGCTTTGTGCTGCGAGTCTGGAAAGTGGCGCCGTCGGTCCTTTTTTGCATATTTTCCCGGTTATTCTTAGATTTTGTATGGAAACATGGATTTCTGCTCCATTAAACGCGTATAGGTTTCGGCATGAGCGGTCTACCTCAGTCAAAGGTCAGGGATCCTTTCAGGTTAGGAATATTTTAGCACCTTTTATCTCTGGGTAGTGGCGTTTAGTACTACTGCCGATATATTATCGGCTTGCCATTTTCGATTGAGTGGTCTTGTTCAAATATCTCCTTTAAATTCCCTCCCCCCTTCATTTGTAGCACACACTTTAGCATAGCAGTGATTTTTTGCCGTTTGTATTCTCAGTAAGGGAAGCATCTTCTATGGGTCAACTACTTTTCAATGAGCCAACTTGCTATTGATATGCGTGTAGGAATTAGACAAATCATAAAAATTGGCAAACTTTCTTCATTAATAGAAACTCATCAATCTGATGTTATTATAAAAGGTCATGGTTCAAGAAATGAGGGATTCATATCCAAATTCGCAAAATATAATTTTCCTCCAAAATTCTGTTTCAACCCTGTATAAGCTTCTACTTTTCCAGTTCTAGTTTCAAAAAATACTTGGAATGATTCGGGAGTCTTCCTCAAAATTTAGCATAGCTGAGTTGACTTTAATTATACTAATAAAGAGTTTCCTAATGATTTTCTTGTTTTGAATATTTAGTAATTGACGCGCCTGGTGCATGAAAATCGATCGGTATTTTCGAAAAAATTAAATGACTGATTATTTTGAGCACGTGGAACTAATTTCTAGGTGCGACTATTCAATAACCGAATGCTCTAACTCAATTTTATTTTTTAAATTCACACCACTAGCTTTTTTCCAAACCGTGCCGTGTTTCAAGTTTTGAACAACTTTTTCTTTAAATTGTAAACAATACCTTAACATATTAATGACTTGGTCCCCTTAACAGAGCTTGAAACAAGCAGGAAGCTCCAACGCATTCGCGTCGGAGAGCGGCTCTGGCGACAGTAGTTGTAGTCAAGAATGAGGGCCTAGACACATTTTGTCACTGATGTACAATCCGACAACTGTCGATTCATGTTTTGTAACTTAGCAGATTTACGTAGCCGGTGTATAAATGTGTATTGGCCCTTGATATGCAGAATGCATGGCACTATCACTTGTTGTATACTTTTAATTTTGAAGGCTCTTTGGAGGTCCGCATCCTAAAAAATTTCTCCCACAGTATTTTTTTTAACTTGTCGTTGTGATTGGGCGCCAATTTCTTTCAATTGAGTGATCATCTTCTTTTTTTGTCAAATAACTAGTTTGTGCAACAATAAGACTGAAACTGACTGTAACTGAAATTTTGTCTTTTTAGATATTTGGTTATTTTGTATTTATTAGATTGTATATTTTCACAGCCCTGTGATAAGAAACTTTGGAATGCATGGTTGATAAGTCGTTTAGTGAGGCTGCAAAAAATTTGCATTTTTATATCTGAAATTGTAGGTAATGGTTTTGAATATCGAATTGCGATATATTACACGGTTAAGATAGGGCTATATGTCTTGTCGTAAGCGGCGACATAGAGTCGATGTCATTTCAATAATCGCCCCGATGGCCACGGTAGTTGTGTGCCGTCTGCCCACGTAGCAAATGGGAGGCGAAAATGGAAGTCATCAGTGCATCGGTGAGTGTTGAACGTGAAAATTGCGCGGGCCGCGCAAATTTCGCGATCATCGATGTGTCGCGGCTGAGCATCCATCATTTTCTATCTTGTTTTGAAGCTATGTGAGTTGTGATAAAGTACATACTTTTTTTGTATTATATTACTGTATAAATAGTGTAAAATTTGTACAGAACTTTGTACAAAATAGTTTCTTGTAAAAAGTGTGGACTACTGCCACGTCGTTTCCATACAAACTCCCAATACGCCGCAAGTACCACAAATGCCCATGTTAACCAAATCACCTCATCATCCATTTTTTAAGGACACAATTTTTAATTCAAATCAACTTACTTTATCAAAACTCCAATCGTTTATCAAATAACATATATCGAGTCATTTTAACAAAATCAAAGACGGCATAATATCATTTATCACACAGCCAAAAACCTAACCTAGAAACCACGATGTTTACAAACTCAAATTGGAGAACACTCATTGGTCCAATAATAAAAATTGATTTGCCGCCTTTTTTCTTTGCAAGCAAAACGTGTGAACATGTCTGAAAATGGGATCGGGCGTCAACACTCAACGATGCACTGATGACTTCCATTTTCGCCTCCCATTTGCTACGTGGGCAGACGGCATTAGACGTTTACGGTTTCCTTGGTAACCTTTGTTTGCTATCAGCTGATATCGAGTAATATGACTAGGAAGCTCCAACCCAGTGGTTGGAGCTTCCTTAACCGCGAAAACTTTAAAATTCAAATTTTCAAATTTTGAACGTAAAGTACATTTTTTCCATCACGAGATTAAAGCACAGACAAGTTTTGAATTATTGACTGTATCACCATGATTCCAAAAATACACTACACAACATAGCATTGGCTAACAATAAAACAATATGCAATAAAATAAAGTCATGACAAGGAACATAGCCGAAAATGGCGCCGATTCCCATTAACCAACCCGCGGTCTCTCCAATGTAACATGGTCCAATGATACTCCCCAGCTGGGACCGTCCGGAATAGCAGCTCTAGTGCAAGCACCAGAGCCGCTAAAATTACCCTGAAGAATTTGTGCCCAATTTACTTGAAGTTCACAGGATCGCACATAAGAAACAAGGCATTTTACAGTTTTGGTATCGCTGCTGCTGTTTTTTATGTATGGATCTATTTTTTTTTTTTTTTTTTTTTGAGTGTATCGGTTGATTTCAGAAGTTTTTTCAGTTAAAAAAAATGCCGAGCTCACTTATTGTTAGTCATTTACAACGCAAAGTCAAATAAAATACATAAAAACGGAAATAGTATACAGCTGCTCTATTACTCTTAAAGGCTCCTTATTTCGGAGGCTGTTTACTACCGTAGGGCCTCACTTGCTCGCAGGAAAAAGAAGCGATGACTCAATAGTGCACCTTATTGCACTGAAAATCTAGGTTACCGCATACGAGCTCTCAAATAGACCCACTTCTTGTTCACCTGTCCAACATCGAAGTTTTATTGCTGCCCCCTTTGATAGGCTTCGAGGTTGATGAAGACGCGTTGAGAGAGGGAATAAAAATACCCAGGCCCGAGTTTCATATTAATTGCTACAGATTTGATGTCGTACACCCAGAGACGTTCGCTCGGACCCTACAGCTGCATATGCTGCCATGCTAAGGAAAAACGCCGTACAAACATTTAAGAGTTGCCGAATTTTCCCGGATAAAACATGTATTCTTGACGAAATTTATGCATATTTTTCCTTGAAATTTTCAGCTATTTCAGATAAAATTGCGAACAAAATAGACTGAAAAATTGGCAGACAAATATTTACAATTTCCCCAATAAATTCGTATTTATCAGAGGAACTGTGGCAACGCCTGCAGGTACATACGGTGTATTTCCTTAGCACGGGAGTATGCAGACGAGGAATGCCCCCGAGAAGTGAAACAAAGTCATTGAAGTCCATTAAGTAGTCTGATACTAATAAAAAAAAGCGAGAAATAAAAACGGAGCGTAAAATGTACCTGTTCCAGGCATCGGATAAGAGTATCAGGACGCAGCATCAGTCTGCATTGCTGGAGCACGGGGGAGGGAAGCGATGGCTTAATTGATTGATTAAAGGGGTAGTTTTACCCCTAGCACCGTGCCCGCGCGCCCGGGAAAAAAGGAATATTATATTTGTGTTTTGAACCAATTAAAATGGTTTCGAGTCGGATGTCGAATCGAACTCCCGCGAGGTTGCCAACTCGCCGGAGCTTTCGATGCTTGTCGATAGGAAACGCATTAGCGCCTCAATTTTCGATCCGATGATCTCGATCGATATTAAAACATTGCGGAGATAGGGGTGTGGGTATCGATTACCGATTCGATAATCGAATCGCGGGTTTGGTTTAAACGATAGATGACGGCGCTGGCCTCAGATTCTACGATACGATCGGCGAGGAAAGTTCCCAATTAGAGCGTTCCGACGTTATGATCCCCTCCCCGCCACTGTTGCCAAATCGTGGTGTAAATCCTTTTTCTCGTCTGTAAAAAACAATGGGATTAAGAATGTTTTTGCGAGCGTTCTGGCGGCTCTGCGCTTGGCTCCTCCGTATTTTTCAAAGTCGAATGCGAGCAATCCCGGTTATTATCCGCCCCTACCCCTGTTCGTGCGCGAGTGTCCCCGGTTTTATGTCGACGTCGAACGCGGCTCGTCCGTCTCCGGTGCACCGATTTTTGGGGTATTTAGCCTAATTAAAATTTGTAATAATCCAGTGCTTTGTCCTCGATCAGATTCACCCGAAAATATTCCAGAAATCCGATTTGTCTTGGATCCTTATCTCTCGTGCTTTTCCAGTGCTCCAGTGCGCTCGGTTCAAATTGAGTCGCACGATTATTACGTCCTCGGAAATTAAATTGCTTCAAGTCTCGTCCAAGACCGCCCAGATAAGACTTTGTAACTGGGAGGGAATATTTTCCGAAGATTTTTAAATAACTTGTTGATTAAGTTGAGTTTTAACAACAAGCCTTTTGTACCGATCAACCCTCTTTGGCTCTGTGCTTTATCTCCGCCCGAGCTATGATGTTTATCGTTTTTTTGAACCACATTTGGTCACACTAATGAATAGGCTCTTCTTGAATTATACTGTAATAACAATTGTGTAATTTAAGAGTGTTAGTCGTTCTAAAGCGATTGATACATTTGTATATGTAGCGGGAAAATGGCTATAAATCAGGAACTTTGTTAAATTTTGAGATGAATGTAGTCAAAGTTTGAAGGTTTACAAACTATCCTACATTTTGCACAAATATCTTTTTATTTTCTTACACTTGAAAAGTTAATATCGATAAAACTTACAAATTGTTTTTGCGTAGATCTATTCAGTATGTTCCTGACGGAAGAAGTGGTGAAGGGTGAATAATCGATAATCTTCCACTTGCGGCTAAGGTAAAGAATCGATTGTAAATGGCAAATTAATCGACTCATCACAAAGCACAGCACGGGATGAATGAATTTCGGGCTAGATATTACAATGACATCACTTAAATTGTTGGTGGGTACTAGCCCTATACCCTCAAACAAAAAGAAAAGAAGTGGTTCATGGTGAACACCGAAGTTTTTTGGTTTAGAAAACTGGAATTTCCAGTCACAGAAACCGACCTTCGGTTCCCTTGACTGAAAACTTCGGTTACCTGAACTGAGGAACTTCAGTGCTCAATACAGATCAAACTTCAGTTCAGGTCGAGTCTCAGTCAAGGCTCTAGGCATAAGCATCGCGCCGATTTCCATGCCTTCTTATTGTAATGGTCTATAGATCGTATTCGATAGTGGTTCGATGCATATCGTTTGGTTCAAAACAATAGAACACAACCTAAAACCAAAATTTTAGGATTTAAGTAGGAGAAGCTGAAAATAAGAAAATGCCTAACCATTTCACTTTTCATTCCCATTTTGTACTCGTAAGAATCAAAAAGCTATCACGTGAAACTCGTTCCCTTAGATTACTCAACTGATTTTGGAGGCTATGTTTACATGTCGAACCAATCGATATTAATAAAATCTCACCTGTTTGATGTATCGAACACGATCCATATCGTCGCTCCTCTGACGTAGGGGCGTGTCTCAATTTCTACGTGAGCACTGTCCCAAATTCGTAACGCTGGCACACACCAGTGGCGTGGCGTGCTTTGCGATATATCGATTGATCGGCCTTTTAAACCAATGGAAAAGTATCGATAAACAGGGTGTTCGTAGCGAACACCTTAATAATCGATTATTTACCACAGCTTCAAAGGGGGAAATATCGATGGATCGCAAAGCATGCCACGCCAATGGCACACACCCCCTTCACCTGTAACGCAGCGTAACGCAGGCGCAACCCCCCTAGATTGTTACGTAATTTATGAGAGCTTCCTTTGAAATAAAATTCAAACTATAATGAATTTTTGGCAGTTTTATATTTCCGCAAGTTTTTACTACAAATATCACGATGAAAAGACGCGGTACAAAAATGATCGCACCACGACAATATCTAAGCCACCTTTTTTTCATTCAGTGATTCGTCGAAGGATACAAGGATTGAGTTGTAGGTGCCACTCGGGTCAGGTATGGAGAAAGAACCACCATAAATTATGACTACCCGCTGTGATCCTTACAACCGACTTTCATTCAGAAAAAGTTTCGTGTGGGGCAATAGTAAGCCATCGGAGTCATGGGAGACACTGGCCTTATCTCGCACCCCTCGAACCATCTCACTTCCTGAAAATCAAGGCGCCTCTTTTATCGCACATCTACCTCTAGTCAAATTAATTAATATCAATAAAAAGAGGGTCTGTGAAATTAAATTTATATATTTTTAAATTCACCCTTTTCTGAATGAGATGAATATATTTACGTGCCCATTGGATGCAGACCCACGGGTGGGGTATTAAACCGCAGTCTATCAGTGCTCATTATTTTTGGACCCTCCAGAAAAAGTTTATTATTTTTCGTTGTCTCTTTTACATTCAATTAGGTGAAATCGCTTTTTTTGATTCCAGATTTTTGAAACTATCGGAGACTGATTGAGCTCGGCAATGAAGGGGGTTTGAGCCTGGAAGACTGAGGAATTCGTCTCCAATTATCCGATTTTGATATGAAATCTGTTTGATTTGCTTTTAGACTCCATTTATCCAATAAAACACTTTTTGAAAATATTCAACAAATCCTAGTTTTATCGTCCGAGACTCAGAGCTGAAATAATTAGTCGCATTTTTCTCATCTGATTCGTAAAGATAAAATCATCAGAACCGAATACTTATGCATAGGTTCAACTTCAACTTTCGGATTTATTTGATACGGAAAGATTTTATTGCGATTTGAAAAATGATCAAAATATACGAACATTATTTGTCCAATTATTTTAGTTACGGCTAGGTCAGTGTAGTTTGATTTTTAAACAGATTCAAATCTGATTCTTCCCTGTCTGGGAAAAATCATCCTTAGGAAAAATAACATTTTTTAATTGGGACTGCATTAAACCTTCCTTGTTCAATAAACATTTGTATGTATAAATCAAACTCAAACCACTACATTCTTTTTATTTGAGTCCCCTGACAGCTACGCTTCATGAAGGAAAATCATCTTTGAGTATGAGGAAAGGAAATCGGTATTCTTTTTAAATTTTGAAATAAATCTGTTAAAATTATTTCTGTACCTAGGTACTTCACTTGCTAAACAAGTCTATCTACACAAGAACTCCGGGAAAATCCTCTATCTGCTTCTAGTTATATTTTTTCTACCGTTTATTTTAGCCCTTAAGAAAGATATTAGCCGTGAATCCAGTGGCGTGTGAATGATCGATTATCGATCATTCGTTTTCAATTTTTTTTTCATTTTTTACTCCAATAATTAACCTTTCAAGACATTTTACATTGTCCAAATGTAATGTCCGCAACGAAAAAAGAAGAAAGAAAAAAAGGTAAAAAAAAAGAAAATGCAGAGGAGAAGAACAAGAATTGATACCGCAACTAAGAAATTCATCCCAACGCGGATAAACATTCAGCTCCAGCAAATCAAACACAAATCTGTCAGCTTGGCTTTTCACCCCTCATCCCCCAAAGAAAACCGTGAAGGGACAAAACAAGAAAAAGAGGAAAATCCGACGCGTGGCTCCTCCAGCGGGAAAGACAACGGGAAAATATGACGGAGGGTGGGCCGGAGAAAAGGGAGACATCATTAATGCTCTGTTTTTCCTCCGCCACAATAGGGTGGTTCGAACCACGTGATCCAAACACGGGGAAAATAAGAAATGGCGGGTGCGAGGGGGAGAGCCGTCTTGTTAGCGAGCTCCTGCGCTCCGATTTGTATGTACCATGAAATAATGAGCGTCTCTTATTCTTCCACATTTCTCTCCCTCTTCCACCCCCGCCTGCCAAATCTTTCGCACCCCTACCTCGCAATCCCCCCACGAATTGCTCCTTCATCTTGCCGCCCCCCGTAGCTTTCCACCAGTTCCTTTGTGCACCATCGTTCTTCTCAGGGCTTCTCGGTAAAAACCACTTAACCCCGATGAAAATCCTGGGTGTAGATAGGAGGTTTTTCCGGGCGAGATCAAGCCGAACGGAATCGCGGTGGAATAAGGATAGCGGAGGATGTACGGGAAACACGTAAAAAGTTTAAAAGTTACTCTTGTAGCACTCCTTTCCCATTGTTATCCCTGTCAGCGAGTCAGACATTTTTTTTGTTGCTTTCTTACTTTACCTTTCTCCCTCTTGTTTTCAGAGGAAAGTAGAACCACTGTTGCCAGACGGCGCTAAAAACCAGCACTTTCTCCGGTTTAACGGTGCACACAATGTTGCCTAACCTGGCAATCTTGGGCGGAGCGCTGCAGTAAGGGAGGCTCATGAGAGATACTGAAGTGAGCTTTTGTGATTCAAAGCCTTTATCACGGTTTTTTGCCGTTTGCTTTCTTTTTCATTTCACCTGACCCATAGTCAAAGGTGAAAGCATCCGATACCTTCTATTATTCCGAGATACCTATGACTTTTACGCTACTATTAAACCAGCCGAGTGTTCTTGTACAGCTCGTCGTGACACGCGGAATCCATTTCTGATCGACACCTGCGTTTCAGTCTCTGGGGGTATACGTTACAAATAGAGGACCTATATAGGGAGAGTGTTGCGATGTATGTGCTGCTCTCTGAGCTATTTTTCGATATACTGTCGGTATCCTAAAACGGATACTGTCGTTTTTCTTGTAATCAATAGTTTTACACGCCGCATTCCGATAACATTTCCAAATGTGACGCACGAAGTGACCCTTGGGTCTTAACCAGCCACCACCACATGTGCGTCACACCGACTGATAAAAGCAAAGTGGAAGAGACCAAGGGTGTCACTACCGCGGTGGATGACGTCAAAAACCCGACTTTCAAAGGGCGGTATGACGCTTAATATTGAACGTAGAGTGTTGCTGTTTGGATAAGTCTTATTACTTTTAGCTAGTCTACAAGAATCAAGCATCAAAACACGATTCTGTGACTAGCGCAACTGACCCATTGCGAATTAAACTCTCGGAAATATTGGGGAAAAATGATTCATAAGTTTTTTTGAAACTTCTCATTTCATCAAAGGAATTTTAGCAATGCTTAAAGACTCATACGTCTTTCTTGATAAACACGACAGAATACCCGACTGCCACGTCGTGCTTCTGACGTGAGGGCGCATGTCCATTTTTAAGTGAGCCCTGAAATTCATGGAGTTATATGGACAACAGGGCTCACGCTGGAATCGAGATACGCCCTTATATCAAAGGGGCGACGCCTTGCAGTCCGGTCCTAAAACAAAAGCCCTGTCGACTCGGACGAGATGCAACAATATAAAAACGAAACATATAAAAAGAAGGCCAGACTACTAAAAACAGCGAGAATGCAGAGGCGAGATCTAGTTCCATCAGATGGGTTAGTTAGATAACGGACCCAGCTCAGTGACAAAAGTACAAAAGGCGGAGGTGATCTATTTATCAGGCGTCATCGGCTGGACCCAAGGACGGGACACCCTCACATCTCAATCCACGAATTGTGGAGACATCGATGCAGCCGCTCTGACCCATCCCATCGGAAACCGCGTTCGCCCGGTATCAAACGCATCGCGGATACGTTGTTTTGGATCAGCGGTCGATGGTGCGAACATCGGTGGATGCTGCACTCCCGCGTATCAGAACCGAAAATCGACTTGTTCCGATCGTAAATATCAATTCCGTCGTTTACATCCCCCGCGCCACCAGTCGAAAAATGGACGTATTTCTATCAAACGGAACTATGTGCATTATGACGTGAGTCCTGGTATGCATGTATTCTTATGGGTCCCAGGGCTCATGAGTTAATGCACATAGTTCCGTTTGACAGAAATACGTCCAAATAAATACGGACCTCACGGTTCTCTCGTCTCGCGTATAAATTGAGACGTTTACGCTTTTAAATGGTGAATTAATAGCCTGTTCATACGTGTATTTTCAATCTTGCCTTTAAATAATTTATCGCCCGGGCCAATCGTCTGATAAGTCTGGTCGTGTTTTTTTTTCTTCTTCTGGGTTTTTGGGGGCTCGCTCGAAGTTCGATTCACGCAGGTCACTGTAGTGCCCTGAAGATTTAAGCGTATTTTTTAGTTTTTGTTTTTATTCCTTACACCTGCAGACTCCTTTGGAGTAATAAAGCCTATATCGGAATAAGAACGGAATAAAACAGAGTCTTTTTATTGCAAGTCGAGAATTTGACGTTACAATCTACCGATAATACAGGGTGATTTACAACTCCCGCACCACCCTTTTGCAATTCAAGGATACCCCTTTACACCCGCCTCTTTCTGCCCATTTTTCAGACAGGTCCACCTAAAATTTTGGTGATTCCAAAAGTCGATACATTTGGCCTAGAAATACTCGTTAAATTTCATTATTACATTCAAAAGTTACAGGAGTGGTACCTGATGCTAGAGGTGCGAGCTATTTGGATCACCCTGTATGAAGTGCATATAAAATGAAATACGATATCCAAAATGATACATCCAAAAAAAAAGAAAAAAAAGAAAAAAATTCAAATATAGTTTTAGAGGTTTTCACAGAATTTTCTTCGCATGGGGAAGAAATATCATTGACATTTTACAGAATTAACGTTGAGTAGTTTTTCATTAGAAAAATAAAGTATGATAGGAAGTCTGCAGTGTCGCAAACCGAGATACGAGGTCTGGTAGTTTCACCGTCGATATATCATCTTTTCTGCTAAGGAAGAACGCCGTATGAACATTTGCGAGTTGCCAAATTTCCCCGGATAAAACATGTATTTTTGACGAAAGTTATGTATATTTTTCCTCAAAATTTTCACATATTTCAGATTAAATTGCGAACAAAATAGTTTGCAAAATTCGAAGAAAAATATTTACAATTCCCACAATAAATTCGTATTTCATCTGAGGAAATTTGGAGATTAATACGACGTTTTCCGTAGTATGGCATAGTTTCATACTCATATTAATACTGTAAACAAGCCGATGAGTTATTTTTACGTAAACCTTTACAGCGTATGACCTGAGGGTAACCAATAGTTCAATTTGATAGATGAAGAAGAATCATCCAACTCAGAGGGAACTGAGTGGGCACTTGACACAGGGTCACGATAGTGAGGATTAATTTCAGACGACAACCTCATTTATCATCGTAGATAGACCTGTATCGGTGTTAACACGCGGATCAATCCTTCTATTCTCTCTCTATCATCACTTTGAACGGATTTGTCGCGGGAGGATAATTTCTTCTTTCTTCCATTTTTTGTTTCTCTCAGACGAAACCTTTTAGTCGTTTAGAGTAAAGGTGAAGCGACGACATTATCTCTCCCACGATATTGCAAAGTCGTTCGGAAATACCTTCCTTTTTACCGAACTACCGGCTACCGAAACAGCATATCGACGCTGAAAATACCACACCACGTATCTCGGTTTGCGACGCTGTAGACTTCCAGTCATACTTCATTTTTTAAATAAAAAAACTTTTCTACGTCAATTCTTAAAAACTTCCGTTTTTTCCCTCTCTATGCAAAGAAATCTCTGTGAAACCTTCGAGAAATGATGTTGATTTGTTCCCCAGCAAAACAATAAAATGGGAATGGATATTTTTAAAACTACAAACGAGATACGTCGTCTGGTAGTTTCACCATCGATATTCTCCCGTCACATCCCTCGGGCCACGTTTAGGACCGGAATTTGTCGGCTACCAGTGGCGTGGCGTGAATCGCGATAGATCGATTGTTATGCCATTTAAACCTATGAAAAAAGATCGATTATCAAGGTGTTCGCAGCGAACACCTCAGTAATCGATTCTTTACCATAGCTTCAAATGGCGAGATATCGACAATCGATTATTCACGCCACGCCACTGTCGGCTACACTGCCGTTCTCAGCAGAAACACCTCATTCCATTCTAAATTTTTTGAGCTTTTTACTGAAAATATGTTTTAGTAGCGAATAACCAACGACCATTTATTCCTACTAATTCTAAAATAGCTGTGGCAAATTATGAAGAATTCAAAATTACAAAGAAAAAGGCATCCTGGTAATCAAGTTTTCTCGTAATGGAAAAGTATGTCAGTGGCGTGGTGTGCTTTGCGATATATCGATCGATCTGCCATTTAAACCCGTAGAAAAGGATCGATAAACAGGGTGTTCGCAACGAACACCGCAAATCGATTCTTCACCATAGCTTCAAATTCAAATGGAGAAATGTTGATAATCAATTATTCACGCCTCGCCACTGAAGTATGTGTGGAAGAAAAAAGTAAAATCTTGATTGGAATTACGACGTATTGCGGAACCTGAACTGAAAAAAAATGTGGTAGATTTTACCATACTCTAACGTAGTGATGCGATTATGGTAATGAATACCAGACTCTATGGTAGCATTTACCATGTTATGGTAAGGCTCACTAGAGTTCTGGTAAATACTACTATAATTCTAGGTATGTTCACTAAATTGTATAACTGTGTAAAAAATCAAGTAGGCTCATAGCAAATGTTACCATACTTTTTTTTCAATGTACCCTTTAAGTACGACTAGGGCCGAGGAAATTGTTCGTCAATTTGAAGCTATGCGTAAATTAAACTTTTTTACAACAGGCTTGAAACAACTCTAATTTTTTAGTCATAAGTCCAAGAAGTTGCGTTTTCTTATCCACTCGACAACGTCGCATACATTTATTTTGAGTCACTATAATCTCCTTTGCACCCGTGTAAGACATACTTCGCTTTTGATCGATTTGATATTCGGCTCACATTTACTACCTACCAACGTGTGTTTTACGCTCTGGTGAGCTTTGATAAGTTCCTAGCCATGAAAAGTTTGAGAGATCGTGAGGAATATGTCATCGCCTCTCACTACTACATTGTAATTCATCAAAATGAAACATATTGAGTAAACAATATTTATGAATTATTAAAATCCATAGTGATAGATCGATCGGACAACTGACAACACACTTACATGATGTAGGACCTATACTCAATTTTGTATACCCTTACTTTTAAGGTAATTGTTTGGAGTAAAGCTATCTCACGGACTCACGGTACCGAAATTGTAAAGTTTTAAGGTGCTAATGAAGATTTACGCTTTTGAAGAGGCCAAAGCAGTCCGCAAATGATAATTGCCTCTGAAACTGGAGGAATCAGGGAGAAAATACAATTTTTACGGGCACAGAATGGCAATCGCACGATCACAGCCAAGGTAGTTGTTCTTTGTAAAAACTTTATCTATGTTAGAAGTCTAGAATGAGAATATGAGAGTGAGAGCCAATACGCTATGATAATACATAATTTAAATTATGTATTATCATAGCGTTTTATTGGCTGTCACCCTCATATCCTCAATTTATAACGCTGTTCAGCCTAACATGTTTCAATGTTAGAGGTCTGGTTGCAATGTAACAATACTTCTTAACCGCACGACATTCTATTGTCTCTTTCCAAAAGACAAACGAGCTTTAAAGTTTAGTGAATATGTTGGGAAGCTTATTTAAAAGCGTTGCAAGAATCTAAGTGTAAGAAAACTTAAGATGAAACATTTGTTTGTTTTTTGTCAACGCCTCACCTAGGACTTCAGGCGAGAAACTTTAGGCTGGTTTCTTTGAAATACTATTCGTCATTGATTCGTTTTAAATGAACCCAGTCTACCTTTGGTCAGATTAATAATCCTGAAGCAACAAGATAGTTAATACATAACGTAATACATAATATATAGAATATATATTATGATAATAATATATAGAATATATATTATGATATTAATATATATGAATAGCAATACATCCGTCGCCCATATTTCAGGAGGGCAACGTTAATATACATTTGAAAAATCAATATATATTTCTCGGAAATGTGCCAATGCCGCGTTAAAAATCAATACTAGTTTACTCCATCGGTACAATAACCAACGCTTGAATTAAGTTCAGGTGTAAGAGAAACAAGCATGCGCTCTCAGTTAGTATCGCATGCGACAAATACTAAGCGAATTTCATTACGACGCCTGGATGCAACTATTCGAGCTCTACGGATGGCCGGGTTGCATACACACAAGAGCGAAGGCGTTTTGACCCTCCGGGCACTTAACGCTTCACCCGCGGCGCGGCGCTGCAACGGGCTTCACCGCTAGGATCTAGGATGACAGGACGCCTTCAATTCTTCGTTTTAAACTGGAAAGACATCTCTTAAGGACGAATATTTGCATGACATAGGATACGAGTATCTTTTGCGCTTCATGTAGTTTTTATATTGCGATGCGCTCAGCATGATTTGTGGAGGAACTCTTCATGCCTAAGAAATGTCTCCGTTGTGTAAACATAGAATTGAAGGGCCTTTGTCATTCCGAGTGTTTTAAAGATATATTTCAAGAAAATAAGCAATATCGGAGAGCTTGATTGTTGCGATGAAGATACGGATTCTTCGACTTTGGGTATTATGTGTCATTATTCCGAATATTTGTGTACGTAGGTCTTTTTACTACACTCTCATTGTAGATACGCCCCGATCATTTCCTTCCGCAAGGATTTTTTAATTTATTTTTTTGTTTATGTATATATGTATTTATTCATTCATTTATTTGCGCCAATAGATTTTTACTTCTCGATTTAGGCACATCCACCTCTCAAATCACCACCGAAGAAAAGAAAAATCTGTTTATCATAGAAAAACAATCGATTTGTAATTTTTGTTAAACATCATTTCAACCGTTTCCCATACATTATATGAGTGTGAAGCTGTCAAAAATGAAAGAGACCAGCTTCGTACTCAAATTCCATCTTTTGGTCCACATACCACCCGAATTATGAGCAGTCAAAAATCCTTAATTTTTCCAATACTCTACGAGTAAAAATTTAAATTCCTCTTATTATTCTCCCTCCTCCACAATGTCTGTACCATTCTTTTCCCTGACATATTCTGTTTGTACCCTTTATCTTTCCTCGACTCTCCAAATTTAGATGTTCCACTTCACGCCAGGTGCCTCATAGCCAATGGTTGCTTTGGAGCTAAATAAATCCTACTTAACTACAATCACTACTTATTTATTTTTTTTTAATGGGAATTTTTAATGTCACCCAATCGCGACGGTTTTTTTTTTTTTTTTTTTTTTGTACTTTCACCATCGCAACCCGCGACGCGCTTTGCGGGGGCGAAACCAGTGACGCGGTGCGGCGCGGCGTAAGCCCAGCCGCCGTCGTCGGCCGCCGGGCGCCGGGACGCCATGCACGCTCACCGCAACAATTAGAGCGATAAGGAACCCGCCACATTGATGGAACATACGCGTCCGATCAACAGAAAACTCATTTATGAGGTTGTATAAATAATCAATAACAACACTTGAATACGGCAGTGTCGCGGCTCGCTTAAAGCTAAACATCTTGTAATGCGCGATCGGGCCGGCCCCGCTAAGCCCCCACGGCTTCAAGTGTTGTCACTTGGCGGGGGGCGCCCCACAGGGGGTCTCTCATTCATGGGAACTGTTTACTTTGGCGTTTTTTCTCCTCCTCCTCTTTTCCCGCTCGCATATCCGCCGGCCCTTGTTAATGGGCGCACGTTCCTGTCGAGGCTCGGCGAGAGTCCATGCGAGAGCCGCCGGCACGCGCTCTGGCGGCCAAACGGAACATCCTTGCGCCGAAAATCTGCAATCGTAATTATGCAAAGAGAAAAGACATAGAGTACATAGAGTCGTAATGCACAGGGTACCCGTACGTAGTACCGTGTACCCGTTGCACGGGTTAAATGAGAAATATGAAAGATTGGAAATTTCCGTGAAATATTTCATGAAATTTCACGAGGCTGCGAAATAGTCCAAATTTTTCAGGGGCTTGAGTATGCAACCCGCACTAAAACACACACAAATAGAGGAAAGTCACAATTTTAACATTATGCGAAACATGAAGTGGAGCCGGTGTTTTTCAATATTTTTCATAAATTTCTGAAATTTCGTGAAATATTTCACGTGAAATTTCAAGATTTTATTTTTCATGAAAAATTGCAACCCTGGTAATGAAATTGGGAGAGCTGGCGCCACTTTTTTAAGCCTTTTCCAGATCCCTAATTCCGAGACTCCTGTGTCACGCCGGATCACTTTTTCGATACATAATCGATTTGCGATAAATGGGGGCCCGGCCATCCGACTCTACAACGCCATTTTGGATCGAATATGTATCGAAAAAGTGACCGAAATGCTCGACGCAGACTAGGCTCGGAATTCGTCGACCAGAACGTGGCACCAGCGTTACTATTTACATTACGACTCTATGTACTCTATATGAGAAAAAAAGGAGGTGTTTGCATTCTGCGGATGGTTTCCGTCGTGACGTAGATTGGTACAACATAGCGTCGATACTCTAGTAAAATCTGGAATTCAAAGTATGAAAAACGGACCATAACGTCGTATATTTTTGCTTCAACCAACTTATGATATAATTCTAAACACTTTATAAAGAATGACTTTTTTCCATAAACTACACCATTTCCAAGAAAATCGATGGTAAAAATCGTCCGTAAATAAGGGGTCACACCGTGGGCCGGGCAGAGCCCAGGTGAGCTGCCGGAACCACACAGCCGTGCTCTGAGCTTTCTAATTCTCAGGGATCAGGGTCGAGTGAAAACTGTTTCTGCAGATACACTCGTCAATTCTGTGAAAATTCGCTGGCCCTATCGGGCTTCGAATCCGGGACCCATTGACCTAGAGTCAGACGCGCTGTCTAATAGGCCAACCTGCCCCCCCTCCCCCCCAAAAAAGGAATGTATTAGATATACTGCATTTAGAAAAAAAGAACCAGAGCAATTACAGTGTTTTAAAATTCGTGCGACTTCTTCTTTTCTTTTAAATATACTTAAAACATGTGCAGTGTTAAAATTCACACAATTATTTTCCTTTAAAATTAACAATTTTTAGTGAAAAAACAAAAAATATTTGCTATTCTGGGAGGTATTTAGATAATTATGAAGATGCAACATTTTTAAAACATTGTAATCGCGCTGGTTCCTTTTTGCAAAATGCGATCCAGTTTAAACGCTACAGTTAGTGTAGTGCTTTAAATGTTTAAAGTATCATAAAATATTTACAGGTTACGTAAACGAATTTTGCGACCTATTCTTTTAAAAATGTGCTTATACTTTTAGTATCTCGGATGTGCGTGTCGCAAATTAAAAAAGTTGAAGGCGGTCCTGCTTTACGAAGTCTAAACTAAGTTGACTAAAGCGCCTTGCTGCAGCTATTCGTGTTGCACGAATGTGCGTGTTGCATATCAAAAAATTGAAGGCACTTTCATTTTTATGACTTCCTCAGAGATGCACGGGACTCCTTAGTTGTGGCACCTTAATCACGGTGTACCAAGGAAGAGGAATAATTGCCACCTCAATCCTTTAAATACAAAATAATGTCAACAACGAGTCAAAAAGGCGGAACACTTTAAAGTCTAAATTTGGATGAACGGAAGAAATTTTTAGGTCCAGATATACTGGCGTCATAAGTTACCATAGTTGTGAGAGATGTTAGCATGCCGCTTCTTTGTCAAATAAAGCCGAAAGGCACGTGTCTGCGGGCCATGTATGTCAAAAAAGTGCTTATTTTACGAACATTCCATGGAAAATTCTCAAAATGCATATGACGCATTCATCTTCAATGCATCACAAATCGGGTGATACGCGAGATGAATGACATTCTGAACGTTGTCATTTCTGGCAGATAATCCAGGGTGTACACATCTTCATATGAAACATCAAAAAGACTCTAGAACGAAAAAAACCCTACACTGTAAAAAAAATTTAGTTCTTGGTTTTGTTCTTGTTGCACTTGATGGAATTCAAGCTCGATCTTTTCATTCAAAGGTAAGTTTTGCCGGACAGACAATACACTCAGCGAACACAACAGTTGTATTTCATGAACACTAACCGCAAGATTTCATGAACTACGACTAGCTTGTGTTTATGTAAGGAGAGGTAGAGTTCTAAAATGTAACGTTTAGCTTTCCAAAACCTTGATAATTTAAGTTCGTACTTGCAATTTCCTTTTATGGAATTTCCCCAGCACTTATGTTGGATACGCTAACTTAAGGGGCCAGTTTCAGGCAAAAGCGAAAGCGGAATACGGAACTGTATAATCACGCTGTGTTCATTCACTGAAAAAAAAATCTCGGTGTATTTACTAAGAAAAGGGTAAAATTACCAAGAATTCAGGGTTCTATTTGATCCCAGTTTTTTCTAGGTAAAATTACCATATATGAAATTGGTAATTTTACTGGACCTTGGTAAAAACGCCAATATTTTTTATCGACTGTGGTAGAATTACCGAGATAAAATGGCAAAGTTACCGGATATTGATTACCAATAAAAGTGGTATGCTTACCCGAAAAAAACAGTAAAAATACCGGTTTTTAGGTGAGCTTACCAGTTTGTCTCGGTAAAAGTACCAATAATTAGTAAAAAAAGTGAGATGGTAAAGGTACCAAGGGACCTTGGTAAAAACGCCGAGAATTTTTTTTCAGTGTTCAACGCGTGACGCTCAATTTTGTCCATCCACATCTCTTGTCGTTAATGGACAAAAATTACGTATTGTAGAACAAAAGTGTCAAATAGATTACATTTCTTAATGAAGAATCACTATATCTGGCTCATGCAGCATTTATTTGCATGTATTTCCAAAAATAAGCCAGAGATAGTATTTTTTATAGAAAATTTAGTAAAAATAGTTCAACGATGAGATCAATTTTTCCTCCAACATTGATATTACCTCGGCAAAATGTGCTTTACACGTCGATGCTTTTTATTCTTTGAATTTACTTTGAAGGTTGTCGTACGCGGAGCAACATAGGGAAAAGTAAATGTACCCCCGCAAAAAAAGAAATTTCATGAGTCAGAGCGGACTATGAATTACTGGTTCAATTTATCATTATTTGTGATCGCAGATTTACGGTTTATTGTACATTGTATAGTGCTTCAACTTTTACTGACGCAAAATGCAGCTGTATTTAATACAGCTGGGAGTAAATTCATCGAACAGTTGTTTCCAGCAAACATTTATACTAACATTCCTCTATTTCGCGTTTGTTCGTGTTCCTGTGATACTTAGAAGTGCACACGTAAAGTATACTGATCTCACCATGCACATCTCTTGCATCCTCGCGGATGCTATCAGTATCCTTCTAACAATAAGTAAGTAACGTTATGACATATTATTGTCTCAAGTTAAATTCTGTAAGTGCTATCAAAATGAACCCTGGTCAAAATTGGCGATAGGAGCTGCGTTTCAAAATACCATAGGAGTTCTTATAGCCGACTAAAGAAGGCTATTGAAAATCATATAGCTGGCTGTAGAAAGCGGAGCAAAGCATATAGCCGGGCTATACGAAGCTATAAAAAAGTATAAAGTCGGGCTATAGTTCCTATCGCTGGGCTTTACACTTCACCGCCATTGGCTATAAAAGGCTATAAGATATTGTGTAGAAATTTGTGTGCTTTGGTAATCATTAAGTTTGATACGGAACTTCCTTAATATTTACAAAACAAACATTATATTTTCCTTAAAAACATATTTTTATTCATCAATTAAAATGAGAATAATCCATACAGAGTGTGCAAACACTTCAAAATCATGAGTTGAAAAACGCTGACTCCGCGAGATTTAAATATTAGAGCCTAACACAAAGCGGAGCGGCGACGCACTGGCGCCTACAAACCTAACAGGGATACTTCACGCATTGCGCAATGCGTGAAGTATCCTTGTTAGGTTTGTAGGCGCCAATGCGCGTTTCGCGTTCTCTGCCCGCCCGCCGCGCCGCAGCGTGCCACGGCGTCTGAAGCAACTATTTCACACCAGAGGTATTGCACAGTATCATAAGAAATTGAAGGCGCTCCAACATATTACGAATGACAGGCATCTTTCAAAAGTACGGAGCTTTCCTCGCAAAAGAAATCAAGATACTACGGCACAAAAAGAGAGCGGTAGTCCAAAAACTAACTAAGTCCTAGTATCCGTATTTAGTAACGTTTAGCATAAACTTTATCGTCTGGCTGTTGCATAATCGCCATCGGCTATAAAAGGCTATAAGAAATTGTACAGCCGGCTATAGAAGCTACTGGAAATCTTACAGCCGGCTTTCGGTCAATAGTATTTTGGAACACACATTCTACTGCCAATTTTTACCAGGGAATTCATTATAGCTTTGATCAGCATTAACTATTGAAATTCATTGTTGCCAAATTAATTTTTTATTATTGTTTCAACAAGAGCCGCAGCTTGAGGCGATACTTCTCCCCCCCCCCCCCCCTCATTCATATGCAATCCTTGCCTAATAAATAGTCTTACTATCGATTCATATGGCTTTTCAACTGTTTTCTTTCTCCTCGCGTTGCGAAGAGAATGTTGTACAACACTAAAACAGTCCCTAAAATTACTAGCATCGCTGACAATTACCAAGTATTCCCGTTAGGCTCCGATAAATGTACGGAACTCTGATTTTACTTATACGAGTATAATTTCCGAGAGTCCCCAAAAAATATTGATCATCAAAATAGCTATTTGTTTCATCGACTTTCTTCCCTGTATAAAGACCAAAATCTACGTCGAAAGGTATATGAAGTATGCGGTATTAGCCTAAATAACAGTACGATACAACTTCATATTTTACATTCGTGCGAAGTCAGGGGCGCAGAAAGTTTTCAGCCTCTCCATTATTTGAAACTCATCCTCTCATTTTAAAAACCCCTTGTTTCCCAATAGCTGTGACCAATTTTCATTTATTTTTCACAAATTGCAAGAATTTCCCGAAAAACACGCAAATTTTTTTGCGATTATTGGAGAAAAACTTAAATTTATCTTTGTTGCGAGCCGATCTTCACAATTTTCACAGCCCTCCCATTCTTTCAAGCGAGCGATCACGCGATCGGGTGGTGTCTTCATCCCTGTGCGTGATCGATTTTGAGAAAGATGGGATTTTATTGAATTAGCTATTAATGCATTAAGTTTTTTCCAAGAATAAATTTGGCAACATTCGGATGTTCATTCAGCATATTTTTTTAGCATGCAATAATAAAACAAATCACACACCTGGGAACAAGACTAATTTTGACGTAAATATCACCAAAACGTTTCGGCTGAAAACTCAGCCTTTCTTACGCCTTATTGTCACCACGGGACGTTTTACGGGATTTTTACCAAGTTCGAATCGCAGGAATGAAACTTCTGGGCTTTTTTCCCCAGTTTAAAATCACAACGAAATTTCTTCCTCTTCTTTTGAAGTCGCTCCTGGGACTCCACAAGGACTCATAAGCCGCTAACACACGTACACTCCGAATGTACATTCGGGCCTACTGCGCATGCGCGGGCATCGAGAATGCTCCTCATTTTGTTCTCTTGAACAATTATAAGTTACAGGAATGAGTAAAAGATCGTCGCGGGTTTTTTCTTCTTCTCGTCAAACTGTACATTCTTTTCCAAGAGAATGATGAATGCACATTCTCGATGCCCGCGCAAGCGCAGTAGGCCAGAGTGTACATTCGGAGTGTAAATGTGTTAGCGGCTTTAGTCGGTACTGTGGTTGGTATTGACTAACTCAATATTTTTCCCAACTTCGCAAGTGAGATTTTCCCCCCGGGACGAATCCCATGAAACGTCCCGTGCGTGGAGACGAGGCGTCAGTTGGATAAAACAGTAAAAAATTGTAAAAACGTAAAAACGACTTAAAATAACAACGCTGTTCTAGCTTTGAAAGGTACTACAGTCAAGTACTACGTTTTTAGATTTTTACAATTTTTTACAGTTTTATCCAACAGAGGAAGGCTGAGATTTCAGCCGAAACGTTTTGGTGATATTTACGTGAAAATTAGTCTTATTACCCTGTGTATTTTTTTTTACTATTGTAAACCTTGCCACGGGTTGCGGAGCATCAATCATGTCTCATTTTTTTTGCAAGGCAGTGCAGCTCGTGGTTACTCGTAAAAAAGAGACTAATTTTCACTGCTCGTTGGGTTTTTAGTTCCCTTATTTAAATGTGGAAAAAAAGTATTGAAAATGTCCCCAACATGGCAGTGCTCATGCTTTCATTGTGCAAGATGTAATCAACGTGAAACTAAAGTTTCTTTTCTAATCACTCACTCTCGCCAGACTTTCCGGGAGCGGATGGTTGGCGAACCTTTCAAGGCGAAGATCTTTGGGAAGTTTAATTTTAAATCCAAGCTGGAATATTTGGAAGGAGACACCTGCAAGGATTTGGCACCAGCGAATCGAAAAAAAGCATCCGCAATTGAACCGTATGACACATGCGTGATAATGTGGTCAGAGCCTGGATGTACAGGTTTATCTAAGGCGGTGAAGAAGGACACTGCAAACCGGGAAAATTTCAAACTACTAAATTTCGATAATATACTATCTTCCGTTGGACCTTGCCCAAAGCTGTGCTGTTCAAAATAATGTTAAGACTTCCCATGTGGCAAAATTTCTAGATTGATACCTAGTAATAAATAAGCTTTTTATCGTCAATTGAGTGTCTATTTATTGCTATGCAACCTCTACTAAATAGAATTTTTAATCTACGTGCGAAATACGAACTTGCGATCAATAATCATGTTCGATTCTTGAAAACGGAATCACTTCATTTTTGAATTTTTGACAGCTACTCAATTGTCATTTATCATGAGATAATGTCAATTATCATTTTGAATCGATGAACTTGAGCGACTCTTTTTTCTCACTCATGAGTTAAATTCGGAAATGTAGATGTTCTTACCGTATTTGACGTGAAATTGAAATGGAGGAGCGATGTGACATTTAATGTCGTTCCCTGTCTACCGGTTCATTCGCGTCGATCAGGCGATGATGCTTAAAAGAATAATTCACTAATCGAAAAATTTAAGAGAGAGGAAGAGAGAGAAAGAAAAACAGCAAATCATCGTAAATAGGAACATTGGTTGAGTTCCTATTCTCGCTGATTTTTTTTCTCACATTCCCCTCATTCTCTCTTCTTCACATTGTGTCCATCTCATCCGGAAAGCTTTGTACATAGAATCCGCCTATAAACAAATTCATTGATTTATATTGATTCCATTCAACGCCCTCGTCACGAAGTAATGAGCCTTTCAACGTAAATCAAACTGGTCGAACGAAAAATAATTTTGAGTCTCCCACTGTGACAGCGTTGTTTTATTTATCTTTGTTTGAAAATTTTCTGCTAAATATTCGTGTGGTAAGCAGTTTTTGCATTGACTGATCCTTGCATACGGTTAACTTTCTTATTAGCGTAAGACATGAGAAACAAAATGCTCATTCTTTGAATTAATCCCTCATTTGAAGTTACGAGTATCGCACTCGTCGGAAAACGAATTTTAAATTAACGAGAGTGGCTGTTGTCAAGTTTATAATTTATTCTTCGTAATGCAGGGTGAGAATTTAAGCTTCATGACAGTGGCGTGGCGTGAACAATCGATTATTGACATTTCCCCATTTGAAGCTATAGTAAAGGATCGATTATTAAGATGCTCGTTACGAACGCCCTGTTTATCGATTCTTTTCCATAGGTTTAAATGGCAGATCAATCGATAAATCGCAAAGCACGCCACGCCACTGCTGCATGATATATCGACGACGAGACTCTCAAACCACGTATCACGTTTGCGGAGTTTTAAAACCTCCGCATCTATTTTGTCTTTTTGAGGGAGAAAAAACCAACATCATTCCGTGAGGTATTCTTATAATTTTCTCGCGCAGACAAGAAAATTTAAGGCAGTTTTTAAGACATGCCGTTGTGTAGTTTTTCATACAAAACATAAGGTATCACAGGAAGTCTGCAGCTCGCAAATTGAGATACGTTGTTGCGGATTTCAACCGTCTATATGTTTTAAAGACTAAAGTATGGGCCATTAAAAAATTTCCAAATTTAAGCTTTCTGAACACGTTACCCTATCAAAATCCCCTATCAGCAAGCCGTGATACGTGGTTTGGAAGTTTCACAGTTGCTATGATTTCTCATCAAACTCGTAAAACATGATTTTTACATCGACATTACCTAAAGTAACCCCTACCAGAAGTATTAATATTTTTCTATCCATCAATATAAACTTTTAGCTCCGATCCTAAACATAATCTTTTGAGTTAAAACGATAAAGGATGGATTTTCTGCAAAACTTTCATACAATTTAACCTTGAATTTAATTTGAAGTACCTGAAAGGTACCAGGGAATGGTTTTCATAAATCCGGCCAAAATTAAATGTACTATCCAAGGAGATTCCATGACATTTGAATGTTCATGTGGCTTCCTTTCTCAGTGCTACACTGCCGTGCAAAGGAGGAACGCCATATGAGCCTTCAAACGTTGCCAAGTTTCCTCCGATTAAAACCGAATTTCTTGGGAAAATTGTGATTATTATTTTTCAAAACTTTCAGACAATTTTGTACTCAATTCAATCTAAAATATCTGAAAATTTCAAAGACAAATATACATGGATGTTGTCCAAAATACATGTTTTATCAAGGGAAATTTGGCAACTCTCGAATGATAATACGGCGTTTTTCCTGAAGAGAGAACATCGACAGTACACGCACTGCGCACATTGGACCCAGTCAATAGGAGAAGTCGGACAAAATCTATAAATTTTGAAAGCTTATATTTTCAAAATTATGAAGCAAAAAAAGTTTAAAAGTGTTTTCATTGGTTTTATCGTAAAATTTTCTAGCAAAAATACCCCTTAAAATTGAATTTGTGACGAAATAAACATAAAATTCTGAAATTTTAGCCAAAAATTTTGTGTCCGACCTCTTCTATTAGCTCGTCCCACTGTGCTGCGGTGCTGTTAAAAGCGCTCGATTAATTTTCATACCTGCAGTTGAATTTGTCAACAAGATTTCGAGTCTGTTCCGCGGACGGGTGCAAAGAGAGCATGATGAATTGGAGAGGAGAATCGCAACAGGAACGTGGTGAAACTTGGCTGCATCATCCATCACTTTATTTGCTCACACATCGATGCCCTCGTAATCCGCAACCCTGCAGCGTCAATCCCACCCCGCACGCTCCTAACATCTCACACCGTGCGTAGCAAGAATGGTACATGTGCATAGGGATTCCAATGGACCACTAGACAAGGTACGAAATTCAGCATTCTGATACATGCTTCTCAACCAAAATTTCACGTAGAACACGATACGCACAACGAAAATTACCAAAATCAACTCCTGACGAAGATATTTAATGATTCTTGATGCGTGAATTCAAATCACCCGCTCATGAAAACTCAATGCTCTACGTGATTCACATCGCGCGCTAAATGTTTATCATGACAGTCTCTGCGATGTAAAAATCTTCAACTTCAATCTTGCCACTTTGGCTCAGCTATAGCAAATTACCAATAGTTTGAACAACACATGGTGGAAAATGAACATTGCTCGATTGAGAAGCTTGCTGAAACCGTTGCAGTGCGCGATTTGACTCACGTAGAGCTTTGAGTTTCTTGTGAGTGGGCAAGTAAAATTCTTCGTAATCAGTGCGAAATAAAAACGTTAATATCTTTGTTAGAAGTTGATTTCGGTAATTTTCGTAGTGTGAATCAGGTTCTACGTGAAATTCTGGTTTAGAAACATGTATCAGATTGCTTAAATTCGTACCTTGTCTAGTGGTCCATTTCCAATGCAGGCACACGCCCTTTTTGCCAAGCACGGCAGCGTAGCTTTAGTGACGAAAGGATGCAGCTTTTCTACGCTGATCTATGGTGCGCCGTCTGTGTCAATATTACTTTTTCTCTCAAAAAAAGTTTTTCTTCAAATAAAAGTTTTTTTTCCCCCCATAAAAGTTTTTTTTCCCGCTTAAAAGTTATTTTACCCCAAGAAGTTTCTTTTCCCGCATAAAAGTTTTTTTCCCCCGCACAAAAGTTTTTTTTTATAAGTTACCTACAACACTGTTGCCATATCGTTTCTGAAAACCCGAATTAATTCCAACCATAGATCGAATCGGTATCGATAGGCGATAGGTCGACCGCAAGTTGTGTGAACATAACCTCAAAATCAAAATACATATTACATCTAGCATCTAACGGATAGCCACAAATATGGAACGTGATGTGTTCATTTACCTAAACATTTTTATATTTGAGAATAAATAAAACCCGTAGATAGAAAAAAAAATACGTTTGAGAGAAATTAATTAGTGCGATGTATAAATAAAGTGGCGCGAGAAAATAATTACGGAATTCGAAAAGTTCTCTGCTGTTACAAAAGTTGAAGACCTACAGAATCTTCTGTCCTCTTCACTGCTTGCTACTATTGCTGGTATCGCAAATCGGAGAGCAAAGGATATTGCAGCAAAAGAAGAAATTTTGCAAGGTAGGTATTCTTGCCTTTAGAATAGGTACAAAGGTTCAGAAAGTGTATCAGGAACACTGGTTTTATCTTAGAAGTTGATAAAACCAGTGTTCCTGATACACTTTCTGAACCTTTGTACCTATTCTAAAGGCAAGAATACCTACCTTGCAAAATTTCTTCTTTTGCTGCAATATCCTTTGCTCTCCGATTTGCGATACCAGCAATAGTAGCAAGCAGTGAAGAGGACAGAAGATTCTGTAGGTCTTCAAATTTTGTAACAGCAGAGAACTTTTCGAATTCCGTAATTATTTTCTCGCGCCACTTTATTTATACATCGCACTAATTAATTTCTCTCAAACGTATTTTTTTTTCTATCTACGGGTTTTATTTATTCTCAAATATAAAAATGTTTAGGTAAATGAACACATCACGTTCCATATTTGTGGCTATCCGTTAGATGCTAGATGTAATATGTATTTTGATTTTGAGGTTATGTTCACACAACTTGCGGTCGACCTATCGCCTATCGATACCGATTCGATCTATGGTTGGAATTAATTCGGGTTTTCAGAAACGATATGGCAACAGTGTTGTAGGTAACTTATAAAAAAAAACTTTTGTGCGGGGGAAAAAAACTTTTATGCGGGAAAAGAAACTTCTTGGGGTAAAATAACTTTTAAGCGGGAAAAAAAACTTTTATGGGGGGAAAAAAAACTTTTATTTGAAGAAAAACTTTTTTTGAGAGAAAAAGTAATATTGACACAGACGGCGCACCATACTGATCCCAGAAAGCACGGAGTCATATACTGCCGTGCTGAGGAAGAACGCTGTATGAACATTTTAGGCCCTGTCCACACGAGCGCAGTTCAAGGAACTTATTGGACGAACTGCTCAGTTTTCGGAAACTCATTCCTTAAAACGAGGGATGCTTTCGCCTGAACTGGAGCCGGAACTTCCATAAAACTATACAATTATTGCAAAATAATAGATTACTACGGCCGCGATAGTAACCAAAACAAATGTCAGGACATAAAGGACGTGAAAAACAAAAACAAACGAATTCACAAGGAAAGAAACATAGGAGCTCGCAGTACGGGGAAAGTTCTGGGGTTTGGAGGAATAAGTTTTAGCTCAGCTAAAAATTGTTCCGGGAACAAGTTTCGCGAATTAAGTTCCGCGAACCACGCTCGTGTGGACGAGGCCTGAGAGTCGCCAAATTTTCCTTGATAAAACATATATCGACGGTGAAACTACCAAACCACGTATATCGTTTGCGGTGTTTAAAAATCTCCGCTCACATTTTATTTTTTTGAAGTAGACCAAATCAATATCATTCCTTGAAATTTTCACAGAATTTTCTCCGCACGAAGAGGAAAAATCACGGAAATTTTCAAGACTGGACGTTAAGTAGCTTTTCATTTAAAAAATAAAGTATGACAGGAAGTCTGCGACGTCGCAAACCGAGATACGTGGTTTGGTAGTTTCACCGTCGATATATATCTGACAACAAATAAAGAGGAGATTTAATTAAAATATGGGTAAATAAGGCTAAAAGATTATTAAAACACTAAAACACAGGACGTTTCGAGCTGTTACCAGCTCATTTTCAGCTGCGAAAACCTAAAAACAAGTAAAAATAGGTTTTCGCAGCTGAAAATGAGCTGGTAACAGCTCGAAACGTCCTGTGTTTTAGTGTTTTAATAATCTTTTAGCCTTATTTACCCATATTTTAATTAAATCTCCTCTTTATTCGTATATTCGGGCTATGTTTTTGTGCTTTGTTCTTATCTGACAACATTCATGCATATTATTCCTCGAAATTTTCAGATATTCAGATTATTATTTTCAGATTATTTTTTTTTTTTTTAGATTGAATTGCGTACAAAATTGTCTGAAAATTTTAGAAAATAATATTCGCAATTTTCCCAGTAAATTCGGTTTTTATCGGAGAAAACTTGGCAACTTCTGAAGGCTCTTACGGCGTTCTTCTTTAGCACGGCAGTACAGGTGAGTGACGATTCTCGAAAGTTGGCAACACTGCTTTTCCGTGCTTTAAAGACATCAAAAATACCGATTCTAGACGAGGCAAGCTGGCTGGAAGCAGGCTCGGACTGGCCATAAGGCCAATCTGCCATTGGCAGATACGCCCCCTTTGCGCGCCTCTTCTACAGATAGAAAAATAAAAAAGAAAAAAAAATTACGACCGAGAATATGTGAGAAAAACTTCTTAAATGCACGGAAGAAGAGAGAGTTAGGAGTGAAGAAGGGTGATTTAACGCACGATAGTGGTGAACAGAGGTCCGAGAACTACTTTTTGAAGCGTAAACAATTTTCTGTGAATTTGTCACCTTCTTCTTGACATACAGGTGCTTTATCATCCCCCTCCTTCATTCGCTATGTGTAACTCCCTTAGAAGCGATGGTCGGTTCGATTTTTAGACGTACGCATCCTTTATAGACCTCTTAAGAGACCTTCAAACATATTCCCTCCTTTTCAAATGACTATTGATTTGGATATACCACAGGATAGCTCAGGCAAACTTAACCTTAATTTATCTCGAAATTCAAAAATAAGAGACATCTAAAATGTAAACGCGATACAACTATTCGCGCAAGATGGATGTCCACATTGCATATGAAAAATGTAAGACGCGATGCCGTGAGTCGTGAGCTCGCAATGCTCTGCTCTAGTTTGAAGCAACATTACAAATAAGACAAACGCAAACAAACACAATATGGAAAAAATAAAGCAAGGGAAAGGATGCCTGTTAATGACGGCGCAGAGATACAACTATTCGTACTTGATGGACGTCCGTACTGCATCTGAAAAATTGAAGGCGCGATGACGCGAATCGTGAGCTCTCAATGCTCTGCTTTATGCTGTCAATGAAGCGTCGCTCTGATTCGGGAGAAAAGTTGAAAAAAGGCCTGAAGACATCTCTCCTACCTTCGGGTGTATTACTCACGTGGTGCTTGAAGCACCATTACGAATAAGACAAACGGAAACAAACACAATATGAAAGAAGACGGGAGGAAAGGATGCGTGTTTACGACGGCGCAGAGATACAACTATTCGTACTTGATGGACGTCCGTGCTGCATCTGAAAAATTGAAGGCGCGATGACGCGAAGCATGAGCTCTCAATGCTGTGCTTCACGTTCAATTTTGCAATTTTTACTCCTTGCGATCAATAAACTTTGAACCTGAAAATAGCGTAAACTTGTGCTGATTTGCCAAAATTTTCTGAACCCCTTTCTCTCAGATGCGAGCCAGTCCGACCCTGGCTGGAAGTCTATCGAGACTGAAATTATTTTCGTGAAGTAATTAATATAGAAGCTCTTTTTGACGGAAATAAAATATTTTTCTAGTGTAATTCCAGTACCTTGAGTGCCGTGAAGCCAGATACTTATTGATGCTCCCAAATTGCACCCAAAAAGGGTAAATTGGGATCTTTTTTGAATTTCTCCGATTGAATGGTCTGTAGGCGCATCTTGGGGGGGGGGGGGGGGGGCGTAAGGGGCGTACGCCCTGTCCCGTTTGCTTGAAAAAAGGAGGAAAAAGAGGGAAGAAAGAATGAAGGCATTTGAGAATGGGCCGATCAAAGATTACGAATAAAAACTATCAATTTGTGTAATCTTTATTCCTCACTCCTTGAGGAGGGGGAATTGTCTTGACTTTCATAAATGGACTCTAAGAACTGCGGAAAGGAACGGAGGAAAGAGGTGAGAGAAATGCTCATACTTGGTGACGAAATTGACTCAAACTGTAAATGAGATGCTTCAAAATTTCAAAAAATTTCGGGGAAAACCTTGGACCACCCTTACGCCCTCCTCCTTCCGTTGGAAGTGTCTGGATCCGCCGATGAAATGGGCAGTTCGTAGAGTCCCTTTATGCTGAGAGTCAAGACAATTCCCCCTCCTCAAGGAGTCACAGTGAGGAATAAAGATTACACAAATTGATAGTTTTTCGTAATATTTGATCGGCCCATTCTCAAATGCCTTTCTCCGTTCCTTCTCTTATTCCATTTGTTCCTTGTCGAACCCGTAATTTCCCGGTCTATTCTACATTATAATCTTTGCAATTTGTGTAAATGCAATTTTTATTCCCGTTTGTGACACTATCTGGAGGCCTAAAATACGGGAACCAATCAGAAATGGATTCACATTGTCTCGACTCTCAGTATAAAGGGACCCTAGTTCAAATGAGGGAAGCAAGTGCTTTGTTAAGCTACAGTTCGATATATCTGAGCTGAATGAATCACGTCTGAATCGGTCCATTACCGGCAATTTCCCGGCGCGCTCATTTTCGCCGGTGGAACAGCGAGCGTCACCAAGGGACCCCGGCCACTTGTGCTAATGCATTTTATTGATATCTGCTTTCCAGGAACCAGTCTTGCGCTCCAGCACCCGCTCGTAAACAGTCGAAATTGATTGGCGTTATTAGGAGCTAATATGTAAAATTTGAGCGCTCATCCAGTCCATGATTGTCACGACGGCGTCGTTGCCGAAGTGCACCGAAAATCCTCCGTTTTTTCAAGAGAGGAACTGGATTAAATCATAGCACTATGAGCTCTGCGACCCCTTAAATTTTCATTTTTTGTCGCAGTTCGTCCCACTGTCTCACCGGGTCAATTTTCATGATTTTTGCGGCCTCGACAGGAGATAGTCCTTATAATAATTCAATCAGTGAAAATGGAAACATACCAACTCCGAAAAATGGAATTGAGGCACTGGATGCGAAAAGAGCACTTCTCGATTGCGGTGTTTCAGAATCTCCGTTGCTAATTAGTCCCTTGGAGGAGAATTTAATGGGCGATTCTTCCAGAATTCTTTCCACAGAGAATTGTAGAATCATATGGGATATTCAGTAAAATTTTTAGTGAAATGGATGCATTCACTTTCTTTACAATGAATGAAACATTAGAAATGACTCTGAAACACTGCAACCGAGAAGTGACCTTTTTGCATCCAGTGCCTCAGTTGTCCGAGAGACACAAAAAACTGCGCAGTAAGTGAAGAAGTTGATCGAAGAAAAACCTCCATGCTACCAAAGGAAAATTGATTCAGGGCACTTTGAAATCCCAACTTGACACAGATGCGCCATCTTCAATTGTTTTTATGATAATTTGGGCAACTTTAATGAAGTTTGGGCATTTTCTAGTTTCCGAGTTCGTGCGTTTTGATTATCACAGATTCAATTATACCGATAGTTTTTCCTCAGTGTACTTAGAACGTCAGGCTGTTCAACCCGAAAATTCTTCTCCGCATGGCAACGATGCTCAAGGCGTGTGGAGAACACGGATTCACACCGGTGCGGGAAATGGCAGGGGGACAAGGGGGGTACCGGGGGGGGGGGGATCTGGATCGGACACCGGGCACGGATAATTAATATCTAGCAGCGGACTGATGAAGAAGGACAAGATACACATCCAGCCCTGGGCTGACCACCTATGAAGAATCCACCAACCACAGGAGTCAAGTGGGCGGTTTGTCACCACACTCATACCAGACACAATCAAATGTTCCAACAAACGATTTTCCCCCCTTTCCGCCCCCCGCCCCCCTTTCCCCCGGTTTTCTCCATTCATTTATTTCGGTTCGGATGTCGCTGCCCACGAACACGCTACGACTCCTGTCAGCCGCTGACGCGGGCCATAAAATTCGTCGCCCGGCAGCCGCGGCCAAAGAAACTAACTCTATGCAGATTGCATTAGTACTTACGTCGTTTTGCGGGAAGAGGCACGAATTCGGGCTACCACCAAATTACTCAAGCCCAACAAGATCGGATCCCGCCCCGCGATTTCAGGCACCGCGACAGTGGCGCGTCGTGCTTTGCGATATATCGATTGATCTGCCGTTTAAACCCGTGGAAAAGGATCGATGAAAAGGGTGATTGCAACGGGAACGTTAGTAATCGATTCTTTACCATGTATTCAAATGGGGGACTCGATAGTCGATCGTCACGCCTCGCCACTGGCGGCGATGAGCTCAAAAAGATAAGTGGCCCTCCTCGGGAATACATGAATAAATACGCGTAGAAAATCCGAAATGAGGGAGGGCGAATAACTTCCAGCGCGGGGTGGACTGGAGGGAAAAAGAGACGAAAACATGGAGGAGTGGTGAGATTTATGGACTGCGCGAAGTACTCAGTTGGGAGGTCACGGTCGGTCCCGAGCGGGGATACAGAAAACAAGCTTTTACGCGTAGAGGAATGTAAGATGTCAGCATTCGGTCGTGTACCGTACATGTCATCCAAAAATTCCTCGTGGAGAATTTTTCGTGGAACTTGGCCCGATAAAAAAGCGGGGAAAATGCTGACGCATTTTAAGCATGGAAACCAGTGTTCGAAACTCACGGGCGCAAACGCGCCAAATTCGCCTAAAAAATCGGCCAGGGCGCCTAAAAAATGAAGGCTCTGGGCCAACGTGGTCCCTAAAAATTGCCCCCTAAAAATTTGTCAATAGTCAAAAAGTCACATAAAGAAGAAAAAAAAAGCAAATCTATTTAAATTTAAAAAACTCAGAATTTTCAGCACTACAAGTGAAAGCTTGCTTTTTCTTCCATTCTTAGTGCTTTTGTCTGCCCCAAGTTACAGTTACTTACTAGTTCTGTTACAAAAACATCTTGCGTCTAACTTTTCACTAAATGTGCCGTAATATATAGGCAAAAAGTCAATTTGGCCCCTAAAAAATCTTCAATGGCGCCTAAAAATCGAGCTTAATGCGCCACACGGCTCCTAAAACTCAAAGGTGAGTTTTGAACACTGATGGAAAAGGTCATTTGAGGCGTCTAGTTCTAAAAGCGACAATCTCCAGTGCCCTGTCTAAAAATTGTGCGATCATTACAATTTCAAAGGTGAAAGAACGGAAAAACCTATATGTTCATGTTTTCTCGTAAATTTTCTGTTATTGATCGAGAATATTTGGAAAATTTTAAAGACGGCTTGACATTTTGATTATTCCTCACAGAAAATTAATATGATTGCACAGTGTTTAGATGGCAATGAACATTGCTGGGTTTGGACCTTGGGGGTCATTAGGAGTAGATGATATTGTAGCTCTTACAACTTGGAGAGAAACAAATTTCTTTCACGATGCTCAAACAATTGAGCAAAACTGATATAGGTACGTGCATATTCATCTGGAATCTTACACGAAGAAAAAGAGCTCTTACAATTATTATGTTCTTGTTTTTGTTCCTATTTTGGTTGATTCCTATGTTGGGTCAGACTTACGTTTCCACGCTGTTACCACAGAAAATGTACCTAGAGTCAAGACTAAAAAGGAGTGTTTCAGCCTGAAATACTCGGTGAATGGTCATATATCGATAGTGCATGAAACTCCAAAACCACTTATCTCGGTTTCTGATGGTGAACACTTCCTGCCATACTTTATTTTTCAAATGGAAAACTATACTTAACTCTAATTCTTCAAAAATTCTGTGACTTTTTCTCTGTTCGGAGAAAATTCTGTAAAAGCTTCAAGGATTGATTTGTTGATTTGTTCTCCATCAAAAAAATAAAATGGTGGCGGGGATTTTGAAACACCACAAATAAGATACTTGGTTTGGAGTTGCACCGTCGACATCTGATTTTAGGTCCAACCTAAAATTCTGATTTAAACTATAGTGTAACTTTCGTTGTGATGTTTTGGATCCAGGTGACAATGTTGCATTGTAATCAAGCCCAGTATTGATACTGAGACAAAAATAATCTCTAATGCAAAAGTAATATTGTAATTTGTTTGAAGATTCGAGTTGGACCTGAAATCAGACATGATCATTGTAAGAGCTATATGATTTATTTTTCCCAGTGAAAGATCCCAGAGAAAAGTGCGTGTTCCTACTTTTTTTTGTAGGATTCTTGGATTTCAAAAACATGCTGTTTCCGTAATAACATTCTAAATTCCAAAAAGAAGGCGTGTTTCTGTATATTAGATGACTTCACGACCCGCGATGAGAGTCACTCTATCCATTGTGTTGATTTTGATGCACACAAAACTTAACATCTACAAACACATGCAATGGATATTGAGGGAAAAGGTGGGTGCAGACTGAGTCACTGCCAACATTGAAATTTTCAAAATTCTTTGCGTACACTCACCAGAAAAAATTAATCCCTGGTATTGGTATATCTGGAGGAATATCACCAAATTATCTCAGTAGAGAGCTACAAGGTTTCACGCAATTGTGCGAATATTAGTGAAATTGAAATGTCATAATTTCTTGAATCAGACAAAGATGCCTGGTTTTTATTTTATATATTTTCTCTTGCGTTATGTATGAACTTAATAGTTTACTTCATCGGCACCATGAGCCACGTTGGAATTAAGAATAGGTGTAAAGAGAGAAAAAAGCCAAGCGCCCTTCCTACGTATCGCACACACATGATCATTGAATTCTATCAAAAAGCCTGGCTGCAACTATTCGAGCACTCCGGATGTCCGGGTTGCATACGCACGGTATTGAAGGCGTCTTGACTCCAATAAATGACTCAATCTTAAATGAATACTAACGTTTTCTTTGGTCGTCTTTCTTAGTTGTACCCTGTGCCTGTCATCACATTTTACTCTTTTTTTCGCAGCCGTCTCGCTGAAGACATTTCACTTTCTCCTCGCAGCGTTTGCACGCGTCTCAAAATTTCTCCTCTCGATTCAAATTCGATCTAGCCAAGGAGCGATGACCCGAAAGAGCAGCGCGAGAGAATGGAGACGTTGCACGCTCGATTACCTAGTTTATTAAAAGCAAACCATTAGCGACATGGTGAATGGTGTAATAATGCCTGGACCCATCGACAGGTTTAATAAAATGAACGGCTTGAGAAGATTTTAATGGGATTCACTTTACAGTGACCACATTGGCTGTATCTATCATCGGCGATGGTGCTTAACTTCGTTCAAAATATTCTCTGTACCCAAATTTGTGTGAGGAAATTGGAGGATTCTCGACACAGGTGGCACACAGGTTTACACACGGAGAGAAGCCGCAGAAAAAAGTGCCTTTGGTTTGAAAATTTGAATATCGACGGCGTAAGTATACGCAACCACATATCGCGTTTGCGGTGTTCGAAAAGCTCCGCCTTTATGTTAATTTTTTTAAATGAGAATAAATTGACGCATCATTCCATGAAGTTTTTGCAGAATTTTCTTCGCACATAGAAGAAAAATCACGGCAGTTTAAAAGAATTGTCGTTGAGTAGCTTTCCGTTTAAAAATTAAGTATGATAGGAAGACTTCGACGTCGCAAACCGAGATGCGTGTTTGTTCACTTACACCGTTAACATATTCTTTTTTAACAAATACATGCCCGCCTAGAAAAACAAAGGAGAAAAGTCGAAAGAGTTCCATGGATGTGGCATACCAATGTCTCTACTTAGGTTTTTAAATATTCTATGATACACACAGAAACATTTTTTGTTTATAAAAACCGCACTTTTATACAACCCTACCAAATTCGGAGAGCTTTGGTTCAGAAACTGAACTTCGGATCCAGTAACCAAAGTTTTTCTCCGACATACCAATTACCAACTTATTTTTGATTCTTGTTCATACTAAAAAATTCGGTTACTTGACCAAAAATCCTATCACAGCCGAAAACTTTACATATTCAGTTGTGTGATTACACCAATTTCATGAGTGTTCCGCACAAACTGGGTTACCATAAACGGCAATTTTCCTCCTAGCACTAAATTAAATCCTCCTTCGTCTCTGTGATAATTATTGGCATTTCGCACAAGAAAAAAATCAGAGGTAGCGGTTGTTGGATGATACGGACATTTCTAATTGATTGTGGTACTACCCCCAATAAATTAGGCTACTAAAATAAATGCTGCTGTCTTACAAGAATTAATTGGAAATGTCCATATCACCCGAAAAATTGGGGGTGGTACCACAATTTTAGGGGATAACCCTAAACACGCTTTTCTCGTGCAGGCACCATTCTAACCAAGGAACGAGGCGACATGAGCCCCTTGCCCACCCTCTCAGATCCATAAAAAAAGAAAAAAGATAAAAAAAGAATACAAACTCGCGCCCTCTCCGACCCCTCGCGACCACGATATTCAGAATCGTCAAATGGCGGAGGATACCGGTCAGGCGAGGAGAGTATAACTGGAAATATGTAAATAATGATAAGCAAATAAATTGGAGGAGAGGATTTACATATAAAAGAATGGAAGGAACTGTTCCCGAGGCACCCGGGACCGGGCGATTGTTGCGGGCGCGGCGAAGCCATGGCGCAGGGGACGGGCGGGGGGGTCCGCGGTCCGGGTCCCGCAACCGGGTGAACCGGGCGGAGCGAGGGGGGGGGGGGGGGGGCGAGGCGGTGTCACCAGATCAACTGACTTGGACGCTCAGCCACCACATATTTCTAGTACCTGTCGCATTGTTTAATTCAGAACAATAGAGCAACAGCTGCTGGTAGCATGTAATGTTAATATTAAACTTCGTGACCTTTTGCGAGTCCTCCCCCTCCCCCCCGCGCGGTCCCCCTGTGCCCCCACTCCGCGGGGCTCCGGCCAATGTCACCGTTTCACAGCTTACATACGTGTATGCAATCTATCGTTGCCCACAAGCACAAATGGACGTATTTCTATCAAACGGAGCTATGTGCATTAAGATGTGAGCCCTGATGCCCGTAAGAATAAATGCATAACAGGGCTCACGTCATATTGCACATAGTTCCGTTTGGCGGAAATACGTCCAAATCCGAGCCTGTTCCGGCTTCTGCTCGAGCTTCCGAGCCAAGAGCCAAGGGCCGAGAGCTAAGAGCCGGCCCGGCCCAGCCCAGACAACTAGTCGGTCCCTCGCCCGAGTGTCCCATCACCGCCATTTATCATGCCCACTTAGCTCTTCCTCTCGCAGTTATTCACTCCCCTCCCCCGCCCCACCCCCCGGGAGGCCGTTTCCTCGCGTCATCCGCGCGCATTGATAAGACTGGGCGGGGCCTGACACGCCGAGCTGCCTTTGGAAGATGACAAAGTTCGCAACCGGCGCCACCGAAAGTCGGCGGGCTGATAGTTGAAATTGATGGACAAAGCTATAGACAAAGAAGGAATATGGTGGGATCCTATTGGTGGATGCGGGTGATTGCAATGGACGAAGAATAATAGACTCACCAACGGCAACCTCAGAGACCCTGTAGTAAGTCCATCATTTTCCGCCAGTCTATAGGAGCCAACCATTTCAACCAACAGGATCGCTCCATACTCTCTATGTCTTCTTACAAGAACTACAGACAAAGCTATAGACAAGGAAGAAAAAGGGATAAGGAGAGATCCTATTGGTGGATGCGGGTGGTTGCGATAGGCAAAGAATGGTAGGTAATAGACTAACTAACGGCAACCCCAGAGACCCTGTAGTAAGTCCATCGTTTTCCCCTAGTCTATTAGGAGCTAACCAACGGGATCGCTCCATATCCCCTATGTCTTCTTTGTCTATTGCTTTGTCTATCAATTTCAACAATCAGCCCACAGGTGTGAGTTGCGGTAGTCTCGTAAGCTTATAGATTAGCAACAACAATCTGGAAACTATAGATAGATAGGATGGTCCTCCGGCTCGCCAGCGAGCGGTGAATTTCGTAACACACAAGGAGCAAAACGGCTTGGACGAGGCTAGTCGGTCTCCATGGTATCTTAAGGGACTGTTTGTGAATAAAGAATATTATCAAATTCAGAACTAGTTTCCTAGCGCCTAGTTTTTGTGTTCATTGTTAATGGAGATATCGCCCTTCAAAAATTACCATGTGTCAAACTGTCATCTATGGCGATGGTGCATACCATGGTTTCTTCCACCTCAGATGGATTAATTGGACGGGATTTTGCAATTAGATAGCAACTACAGCGAATGTGTCATAAGCTTTCCTACGCAAATAGGTGTTTTTATGGATGAGCCTGAAATTGTAGTTCCTAATTGTAGAATGCAGTCCAATTAGTGCTTTACACATTTGCACTGGCTACTGGACCTAGAACAATGTGGAGGGAACCATGGAATGCGATACCACACTGGAAAAAAAAAAAAAAAAAACTCATTGGATGTAGAGTCCAGACTCTTGAAAAAATTGACAAGAAAAAGGACTCATGATTCAAGCAAATTTAAGCTTAAATCAAAAGGAAATCCGCTCAAATTAAGAGGCTTGGTTCTTGATTTAAGCTTAAATCTGATTGAATCAAGAGTATTTTTTCTTGTCGATGTTTTTAAGAGACTGGACTCTAGATCCAATGTGTTTTTTTTTCAGCGCATGGTGGATGGTGTCGTACACCGTGTTTTTTGAAAGGTAATTTTCAACTTTAAACTTTAAATCACCAGGATTTTTGTTAGGTTTGACATTTTCAGGCGATTTTTGTCCCGATAAACTTCTCTCATATCCAACCAAAACTTGACTTTGCGATTGGCGCAGTTGACCCATTCTGATGATAGCCTAAAATGAAGAGCTCTCCTTTCGCCCAAGAGAAAGTCACTCCAAACTGAATTCCAAACAAATCTCTTTTCAAAGGATAGAAATTCATCTGGGCTTTTCTGGACGCAGCGTCTTTACAAATAAGAATGAGAGAGGCCCTTAAATCACAGAAATCGCTTCGCCGTGTGTAGCAAAAACCGCGCATAGCTGGTGGAAACACCTAGAAGATACGCTGTTTTTTCCGAGCACAACAGGGCAGTACTGAGGGTGAGCGCGGCGCACAGTGGAGCGAGTCAATTAGAGAGGTCGGACATGAAATTTATGGCAAAAACTGCAAATTTCAATGTTTAATTCGTCACATTTTAAATTTAAACAGATGTCCCTAGAAGAAAATTTTACGAGGAAATCAATGGAGCCACTTCTGTAATCTCAAATTGCTGAATGAACGGAGTTACGACAATCAAAAACACAGGAAAATGCGGAAACAAGGCTGAAATACCAAGTACAAAGACAGGACGTTTCGGTGCCTCATGGCACCATTATCAACTGCTAAAATAGAATTAAAAATAAAAAAAAATTAAAATAAAAACCAGCAAACGGCATTACATGGTGAAATTGGTATTGAAAAATCTAGAAACTAGATAGAATAGAAAAGATAGAATAAAACAATTTTTAATACCACTTTCACCATGTAACGCCGTTTGCTGGTTTTTATTTTAATTTCTTTTTTATTTTTAATTCTATTTTAGCAGTTGATAAAGGCGCCGTAAGGTACCGAAACGTCCTGCCTTTGTATTTTGTATTTTTGCCTTGTTTCCGCATTTTCCTGTGTTTTCAATTGTCGTTTCCGTTTCGGGCTGCTTTTACATTCTCTTTGTTTTCCACTGAACAGAGTTATGAGCTTTTAACCCATTAACTTACAATGACGGCTCCCAGCCGTCATCGCAGCGCTGGGCCAGCTCTGCAATGACGGTTCAGAGCCGTCCGCTGATTGTTCGCGTTATTTCGGCAATTCTCCGGTAGATTGCGTTCTCATCAATGTTTATATGAGTAGTGTGGCCACCCTATGACTTATTGTGTACGGTAATTTCTTGTTTTTTTGCGGTATTTTCATAGTACTGTGCGTTTGCACATGAAATAACCTCAAAATTTTCTGATTTTCGCTGATCTTGCGATTTTTGCGATTTTAACAGCTATAAACCACATAAAAAAATCATTGTGTTCAAAGTTTTCACCATTTTTCTCAAACGTTGTATTGTGAATGCTTATTTTGTCAATTTTCACCCTTTGAGAAATAATTTCTGGATTTAAAGTTGAACTTATTTTTATCGGGCTGCATTATGTTGATGAAAATTACCTTTCTCCCGATCACTTTTTATCCGGTGTTCTCAGACGATAGCTATTTCGATGATATAAATCATCATCATCAGGTCTTCGACTTCGACTTCGGTAAACACTAACGGTCACATCTTAAATTGTTAAAACTTACTAAAATTTAATAAGATTTACTAAAATTTACTATAAAACACTTTAAAAATTTACTATAAAACACTTTAAAAACTCGTGGGTGCACCCGTCGCGAACGCGTTCTATGATGATATATGATGTGATGATTTATATCATCGAAATAGCTATCGTCTGAGAACACCGGATAAAAAGTGATCGGGAGAAAGGTAATTTTCATCAATTTCTGGATTATTTTGAAGTGTTCAAAGTAGCTGATTTTCGCCAAATTAAATCGTAATTCCTGGCCCGGCAGGGTCAAATTAAATCATAAGTCAATGGGTTAAAGTTTCCACATCTTGTCCGACCTCTTCCATTAACTCAATCCACTGTGCGGCGGGGGTGAGGTGGGGGCGTCTGCAATCGAGTTCATCTTGCAGACGAATAAGTCGTCGCCCCAGCGACAGAAAGCCGTAACTACTTTTTGAGTTGAGCCCTATTTTCCGCCTGACTTCATGCTTTCGAGGGCGTGCTTAAAGAAGAGTTACGATGTTTAGTGCATGGGCAGAGCGACGAAGTATCCGCGGATTGCTGTCGCCTCAGCTCCCATCTTTCTCCGCTTCCTTTTATTGATCGCTTTAAATTTTATCGCATAATATTATACTTGAATTGGAGCACCGTACACATTTTTCACTTTCAAACGCATTAGTATGCAAAGAATGTTATCTTCCAATCGGACATCTCTGCAGTTTCCTCCTTTTTCCGTTGGAAAATACATAGCGAGGACTAGTTTTTTTTTCCGTCGAACTCATTTGCCTTTTATTTTCGTTCTCATGCGGTTTCATGCGTAGTGACTTTTATTTATTTCCTTTCTTGCACTTCTGAACTGAGAGTGATTCATTCATTTTCAGCGCCCGGAGACCGTGAATTTTGCTGCTACAAAGTGTAAAAAATTGTAGGTTTTTAATTTTGAAAATGTTTCACTCACAAAGGGTAGCGTGTTCCGTGCTTGAAACTTTGTGAGTACATTATATTTAAGAGTGTACAATTTTTCCACCTTGATGTTTACGGTAAAAGCTTTTGTAGCCGAATCCGCACCCCGAAATTTTTGGCAACTGGAGCCGACATTTGCAGTCCCGGTTGCCAAAATCCGTCTGAGGCCTTCCATTCATAAGCTATGAACGAAAAAGTTATGAAAGAACAAACATAAATGTGGTAGAATGATTTTAACTTCCGCCACCGCGCCGCGCATACCGCACCGTGTTTGGCACAATGCGTGAAGTATTCCGACAGTCTTGTAGGCGCTATGCGTTTCACGCTGACCGCACTGTGTTTGGCAATGCGTGAAGTATTTATGCATGCTTGTAGGCGCTATCCGTTTCACGCTGACCGCAATGACCGCACTGTGTTTGATGCAATGCGTGCAGTATTCGTGCAGTCTTGTAGGCGCTAATATGTGTTACATGCCGATCGATCGCCGCGCCGAGGCTTCTGCTTTTCATCTCAAGTCCTCGTCTTCATTTCTCTCCAAGTCATGCCGTTCCAGGCCAAATTGCGTGTTTGGTTTCTCTCTTAACTCGACTAATTAAAGGTGCTGTCACTTGTATCTTTGAAAGACGACAAAATTAGAAATTACTAAACTCTCAGAAAATGAGAGATTTTGTCGCCTCTTCTCGTTTGTAATTTTGTTTATATAAATCCGATTTTTTTTACCTACACTTTAAAAAATTGCAAGTTTTTGCCGCCCCTCAGATTTGCCGCCATGGGCCGCGGCTCATGTGGCCACCCCCTTAATCCGGCCCTGGCTGGAACCTAAAGTTTTAGCGCTCAGCACTGCCGCCATATTAGCTGATCCACTCCATTTTGATTTAAACAGTTAGTGCTCAGCACTATATCGTTTTTTCCGTATACCAATGAAGTAATTTGTAAAATCTATCTTGCATTTGGACTAAAGCGATTAGGAACCAAAATTTCTGGCTCAGTTGAGAAACAACGGTCGTACCATTAGTTTCCCTATGCGCATAAATGTTATACGGATGAGCCAGACATTGTAGTCCCTAATTGCAAAATGTAGTCCATCTGATCTATGTGAAAAAAGCTTGTCAATATCATATTTAGGAGTCTTGTGAATAGTTTTTTGCATAACATTTTAGATAGGAAACTTGACGTTCTTTGGTAGTATAGACCTTGTCTTAACCCATTTTGCCGTGCTACGGAAGAACGCCGTATGAACTTTCAGGCGTTGTCACATTTCCTTCAATATAAAACGTATTTATCGCGGGAAAATTGTGAGTATTTTTCTTCAAATGTTTCAGAAAATTTTGTTCGCAATTTGATTTAAAATATCGGAAAATATCAAAGAAAAATATGCACAACTTTCCTCAAAAATACATGTTTTATCCGGGGAAATTTGGCAATTCTCGAATGTTCATAAGACTTTTTTCCTTAGCAAGGCAGCATTGTGCATGACATTCTCTGAAAAATTGGAAAACACATTCTCACAACAAGTTTCCTTGAAAATCCCTTTTTTATCGACGGAAATTTGGCAATGTCTAAGGGTTCATACGGCTTTCTCCCTCCGCAAGGTAAAATCCACGGAGGAAGTTAGTTCCACTTCGGAAAAATGATGCAATCGCAGTGGTTTAATTCGAGGCTTGCGGTTGGATAATCCGCAATCCACCTGTTGGACCAACATTGTAAAGCAAACACAATGACATCCCCGGCAATCCCAAAGCGCGCGTGTAATTATTTTCATTTGAGCCGATGACTGGACACATCGGCATCGGCGCGTCTTTGAGTCGACGAAATTTCTCCGGTCCCGCCTTTGGTTAGCGGTCGGGAATAATAACCGGGGTCGGGTTCGAGCGCCTGGAGATCTTAATCAGTATCAGATCATTTATCGATATTTCCCCATTTGAAGCCATGCTAAAGAATCGATTTTTAAGGTGTTCGTTGCGATCATTCTGTGCATCGATCCTTTTCGATGGGTTTAAATGGCAGACCAATCGATATATCGCAAAGCCGGCCACGCTAGTGATCTTAATCAGGCGTTGACGGGATGACGCCCGGCCTCTCGTCCAAATATTAATAAATAATCTCCGTGTCTGTGATTACGCCGTCTGCGACTCCTCGTTACTCGTGAGGCGTGAACCTGGAGAGGACGGCTACTGTTGGGCAGCATCCGACAGTTGCCCCAGGTGGGATGGTGGCGCATAGCGGAGCGGCACACAGTGGATCGAGGCAACAGGGGAGATCGGACAAAATTTGGAAACTTTAAACGCTTATAACTCCGTTTATACAAAAATTTGAGGTTCAAAAAGTGGTTCCGTTGGTTTTCTCGTGAAATTTTCTTCAAGAAGCATTCCTCAAAATTTAAAATGCGATGATGTAAACATCAAAATTTGCAGTATTAGTAAGAAATTTCATGTCAGACCTCTCTTATTGACTCGATCCACTGTGCGGCATGGCGCTTGGCAGCAGGTACAATGGAGGTGTCTTGAGCGCCGATGGATCATTGGGGTTCCTGCAAGGATGAGGTATGTATAACTCGGAATAAAAATGGGGTGCTCACCTGCCCAAAAGTACACATCGTCCATGTCGTGTCCATGATATGGGTGAGTTAATACTGGACTACCTTTATTTTGCAAGTATTAGGAGCTACAATTTCTAGCTTTTCGTGAAAAACACTCATGTGCATGGGGATACTATTAGTGCGTCGTTTCTACACCGAGCCAGATATTGCAGCTCCAAATTGAAAATGCAGTCCGATTAAAGTTCGACCGACTAAACAACTTTTGTTCCCATTTTGTCGAAAAGTCCAAATTTAAATTGATCCTCTTGAAATTATCAGAAGACGGCCCGGCCGGATCAACCCCCCTCCCCCAAACTTTTTCCTATCAAAATTAGAAAATTTGATAGAGTTTGAGTAAATGCTTGTTGAATCATTCAACATTTTCATCGAAGTGTGCCAATTTTGCTGCGATTCTCATCAAACAGTGACAAACTGAATTTAACATTAATAAAAATTAATCGAACCATATTTAGTTGATTTTTAACTTTATCAAGAGGGCTTGCATAATGTTTAAGCGTCTTTGACGAGGTGTATTTCTTGTTTCGTGGTGTTTCTTTAGCTAATGATTAGAATACGCCTTTGGCTTTGCTCATCACTCAAATTGCGACTATCTTCCATTCCTTGAGACATAGCCCCAAATATGGGGCTAGCGCGTTTCAACAGAAGTATGATGTGTGATGAGCCGCAGGCTCAACGATGCAGTGGCGATGCGTGATTATCGATGTTGCCCCATTTGAAGCTGTAGTAAAGAATCGATTATTGAGGTGTTCGTAGCGAAGACCCTGTTTATCGATCGTTTGACACAGGTTCAAATGGCAGATCAATCGATACATCGCCATGGCCACAGCACCGATGGACGATTGCTCTGGTGGGTTAATCAGTTGCTTCATAAACTTTTCTTCGATGGATAAACGAGTTGCGGTTAGCTCATATCGTCGCTCTCCTGGTGTAAGAGCGTATCTTGATTTTCGCTTGAGCCCCCGAAAGCGTGGATTTGTAGGTAAAACAGGGCTCACCACGTGCTCACGTGAAAATTGAGATACGGCCTTACGTCAGAGGAGCGGCAATATCTTCAAGGTAGTGAATCCTTGTCGTCAGTGTCAAACTATCCAAATTTTTCAAGAGTTTTAGGTGATGGGGCTCCATCTCTTTTTTTGTCTAGGTGATACCTTGAGCTAATATCGACTCATAAATCATATCAGTCCGTTTTTTTTTAGTCTGAGTTAAAGTCTCCGAGTATGGAAGGAATTCTGAATATTCCGTAACAGTGCGCCGTTTGCCACTCGTCAAATGAACAGTCTTGTGATTTTTATGGCAATAAGCAATTATTTTTCATAGTTTTGTGTCTCTAATATTCAAATTCATTTAAATGGGTGAAATCTATGTACAGAAAATCTTAAGCGAAGAGCTAACTTTTAACTACAATAATGAAAATTATGGCTTGACATTTTGACCTAATTTTCTTGAGAGGATTTAAACACTTCAGACATTGGAAACCGGGTATCGCTACCTTTGACTCCGAATCGGTTTAATTTGTTGTACTGAGCGATTTAAATTTCCTATTTCAAGGCAAATTATACCTGACACCATCAATATTCGATTGTTAGAGTACCAAACTTACGCATCTCGATTTGTGACGGTGCAAATCGCTTATGACATTTTACTTCTATTAGGAGAGCCTGATCATCACTTTTGCACGAAATTTCGTTCAAATTTTCTTTGTTCTTCAATCAATATTTTCTTAACATTTTATGCAAAAATATTGAGCAATATTTTCTTGGAAAAAAAAGATGAGCGGAAATTCTGCGACACCGCAATCGAGATCAGTGGTTTGGCAGTGCACATTGACTGATGTAAAAGGAGGATAAAGGGGAGCAGAAAAAAAGAACAAAGCGTTTAAAAAATACACGAAAGTGAGTATCATTAATAAATTACAGGTAGATCAACGCAGATCGACTTAAAGGTAATAGAACAACGCCATACAGGTGCGGATTTCATTCAATTCAACCAAAAAAAATCGATTTTTCTTCTTTTGATCAGAAAAGGCGATTCAATCAAATCGATTTTTTAAACTCCAATTTACCGATTTTTTCTTTAAATCGATGTAATTTTGCGATATTTGGCTAGTTTCATGATCATAAAAAATTTAGATAATTTTAAATTATGAAACTATAGCTCTTAACGTAACGACAGAGGCGAATCTAGCAAGTTGGCCACACCGGATTTCTTCCGTTTGGACCAATCAACTCTTTTAGGAGCACCTCTCGTCTCTAAGAATCGCTACATTACCACAGGTTTGAATGAAGAAAAATGATCCCGTCATCTTTCTGGATCTGCCAACGTTTAGGGAGAGAGTAGGAACAGTAAAAAATCGATAATTAGGAATCGAAAATCAGAAAAATCGATATGTAAGAATCGAAATTCAGACAAATCAATTTTTACAAATCGAAATACAGACAGCTTGATTTATATACCTAAATGAATCCGGCTTGATTAGCCTTTTAGACCAAAATCGAACCGACTTAAATCGACTTTTAGTCCAGAATCGATTATCGACCCCTAAAAGTCGAAATTTACAAATCGAGATTCAGACAAATTGATCAATGCACCTAATTGAATCCGGCTTGAATAGCTTTTAGACCAAAATCGAACCGGCTTAATTCGATTTTTAGTCCTGAATCGATTATCGACCCCTAAGAGTCGATATTTACAAATCAAAATTCAGAAAAATTAATCCATGCACCTAAATGAATCCAGCTTGAATACCTTTTAGACCAAAATCGAGCCGGCTTAAATCGATTTTTAGTCCAAAATCGAACCGGCTTAAATCGATTTTTAGTCCAAAATCGAACCGGCTTAAATCTATTTTTAGTCCAAAATCGAACCGGCTTAAATCGATTTTTAGTCCAGAATCGATCGTTTCCCTAGAAATCCGCATCCGTGAACAATGAGCTGGTCATAGAGCGAGGAGCTCAATCGATGTCGGCGAAGTTGAGGGTTTGAGTGGTTTGAGCGTGGTGCCTGTAGATATCGTCGAGGGCGGCGGAATCCCTGAGGAGGACGGCGGAGGGGGCGACCGAGGGAAGGGCGCCCCCGCCGGGCCCCACGCCGCCGCCCCCGTTACCCGTTTGCGCCGACAGACCGCCCGACTGACCGTTCTCTTGCCGCATGATGTTCCGCCTCCACTTGGCGCGCGCGTTCTGGAACCACACCTGAAATCATTCAAAAATTCGATTTAAGCCTCTGAAACATCCACCCAGAGCCCGAAAGCAGAGCATAAAATGGGTCCATAGGCGGATCCACGGGGATGTATGGGGTGCACGCCATCCCCCCCCCCCCCCCCCCCGTTCGTCCGAAAATGAACACTGGAAAAAAAATACATTGGATCTAGAGTCCAGACTCTTAAAAACATTGACAAGAAAAAATACTCTTGATTCAATCAGATTTAAGCTTAAATCAAGAACCCAGCCTCTTATTTGAGCGGATTTCCTTTTGATTTAAGCTTCAATCTGATTGAATCAAGAGTATTTTTTCTTTTCAATGTTTTCAAGAGTCTGGACTCTAGATCCAATGTGTTTTTTTTCCAGTGAAGGAGGACGAAAAGAGGAGGAAAGAAAGAAGGAAGGAACGAAGGGAAGAATAAGGAACAACGCTTTCAGATGGTAATCATTCATGACTCAAACTGCATATTTGATGCTTTAAAATCTCGAAAAGTGTCGGGGGAGGCTCCCGGACCCCCCTCACGCTCCCCTTGTTCAAAGTGTCTGGATCTGCCAATGAAATGGATAAGCTCACTTGTGCTATAGAATCACGTCGTATTAGGATGTATTAGACCTATGTCCAAAGCTCGTATAATACAACCCCATGTAACCCGCGTAGCACTTGTTCATAGCAAGTTTCGGGTCAATCTGACCCGGCTAAGGGTCAAAAAAGATGCGAGAGAACCATTCTTTTGCCGAAGGTAGGACAATAAGTGAAATGCTGCACGAAGGGCCCCCAATTTGACTTGGCTCAGGGTGCCCTCTATAATTACCTCGTTGGTATGCAGCAATTAACCAGCGTTTAACACAAGTTCTCAACTGCAATTCAAGAGGAGCTTAAGGATGACAATTTAATTGAGCCATCCGGGATGCAGTCTCCAGCGAAGGAGTTTCGGTGCTGAAGACCCAGACTCGGGGTCCCGGGGTCAGAACCACGACCCGCCCCGACTTGCCAAAATCACGTGGATCGGGCTCAAGATCCCCGTATTTCGGAGGGCGCCACGCACGGCGCGACAACACAACCACCAGATGACAAACCGCATCCACCCACTTCCTGGCTTTGTCTGCGGCATTGCCGATTTTACGAATTTCACTGTGATTTTCTGTGATTTTCTGTGATTTTTTGTGATTTTCTGTGATTTTCTGTGATTTTCTGTGATTGATATGTACACGGAGAAAAAACCTTCGTGCATGGGACCCGCAGTTGAGGTCATATGGATCTCTGAAGTTTTCTGATCACGCATCCGAAAACTTGAGGTCGAGCTGCCGAAGTTCGGGTCAGACATCGAGGCACTTCGGTATGTGCCAGAGTGCTTCAGATGTGTGACCCGAACCCTTCGGTATATATCGAGGTACTTCAGATGTCTGACCCGAACTTCGGCAGCTGGACCTCAAGTTTTTAGATACGTGATCCGAAAACTTTAGTGATCCATATGACCTCAACTTCGGGTCCCACGCACGAAGTTTTTTTCTCCGTGTATTAAACCGTGGAGTTTTTGTGAGGAGAGAAGGTAGGAGAGCATCTCAGGAAGGGGTTATGAGGGCAACCCATCAATGGAGGTCTGGAGGGCTTCCCTAGTCCCGATGGTGAGTTCAAAGAACTTCCCTACCAAGGAGAGGGGGCCTTAGGGTTATACAGAAACATATCTTCCATCTCTAATTTTGGCTTCCAGTGAAAATTTTCGAAGATAGGTGACAATAATAGGCCTGAGCCGACCAGGTTGGCCTAGCGGTCAGCGCGTCTGACTCCAGATCAATAGGTCCCGCATTCGAATCCCGGGGGTGGCGACAAATTTTCAAGAAACTGACGTGTGAATCTGCAGAAACAGACTCTACTCGGCTTTGATCCCTGAAATTTCGAAAGCCTGGAGCATGGATGTGTACTAACCCTAGCCCCTAGCCCGATGCTCATTCAAGGTTGCAGAATCCTCAAGTGGATTAAAACCCTCTAATAACTTTAAATAAAAATAGACCCGCGAAAATTTTGGGTGGATTTCGGACGATTAACAAAAAATTCGGTCCATCAACCAAGTCCATTTGGACGATCTGACTGAAATCAAGTAACTCAAAGGAACCCACAGTAACCAAAAATATGGAAATTTTTAAGTTTTTTTGTGTATGGGGGATTTCTTCTACATTTCACCGAACATTGAGAGATGGAAAAGGATGAAGAAGAAGAAGACAAAGGAGGAAGAAGAGGAGGAGGAGGAGGAGGAGGAGGAGGAGGAGGAGGAGGAGGAGGAGGAGGAGGAGGGGAGTGAAAACGGTTTTTAGGCCCTAAAATAGGATTTGACTCCCCACCAGGAGTGATTAGATCCACCTACGTCACAGATCCGGTCCAAAACCGTCGAATGTCCACAAGGCGGACGGCAACATTGTGTTATCGACTTATCATTCATCAATGTCACACGGTGAGAAATTGCCCCTGTTGCGTGTGTGTTTGTATGCTCCGTCATCGGCGCTTCTCCTGCATCATTACTCCAACTCCACCGCACCCCCTCCCCCGCACATCCTGGGTCCTCGCGCAGTGTTGCAAGATTGTAATGGTCCTGTTCCACACTTAAGATATATCGACGGTGTAAGTCGGCAATCACATAACTCGGTTTGCGACGTCGCAGACTTCCTATAACACTTTATTTTTTAAACGGAAAACAACTCAACGGCAATTCTTCAAAACTGTCGTGATTTTTCTTCTCTATGTGAAGAAAATTCTGCAAAAACTTCAAGAAATGATGTCAATTTGTTCTCCCGTAAAAAAATGTTATAGAGGCGGAGATTTTCAGAGACCGCAAACGAGATATGTGATTGCCGACGTACACCGTCGATATGCGTGCGATGGACTACCAAATAGGGTAAGAATTGAATTAACGTAAGTCGGGTTTCCTCGACGAAATTTCAAGCATATTGCGTTTTGAGCGTACAGGAAACAGTGCAACGAAGGGTGAATGATCGATTATCAATATTTCCTCATTTGTAGCTATGGCACAGAATCGGTTATTAAGGTATTCGTTGCGAACATCCTGTTTTTCGATCATTTTTCATAGGTTCATATAGCAGATCATTCGATACATCGCAAAGTAAGCCACGCCGCTGATGGGAAACTCCAGCATTAGAGCGGAAGTAGTGTCTGTATTTCCCATTTGCACGAAAAACTAAAATCCTTGTAGGTTGAATTGGATGTCACTGATTGGGAAAATCACCATGGTGTGTATTGTTAGTATCATTAAAATACAACTTTTGCCGAAATCTAAATTCAGCGCGTTGCTAAAACTGTGTGGACGCTGGGAAAATATGAACCGAATTCAACAGAAGAAGCGACTTGGTATGCATGCCGAGTAGAATTTTTGGAAAACATTTGGTTGGGAGTGATTTGGATTCAACTAATCGTATATTTTCGCTTTCAAAAATTGAAAATTGGTAAAGATTTTTTCAAACCTTGTCCTCAACACTACGTCTTGTGAAGGAATAAAACTTCGAACCTCTTTTTTTCGGCTCAAACTTGGTGTGACTTGGTGCGTTTTGTTATATTTGGTTCATTTTATGCTAATCATTACAGCGCTGACTTAAGAATTAGTTTCCCAGAAAACTGTTTAATTATTTTAGTGGCACACAGTACTTCCCGAAATAACTCGAGAGCGAAAACTAAGATTTTCAACACCAAGTGGCAACGCCTCAAGTCTTTGGCCCACGATTCGTAAATCGTGCCCTCCCGCGTAAATCGCGATTCTCTTGAACTTTGCGCGACCCCAAGATTTAAACTTACGGGGCTGATTTGAGCTTTGCGTCGAATTAAGAGGTATTTAACTATTGAGCTGTCTTATCAGTGTCAGGGAGCATTCCGCTAACGTCTCAATAACTTCGGAAGCTCCTGCAAGCAAGAAAAGGTCATAATTTCATGAGCGCGGTAGTATGCTAAGAAGACACTTTCTTATTTATTCAGCTCATTAACGCGGGCAATATTTTACGTTAAAAGAGAGACGGCATTCTTTTCCCGAGGTCTCTCTTCTTATGAAATAAGGTCGGTGGAATTAAGGTTGTTCGCTACCAATTTTTAGTGTCATATACTCGTTGACAAAGGCTAACGACGCACAGTGGACCGAGTCAATTAAAGAGGTTGGACAAAATTTGGAGCTCATCACTTCGTTTACACTAAAATTTAAGGTTCTCAAAGTGGTCTTATTGGTTTCCTCGTAAAATTTTCCTCTGGTAACACCCCTACGAATTTAAGACGTGACGAAAAAAGCATCAAAATTGGCAGTTTTAGTAAAAAAGTTCATGTCCGACCTCTCTAATTGACTCGATCTACTGCGCGACGGTGAAACTCCAAAAACGCACAACTCGCGTTTGCAGTGTGTCAAAATCACTGCTGCGTATTCATTTTAGCACAGGACAAAATATTGACGCTGTCGTTTGAGATTTTCACAGAATATTCTTTATGCAGAGTAAAATGTAAAGGGAGTTTTCAAGCAGGAATAACGTTGATTATTTGCCCTTTCAGAAAATGGGTTATGTATGACAGGAAGTCTGGGCGTCACCAACCAAGATACGCGTTTTTGTGTTTTTGTAGTTCAACCATCGTTGGTTTTTTTGACGCAGGGCTCGGTTGTTGTTCTCGTGGTAGGGATTTAACAAAAAGTAGAGGGTTTAAAGGGCATCGAACTTTTCACGAATCTATTTTACTTGTATATTTTCCAGAGAAAGTGTTGGTTTATTTTTAATGTTTGATCTGCTTAAAGTTGAATTTGAGAGTCCGTAGGCATTAAATTTGAATTTGCTGATTTTATCAGCTAAGGAATGCTACTAACTACCATGCTAAGGGAAAACGCCGTATGAGCATTTAGACGTTGCCAGATTTCCTTCAATAAAAACCGAATTTACTGGAAAAAATTGTTAGTATTCACTAAAAAAAAATGCATTGGATCTAGAGTCCAGACTCTTAAAAACATCGACAAGAAAAAATACTCTTGATTCAATCAGATTTAAGCTTAAATCAAGAAATCCGCTCAAATTAAGAGACTTGGATCTTTGATTTAAGCTTAAATCTGATTGAATCATGAGTCCTTTTTCTTGACAATGTTTTCAAGAGTCTGGACTCTAGATCCAATGTGTTTTTTTTTCCAGTGTTTTTTTTTTAAAATTTTGCCTATAATTTTGTTCGCAATTTGATCTAAAACAGCTGAAAATTTCACGGAAATATTGGCATAACCTTCCCAAGAAATACATGTTTTTCCCGGAGAAATTTGGCAACTCTCGAATGTCCATATGACTTTTTCCTTAGCACGGCAGTGTTCTTTATCTATTCAGAGAGGTCCGCTTCGCTCCTTCTTTTGGTAGTTAAAACTGACGAATGAAATGAAAGGCGTAGCTTACCTGGAGGACTCGTTTGGATAATCCTGTTTTTTGGGCTAATTGCTTTAAATCTTTGGCATCGGGGTTTTGATTGATATTGAAGTAGGACTTCATGGTTCGGAGCTGATGGTGCTTGAAGGAGGTTCGCATTCGCTTCGTTCGCTGCTGTATCCCGTGCACCGCTCCCGGCGACGTCACCGATGAATCGTAGCTCAACGACTCCATCGAAGAAGACAAATCGCCCGAGTGAATCATCTCTGCCAACAGAAAAGTAACTCCTGTGAGCTTTCGCACAACCATATTGCAGTAAAATGAGGGGTATAGATTCAACCGACATGAATCGATCGAAAAATAAATTCGTAAGGCAATCTACAAACTTCTTTGACTATACAATAATGCTTGACTATTACAATAATGTCATTAACTTCCTTTATAGTTAATTAAATTACTCACTATCAAGTTTAAAGGCCTTATGTAGATCTAAAGTACTTTAAAACAACTGTACAAAATAATAATTGTATTTTCTTATGAATAAACAAAAAAAAAAAAAAAAAAAAAAAAAAAAATCTACAAACTTCTGATCGACACACTTCAATCGGTTCCAGGATTTGTCGATCGCGATCGAATCACGTCGATCGGTTCAAGTTTTAGTTTTCGATTGTTCGATCGATTCATGCGTCGATCGAATTGACACCAGTTTTATGATAATTTGTCGATCGATTGATGTTTTTACTTTTCGGTTCGAATGTCGATCGAATCCATATCCTCCCAGGAAAATCATCTTGATTAGGAAAAACTGCCGTGATACAAGACAGCAAAGCACCTTAGTTGGTAGTGTGCAATACGATAAGTGACTGCTGATTTTGAGGTAGCTGTCTAAAATAGTGCTTTACAGATCAACCAAACATCGTGTATCACATAAACTGAATTGTGAGTAGCACCAATTTCTTTAATGAACACGAAAAAAACGGCTTAGTGCTGATCCGTAAAGAGGTATCAGGTGTAGTGGCATCACCTACTTAGACCTAGATTTTGGGTACTTACACCAACAGGGCCGGATTTACCTTCTTGCCGCCCATGGGCCGCCTGTATTTTGCCGCCCCATCTCATTCGTTTTGGAACATCCATAGAAACCATCAGGCGAACGTGCCGGAGGAGGAGGGCACGTAAGACGCTTTTACTCGCGTTTGGCACATTGGCTTTTGTGAAAGCCCTGTCAACACTAGCAAAAGTTCACGGAACTTTGCTCGAAAATTAAGTTCCGTAGACCTATCTCTGTGTGGACGATGCCTTTCATTTATAAGAAAAGAACGAAAAAATTATGAATAAGAATAAACATGAATGTGGTCTAATGATCTTAATTTCCGCCACCGCGCCAACCGCACTGTGTTTGGCGCAATGCGTGAAGTATCCCTACAGTCTTGTAGGCGCTATGCGTTTCACGCTGACCGCTGCTGACCAAGTGACCGCACTGTTTTGACGCAATGCGTGAAGTATTCATGCAGTCTTGTAGGCACTATGAGTTTCACGCCAACCGCTGCTGACCGCACTACGTTTGACGCAATGCGAGAAGTATTCATGGAGTCTTGTAGGCGCTAATATGTGTTTCATGCTGATCGGCCTACGATTATTTGAAAAAATCGCGCCGCTCTATGATGCCATAGTCCTTTTAAAGTAAAAATACGTGTATAATTTTAGCAGATCAGATAATGTGTGATAACCTCCACCAAAATGATTCAAACAAGAGTCTAAGGGAATTCTTGCACTGGGCTGATTCAGTAGATCCATTTATGAACAAAATTCATCAAATTTCTGACACCTTCATATTCTCCATTTATGGAAGCCCCCGTTCTCAAGAGTCAAGACTACCTGTGAGATAAAGTATGGAGAAGTTTAAGAATTTTCTGGAGACGCCACCACGGAATGGCGACTCGAAGATTTCAAGAGCGCAGAAACAATGGGGCAGCAAATCGAGGGCAACCATGAATGAAATATTGCGAGCAATACGAATAGGGCAACAATACAAAGAAATGCCTCGTATGGAAATGAAGGAGAGGAGCACTGCCTTGCTGAGGAGAAACGGCGTATGAGCATTTAAATGTTGCCAAATTTCCCAGTTAAAACATTTATTCTGGAGGAAAGGTATATATATTTTTCATTGAAATTTTACCATATTTTAGATTGAATTGGAGGGGAATTCTCTGAAAAATTAGAAGAAAAATATTTCAAAGTATCTTAGAAAATTAGCGGTTTTTTTCGGGAAATTTGGCAAAGGTAGAAGGCTCATGCGAGGTTTTTCCTGAGCAAGGGAGGGAAGGAGCCCCAGTTGCGCGTTTAAATAAATGAAAATAAAATCAATGATTTGTCTCGCGAGGTAGAGCGCATCGCAAAAAGCGCTCGCGGTCAGGGAGGCGGGATTGACGGCCGGGCAGTGATGTCAAGAGAGTAATGTGAAATTCCGTCCACGTGACGTTCCATTCAGTCTTGCCAACAATCGCCGGATGTTATTCACCGGTACCACTGTATTTAATTTATTTATTTTATACCAGTTAATTTTTTCTCCTTTTTTCTGGGCTGCTCTAGCGGATGACAAGACTAACATCGGTCCGAGGTGGATACGCTGCTGACAATCGCGACTTCTGTAAACTTTCAGTGACATTCCTCCAACACACTTTTGTCGCCGTGGATCGGGCAAGCACCGATGCCAAACGATTCCTAGGAGAAGCTGATCCTTCGAAACCGCGGGACTTCCGTATTGGCTGGACGTTATTTGTTACGAGATAACGTGATAGATAGTAATTATAACGTGATGGACAATATAACGTGAAATTTCTTTAAATTCTTTAAAAGAAATTGATTACCTTTTTAAGAGGTTGTTTTAAACATTTTTTCGATAAAAATGTTAAAAAACTATAGTTGATGCTTTAAGAGTACCTTATTCAATGATTTTTCACTTAAATTTTACAGATCGAAAATTTTACTAAGATTATTCTTTTAAAAAACCCAAAGCGAACATTTTTGCAATTTTTTTTAAAAGTTGTTTCTTCAAAATTTACAAGTTTTTCAAAAGTTTTTCTAACAGCCGTTGCTACCAGGAAGTCTCTTCTCGACTTAGGGTCGTATTCATAGTCATTTTCTAACAGCAACATTCCTTAGAAGGCCCCATATGGTTCACATTGTGGTTAAGAAAGGTTTAATAACTCGCTCAAAATATCATCATAAAAAGGATGATTTTTGATTACACCAGTACAATTTTGGAAATGGATCTTTATGAGGGATTTTAATGATTTGCCTCTGTTAAAAGTACGAAGTATGGAAGGAAAAATTATATGATTTTGACAATGGATTTGGATCCAATTCCAAAGTGATACTGATGAATTTTTACGAGGTTGGCAAAAATTGTCATTTTTATGATGCTATTTCAAGCGCTTCCTCAAATCTCCCTTAATCACAATGGAAGCCATATGGGTCTGCCTAAGGAAAGGCCCTGTTTAAGGAATGACCACGGATGTGACCCTAAATTCGAGAATAAATGAACTTCCCTAGTTGCAACAACTGTTGGATATAAAACCTTTGAAAAACTCGTAAATCATAAAGTTACATAACGGTTTTGAAAACAATTGTTTAAATTCTAGCTTTAGGTAACCTTCATTGGGTATTTTTTTAAAGTAAAATTTGTATGTATGTATAAGTCACTTTTATGGCGCGTTAGGACGCTCTACGACGCCTACCCGCCACTAGAATCTGTCATGGTAGAGATAGTCCAGAAGCTGGCATCTCTCATTTTAGTAAAATTTACGAGGGGTAAAGTTTAAGAAAAAAAAAATTGTTAAAGGAACTCTTGATGTATCAACTATGGTTTTTAGACATTGAAATTTGTGAGCACGACTCATAAATAAGACTCATGGTCACATATTTCGATCTTTCATCGCACTGGGGAAAAGAAAAAAAAAAAAAAAACAAAAAAAAAAAAAAAAAAAAAAAACATTGGATTTCGAGTTCAGACTCTTGAAAACATCGACTAGAAAAAATACTCTTGATTCAATCAGATTTTTGCTTAAATCAAAAGGAAATCGATCAAAGTAAGAGGCTTGGTTTTGATTTAAGCAAAAATCCGATTGAATCAAGAGTATTTTTTCTAGTCGATGTTTTAAAGAGTCTGGACTCTAGATCCAGGCGGTTTTTTTCCCCGTGCGAGGTCTAGAAATGCGCCTAAATATTGCAGCCCTGCGCGGTGGTCAAGATGTCGACGACGGGAGAAGTCAGCTGTTGGAGATGGGAGGCGCGCGAGTTATACGACGCGACGTCGCGACGCCCCTCGAGCCGACGCCGACGACGTCGACGACGAGGCCGGGCAACGAGGAAGTCTCCATCTCCATCTCCATCCCGGAGCTGGACTCACGTTCACCTGAGTGCTTGAATCGAGGCATTCCTCAGCGAATCCGGGGATCTGTCCCCGCGTCAATCCCATTGACGGATGGAGCCCCGGCTGCCCCCCCCCCCCCCCCCCGGGGGGGGGCCCTCGCCCGGCCTCTGCCAAGAGGCTTCCAGGCGACAGGAGAGCTTTCAAAGTCCGAAGAAGCTCCCCGGCCCGCGGCCAGCTTTCTCTCTTTCCCCGAGTCCTTATTCTTTTCGGATCGCGACTCCGAGCGACCATGATTGACGCGCCTCCTGGCTGCGGGCCGATTATTGAAATTGATAGACAAAGCTATAGATAAAGAAGACAAAAGAGATATAGAGGGATCCTATTGGTGGAAGCGGGTGGTTGCAATGGACAAAGAAGGTAGGTAATAGACTAAGTAACGGCAACCACGAGAGACCCTATAGTTAGTATCATTTTCCCCCTTAATCTACAGCGACCACCCCTTTCAACCACCAGGATTCCTCCATTATCTCTTTCTCTTAAGTTAGACGGGGGAAACACGTGATACAACTATTTTGACCTCCAAGTAGATGAAATTGCATATCCCCAAAAAGAAAGGAGAACATGGTTGCTTTTCCGCTAACTCAGAGACTTTAACGCACGGCTAGAAAAGCTAGACGGGGCGAAACACGTGATAGATCTTCCTCTCCTCCCCTTCAATGCGGTTTGGGTTTGGTGTCCTCACTAGAGAAGAAAGTTATGTCACTCTTTCTGTCAAAATCGGTCCGATTTTCTTGATTTTTGCGGCTATCGATAGATAAAATTTCCTAGATGGGCCCACTCTTTATTGATTGACTCTTAGGGTCCTGCAAAGCAAGCCCCAGAAGGTGCTTTGCGCCCTCCGGGGTTGAGCCGCGTAGCGGCCAGAGGGCCCCCTATTTTTTGCTCGATTTCCTTTGTTGCGATGAATGCTCCTTCTCTCAGTAATTTACTCGTGACAATGAACCCGATTTCTCGGTACAGCAGTTGAAGCCCACGAGCCAAGAGCCAGGCGCAAACGAACCACGCTCAGTTCCAGAAATCCAGAAGGTCGCGCCGGGAGCCGGTTATCAGCCGATAATCCCGGATCGTAAAATCGTGCATTTTTCAGGTCCTCCGATATGCAAAGTGGTGGCGATGCGACTCCGATAGCGTGGCACGATCGCCCGTAACGATTTCACGAATATGAAGGCAGTCGCCGCACAGTTGACCGAGTCGTACGAGGAATCGGACGAAATCTGGAAACCTTGAAAGCTTATATTTTCGAGAATATAAAACAAAAAAGTTTGAAAATGATTTTATCGGGTTTTTCGTCCAATTTACTTTCAGAAACACCCGTTGAAATTGAATTCATGACGAAATAAACATCAAAATTTGAGATTTTAGCCGAAAATTTCATGTCAATGTCAATTGAAGGAGTCGGACAAAATCTGGAAACTTTGAAAGCTTAAATTTTCGCAAATATATTGGTAACAAAAAAGTTTAAAAATGCATCCATTGATTTTTCCAAGAAATTTCCTTTCACATACACCCCTTGAAATTGAATTTATGACGGAAGAAACATCAAAATGTGTAGTTTTAGCCAAAAATTTCAGGTCAATTTCAATCGGAGGAGTCGGAAAAAACATGGAAACTTTGAAAGCTTATATTTTCGCAAATATAAAACAAAAAAGTTTAAAAATGCATCCATTGGTTTTTTCTTAAAAACCCCTCGCAGAAAAACCCATTGAAATTGAATTTACGACGAGAGAAACATCAAAATTTAAAATCTTAGTCAAAAATTTAATGTCCGACGATTTCTACTAGCTCGAAACACACTATATATAAATGTAAGTAATGAATCAATACAGGCTCATATTTAGAATGTAAAAGAGGCCTTCGGGTTAAGTTCTGTCCAACTTAATTCCACACTGTAATTATCAAAATAAACAATAAGTTGAAAATTTAAAAAAAAAATTTCTATTAGCTCGTTCCACTGTGCGCCATAGCCATAGGAGGAGCTTCTGGTCCACTGCGCTTGATGGGTCAGACCCGCGTAACTCCCTATAGGAAATCGCGTCGGATAGGTGGTTTTGGCGCGGAACGGTGGTATCGGGCTCCATGTTCTCGGTAGTAGATCTCCGCGGCGGATAAGATGCCAGCGGAGCAACACCTTCCCGCGTGGTCCCCGACGCGCGAGTCGCGACGGTGGCGAGATTTTCTCATCGAACCCCATTTTTCCACGTCCCTGCCGAGCATGTGCAGCCCGGCGAAATATGTGCTCGCCAAGGTCTGCCCTCGGACTTGGTTCGCTCATTGTTGCCGAACTTTCGGAAAAGTGATAAGGATGAATTTCACGGAGAGACAAACTTTGGGTACGAGCATGGAGCTTCGGACTGCAGGGAACAGTAAAGTTCTCGGTCGTAGAAGGTGAACTTAGGTTCGGATAACGGAAGTGCTCGCGAGGAGATACGAGTCATAACGGAAAAAAAAGAGCGCTAAGTTATTGGACGATACAAACATTTCCAATTAATGGGTCACGAAACCGTATTTTGATGATTAATTCTCGTAGATTAGCTAAAAGTAGTAAAATCTGTCCGAGCAGCAACTATCTGGTTATTTAAATGAAAATAATCAAGACACACAAAATTACACAGTAGGCGAAGAAGATGGTCTAAGAAAAATGTTTTTGGTGCCAAAAGACAAATACTTAAGAACTCTTTAAAGACTAAGTCGGAACAGGATGCGCTAACTTCAATGACCTTTTTAGAAATTGACTGTCTTGAATGAAAATTGAGCATTTTCGAGTTACCGAGTTGGTGTGTTTTCGTTCTCACTGATTCATATGCAAATTTACGAGGTCTCGGAGCTTACTGTATGGATAGAGATAGATTGTCTGCTAACACAGAAGAAAAATCAAAAGTTTTTAAGCAATAATCCCATTTATAGAGCAATCAGACTAGCACCGAGTCGATGTTGAATTGTGAAAAATTCACGTCATTTTCTGTTGTATGGCATGTTTTGTGATACATCGATTGATCTGTCATTTGAATCTATGGAAAAAGGATCAATAAACAGGGTATTCGCGACGAAAACCTCAATAATCGATTCTTACCTTGGCTTCGAATGTGGAAATATCGATAATCGATCATTCATGCCTCGCCACTGGTCATTTTATAAACTCGTCGGCACCTAAAAAGCACACCTCTAGGAGGCAATACCGCACATTAACCGCGCAACGCCACAAATCGGAGAGTGTATTCAAAACTCCTTCAATTTCGTGGCTATGCAATTTGATCTCCGAGGAGTTAAAATAGTTGCTCGATGTGAAAGTATGCATACGGCTACGGCGCAGCACGATTAAATGAAACTCCTGGCTATTAAGTCACGAGTAACTGGATTCTCTCAAAGCGTCTTCACACTTCACTTTGTCAAGGTTGAGATTAGACTCCTCAGAGTGATGTTGATAAAATGATGAAATAAAAATTAGATAGAGGAGGGAAACTCGAAAGTCTGAAAATCCCTTTAGTTTTATACAGCGGTTGAATAAAAATTAGATAGAGGAGGGAATCTTGAAAGTCTGAAAATCCTTCTAGTTTTCTACAGCGGTTGAAACAACCGGCAAATGGGTTCTCAATCGCAGGGTCGAAGATGTCCAGTCACTTGGTGTCCCCGTTGGACTCTCGCAGTTATTTCGAAATCTCGTTCCTTCCTCATCGGCTGAAATAATAAATTTAAGCGCCGCGTTTCAGTCGCACAGGAGCTGGAGGCCGGAGTGCCTCGGTGCATTTCTCCGAACGATTCCTATATGTGAATTAGAACTCCCTCTTCGCGGCATCCTGTAAGCCCGCATAATAACACGCCATTGTCTCCGCCGCGCTACTTTCAAAATGCCTTATGACCGATATTGTCTTGGTCTTGGCCAGGATCTCTCTGGCCCTGATCTTTTGACCTGGCGCCGCTAGAGGTCTGTGTTCGACCAGAGAGCATTTCTCACTCTGGGAAACTCATACCGTCAACCTGGGTAAATTATACTTAAATCGTGAGCATAGTTTAACCTTACAACAAAGTAGGGCATGGTGGCACCGTTTAGTTACGGAAGGGCTCAAGAGCTTTATTCTTATACTTTATTTCGGACGTATACTCAAAATCCCAGCCATTTTCTTAAAAACATACTCAAGAATTATATTTTCAAAATATTATGATGATATCATTTGGCCTGCATTTTGCAATTGAATCGGTTTCTGTTAGACGTGCGTAAGTCCAAAAACTCATGAGCCCTAACGCCCTGCTTCATCAACGAAAGCCAGAGCTCAGGGGTTTTTGGACTCATGCCCGTTTAACGAAAATCGATTCAATTACGAACTAAAATTCTTGACTCATTTGAAAAACAGCATATCGACGGTGAAAGTCGGCAATCACATAACTCGTTTGCGGTGTCTGAAAATCTCCGCCTCTACGTCATTTTTTTAAAGGAGAACAAATTGACATTATTTCTTGAAGTTTTTGCAGAATTTTCTTCGCGTCGAGAAGAAAAATCATGACAGTTTTAAAGAATTGCCGTTGAGTAGTTTTCCATTTAAAAAATGAAGTATGACAGAAAGTCTGCGACGTCGCAAATCGAGTTATGTGATTGCCGACTTACACCGTCGATATATGTCATTAGTTTCTCTATGCAACTGGTAGCTTTTATGAACAAGCCATATACATTAGTACCTTATGCAAAATGGAGTCCATTTTTGGTATTTTATGCGCAATAAAACATTATGATTTTCAATATTTAAAATCGGCGTGGGGGTTAATGTGTTAAAAATTGATTTCAACGATTTCTAAGCCAGCTAAGTTTTAATACTTGAAGATACCTCATTCCGAATGAAATACAAGCATATCGATGGTGTAAGTCGGCAATGACACACCTCGTTTGCGGTGTCTGAAAACCTCCGCCTCTATGTTATTTTTTTTAAAGGAGAACAAATTGACATCATTCCTTGAAGTTTTTGCAGCATTTTCATCGCACAGAGAAGAAAAATCACGGGAGTTTTAAAGAATTGCCGTTGGGTAGTTTTCCGTTTAAAAAATAAAGTATGACAGGGAGTCTGCGACTTCGCAAACCGAGTTATGTGATTGCCGACTTATGCCGTCGATATTCCAAGCAGCTTGATTTTCAATTTCACGTTGATCTCTGAATAATATTTTCCGAAGAGTTGGCATTAAAGGAGAGCAATACTTCAAAAAAGTTTCCTCAAAATATATTTCCATCTTGACTGCGGATGTTTGCGAGGGATGTAAAGATTTTTTCCTGGAGAAAATGAGCGCAAGAAATAATGATGTGCGTAGTAAATGCCGGTGGGTAAACAAAAGTAAGTGGAGGGCGGGAAAAGTATTGGGATGAGAGAACGGAAGGAGGAGGGAGGGGATCACTGCACCCCTTTTGACCCTCGCCCCGAGAGCTTTCGAAGTTGCTACAGTCGTTACGATGGAGTTCTCTTTCCGCTGAAAACAATTCGCATTTGTAATCATTGTTCCACCCCTCGAAATGGCGCAAAGAGGGAACGACCGCGGACGTAATGGCTAAAAAGTATTACTCCAACAGCAGTACAAGTAGATCGAGTTCATCAGGGAAGCACCGAGTTTTTTTTCCTCTTCTTTTTTTTGAGAAGAAGAAGTCTACTTGTGGTAGAATTTTTCACTTTAAAATTAAAATCAATTTCATTTACAAAGAAAATACCACACGGAAAAAGAAAAGTGCTCGGCTCAAGCATGATGATTCTTGAATTTGCCGCCAAGAATTTTTTTCATCTTGATTTAAGCTGAATTTTTCTTGATATAACTAAAGTAAAGCTTGGATTGAGCAAAAAAGTAGTCTATATTAAGCAGCAAAAGTCTTAATTTAAGAAAAAATACCTCTTGGTGGCAAATTTAAGATTTTTTTGTTTTCAGTGTATGACTGAAGAGTTAAACTCAATCTTCGAAATATAGTAATTTGTCTTCATCGATATACGTGTTTTTGTCTGTTTCATAATTTTATTCTCTGATTGTAAACACGAGAATTTTCCCTAATTACTACTCTTAAAGAAAAAAAATCAGTTACCTTAGGGTGAAAATATTTAAAATTTTTTTTTTTAAAAAAATTTCTCGAGAAATTTTCAGTTTTTCGAATTTTCAAAAATCCTCTCTGCTGAAACGCTTTTTCTTAAAAAAAATTCTCGAGAAATTTTCAGTTTTTCGAATTTTCAAAAACCCTCTCTGCTGAAACAAACAAGAGTGTCTAAGGAATTAAACAAACATTCATTTTTTTTTCGAAAATCTACCCAGAACTGTAAATAGTGTACCTTTGCTAGTATCACTTTTACATTGTGATAGGAACTCATGACCCCCATTAAATCTTCCCATGTCAATGAACTTCTATTACGTGGTCGCGTGTAAATGCAGAGTACCTGTATATGGGAGAGTATTGCCATCTCAATCCTTTTACTGATGAAAAAAGGTGCCGCTCTCTGATTGGTCAGCCATCATGGAGCCTCAAAGTTGGCTCAATGTAAACAGACCCTAGCCCCTACGCTCCTACTTTCGCCCAATGTAAATAAACAAGATGGCGACAAAAGTTCTACAAAGTTCTAGACGTGATTTTGGATGTGACGGAAATTTTTTTTATAATCAACTTCTGGATTGAGTTCGGATCGATCTTTGATGAATATTTTTGCCGTGTGTGCCGATCGTGATTCTCTTAGTCGAGTTACAGTACCTGTATAGCGAGAGTATGGACAGATCGCTTCATGGAGGTCTTAGGGCCCAAAAGTGCAGCCATCCTTGTAACCAACTTCTAACACAAAAAATTTCACTGGCAGCCTACAGATTTCAATTCCAACCAAGATGGCCAAGAATGTACAAAAATGAGCGTTCCTCCGTAAAAACTAGTAAATTCACGCAAAAACTGAGTCAAATGCGTGCTTTAGAACCGACGGTTCGTAACAATAGTATTAGTGAATCGTTCTGGATAATTGAAATTCATAGGTTGGCTGCATTTCTGGGCCCTAACTTTATTCGCAGAAGCATCGATGAAGCCCTGATGGATTTTCGAAGTTTCACATCTGTCCATACTCGCGCTATAAAGGTGCTCTAGGTCGAGTTTGTTCACATTAGGGAAACTTTGGAGCTCCATGACAGCCTAAAACTGATGCACCAATCAGAGAGCGACACAGAGATGGCAATACTCTCCCGTATATAAGTGCTCTATGCAAATGATACGCAGCGATTCTCCCCGTGGCATCGGTTCAGTGGGCCCGGATGGATGATTTTCGCGATAAAGCATTACTCACTGTGTGGCGCCTAAGTCGGGCGCTTGTGCTCAACAATCCGGCTTTGCTGACTTCTCTTGAGCCTTCACTTCAACTTTGCTCTGTTTGCAATCTGTTAGTTGTTTTCATACTTCCCGGTTCCCGTTCCTCCACGCTACGCCTCCCCACATCTTTGCTCTCGTCACTGCAGTGCAACGCTCGTGCATTCGCGCAGTTGTTATTTCGCTCCATGCGGTAGTTCATTAAAACTTGTTTGTTGACAACTCCACTGTTTTCCAGTTGACGCCGTCTCTCCACCCTCAACCGACCGCCAACGGAATATTCACACCGAACTCCGATGGTTTTAAACTGTTTCACACATCATGGGTGGTTTCATTGTGACGTCGTTTCGTCTACCGCGAGCGAACCGAAGGAAACCCATGCGTGAGTTTCTCTGAAAATTGACGTCCTCCATTCTGCCATGCTAAGGAAAAACGACGTATGAACATTTGAGAGTCGCCGAATCTCCTTCGATAAAATGTTCATTTTTGAGGAAAGTTATGAATATTTCTTTGGCATCGCCGAAGGTTTATATGGCGTTCTTCCTCAGTACGGCAGCATTTAGCTCGCCAGCTAAATTAGCCATTTAGCTCGAGAATCCCGGGACACTCAGGGAAACAATATTTTGACGCTGATTTTTTCTTGCGCACGGCGCGGAGGAAGGAACGCCTTCATCCATGATGCGCATATAGTTGCCTATTCTGTCCCGCCATTCAATTTTCAGGAACAGTAATTCCCAGGATAACCCTACTATTACACCAAGTTTTTCTTGGACACGGCGGAAAGGACGCCTTCATCCAGCCGAGTATGCAATCTCAACGGCGATGCACATATAGTTGCCTATTCTGCCCCGTTATTCAATATTTAAGAGTTTAATTCCCAGGAAAACCTTATTTTGACACGCGCTAGAATCACGGGAAAGTGATGGAAGAAATGTACTATAGCACTTACGGCTGTCTTGCCTAACAATAACTTAGCATATAAATGAAAAATACCCTTTTTATGTAATTGAAATTAAAGTCGATTTTTATTCATCCAAACAATTTCTAGGAGTCTTTCGGACGATTAGTGGCAGTTTGAAAAAGAATGGAGGTTTCTGTCAATAAAATTTTCCGATCTAATGCTTCTGCGCCCGTTTTCTCAAAACTTCATTTTTGCACTTACTGCTCTCTTCGCTATCACGGCAGGACAGTCCCGATATCGAAACTTGGCAGATTTGCAAACGCCTTCAATTGTGGCGTAATACCTCCCGCATTCCGGAGAGTACGAATACTTGTATCATTGCACCTCACCAACGCAACGGAATATTAACATTAAAGTAGCCTCCAGGCTGGCCTTGTCGGATTTTCTGTGTCATGTTTGGAGTCCTAACAGTGTAGTTAAAGTAAGCTTGAGTTAGGATTGTATTTAGCAAATGGGTAATTTTTATACGAATTTTTTTTTTTAAAAAATAGCTCTTCTGGGAAATATGGTATGTATCAGGGCATGAACAATTTCGGGAAAATCAGGAACTCTGTTTCAGAAATCGGGAATCTCTTCTTCTAGCCTTCAGTGACTAGTATCTCCCTATGAAACGGCACTGCACTTGCGGGTAACGAATCAAATAATTACAGGTACTCAGGGTTCCTTCCGCCATTTAAGAACGAGTGGGCGCTTTAGCGACGTTCAACGAATCTCTCCGATTCATACAACTATAAATGTTCCTACGTTGTCCGTGTTGCATAAGCAGAAAACTGAAGGCGATTTGACTGTCATGTCGCTCAAAACACTAACGCATGCCGCATGATGTTAGTTTCTCTCCCCGGTGCTACTTTAAAACTTCCCTCGTGGATAGGGGCTTTCTCTACATTCGGCTCTGAATGAACTTCTCGCCAGAGTCGAGGATTAATTGGATTGCATTTTCCAAAAAGGAACCAGGCGCGTTGCCATGTTGCTTAGATTGTGCGACTTCACCCTTACCATAAAACTACTGTAATCATGTAAAAATATGATTTATTATATATATATTTTAAATTTACAGTTTTAGCGTGTAAAATAGAACATTTTTATAGATAATCAGGTTTTCCTCCAGGTGAAAAGAAATTACTCAATCTTAGCAACATTGAAATGCTCTTGGTTCCTTTTTGCAAAATCCAATCCAATTATACCCTTTAAAGTCTCAACTATACTATACTATACTATAACTATAGTATAATGAGTTTTGAACTGACCGAGAGCGCCGCTGTTGAGCTGCATGTTGAGCGTGATGTCCGCGTCATCGCTGGACGGGGAGTTGAGCTTGCGCTTGCGGGGTCGTCCCTTCTGGACGTTGGGGAGTCCGCCGGTGGTGCCGCCGCCGCCGCCGGTCCAGTGGGAGGGCGACAGGGCCTCGAGCTCGACCGGGCCGCAGTAGTCCCTGTGCCGGAGGATCTCGTAGTGGGGCCGGCAGTAGACGAGGCCGTCGCGCATCCCGAAGTGGTCGCCTTTGGTCAGGAGCACCCCGCAGGAGGCGCACGCGAAGCAGTGCAGGTGGTACACCTCGTCCCGCGCCCGCATCACCAGCTCGTTCGAGGCGATCCCGGCCTGGCATTTCCCGCAACGCTTCACCGCGAACAGCCTGCAGATCATAAGAGAAAACGCGTGAGAGGATCTCCAAAAAGGCACCTTATCTTCCAAAAATTCAAAATGCACAAAATAAGAAAATCTGGAGATGTGGGAAAATTCCATGTTCTTCCATGTGCACTGAAAAAAAATCTCGGTGTATTTACTAAGAAAAGGGTAAAATTACCAAGAATTCAGGGTTCTATTTGATCCCAGTTTTTTCTTGGTAAAATTACCATTTATGGAATTGGTAATTTTACCGAGAAATCTCGGTAATTTTACTGGACCTCGGTAAAAATGCCAATATTTTTCATCGACTGTGGTAGAATTACCGAGATAAAATTGCAAAGTTACCGGGAATTGATTACCAATAAAAGTGTCATTCTTACCTGGAAAAAACAGTACAAATACCGGTTTTCAGGTACGCTTACCAGTCTGTCTTGGTAAAATTACGTGTAATTGGTATAAAAAGTGAGATGGTAAAGGTACCAACGAACCTTGGTAAAAACGCCGAGAATTTTTTTTCAGTACAAAAGAAAAACAAGACGACTGTTCCAACGTCAAGACGTCGGAGAGCGTTCACCGTACCTACTGCCGTGATAGTGAAGAGAGCCGTAAGTGCAAAATTTTCGAAATCGAGTTTTCTTCAAAATTCGTCTAAACTCTTTTAGATGAAATTACTGAGACAGTTAAAAAAGCAAAATTCATCCTAATTTAATAAAAACGAGACGTATGAGAAAGCCGTAAGTGCACAAAAAATGACATAGTTTTTTTTAAGACAGCCGTGGGTGCATGAGAGCTAATGAGAACAGTGCTTTCAAGAGGAATGCCGCCCTCATATGCCGATTCCTAACCTGAAAATGTGTTTGTTGTGAGTCCAACGCGCTACCACAAAAGCACGCAGAAGATAGCACGTACTGCTGTTTTGCCAAATACTAACCTCACGTGAAACTAAATTTCACCTTTTTCATAAACTTCAAAATAAAATCGGTCGAGTTTTAATCCCCCAAATGATTTCTAAGAGTCTATCGAATGATTGGTTGCGATTTGACAGAGAACGGAGGCTTCTTTGGCTCTCAACGACTTTAGCGTGCACCGTGGTGTGCGCGCAATGCATGAAGTATCCTGCACACTTGTAAGGCGCTACTGTGCGCCGCGCGCACCGTGCTGTACGCGCAATGCATGAAGTATCCTGCGGTCTTGTAAGGCGCTACCATGCGTTTGCGCTGCGCCATGCGCGTCAGCCGCAGTGCCGTACTGTGTTTGACACGATTATTCTAACTTGTGGCGTCAGCAGTTTTCAGCTTATTATTTTGAAGTTTTTGTACAATTTGGTGGAAGTATTTTCATTTTAAACGATAAAACATTAGATAAAATCCAGCTTATTTTTTTCTCTTCATTTACATATTTTTATACATAATTTTAAACAGAGGAATGCAAGTGAAACGACTTTTACACGTAGGCTCCCTCGTTGCTCAGCGATGTAATGGTGTGATCACTTGGAGGTTTCTTCTAATGGAATGGTTCTGATGGATTTGGACGAATATGAATAATTTTAACCTTAAAAATATCACCTTTGGCCACAAACGATTCTCAGAACGTTCTTATCTCCACAAACGATTCTCAGAACGTTCTTATCTGCTCACTCTATATATAAAATAGAGTGATGCAGTTTAAACTTTGAAAAGTTTTCAGTTGCTTTAAAGGACGTGCGATTTTTTTGCGGAAAGGTTGGCAACAGGTTGGCCTCAACGAGAAGACGCCATGGTGTGTTATTGAAAAAAAGAAGGGGGGCGAGGGGAGGTAAATGCTGTTCGCGCTGCGGTAAGCGTGGAAAGCCGATTATCGCGACCGCGTTGCAACTCACCAACATCGTTGAAAAATCACTTAAACACGCACAGTAATTACTAGATGTATAATTGATTTTATCTCCTGCCGTCGCTTATGATGCTCAACTTCCTCACCGTTTACCGTTGTCTACTACTACCACCACTACTCATCTTTGCGAAAGTTGCCAAATGCTCCAAGATTGAAGCAAAATTGCTGTGGCGTGAAATTTGAAAGTCACCCCCCCCCCATTCAAAGTTACGGGAGGAAAAAGAGGACAATAATGGAAGAGTTGGAGGGGCGAGAGGAAGAGCAATGTAAGTAAAAGGAATTTAAAGAAAAGGAGGAATAAGAGAAGAAATTACAACTAAAATTAGAAGAAGAAGAATAAGGAAGAAAATCTGTAGAAAATACAAGTTTTCCTTTACCCCTTAATTTTTCTCTTCCTCCTGGCTCTCTTGCTCCATTTTTATATATTCTTTTTCTTTCTCTCTCGCAACAAAACGTGTTCTTTCAAACGTTTTCTGAACAGGTGTGAATGTCCCAATTTTCTAAGGCACCTCTGAAAAATAAACAAATTCTACTACTTTCTTATTTTCTCCTTTCTCTTATTCTTCTAAATTTCTTCTCCTCCCGATTCGAGACGACAGGGGTTAAATACTGACGCGAGTCTATTTCACACCTCGACCCGTCAAGCTACGAGGGTATTGCATGCAAAACATTAGCACAACCCAAACAAACGTAAGTCCGTTGTTCGGAGGCCCGTGAACGATCACACCACATGTTTCTTAACGCGATAGCCAAACATTTTGAATAATATATACACAGCCACGCGCGCCAAAACATCGAACCGGCTATTTATTTACAACGGGACATCCGTCATTTTTACGAGCGCAGAGCCACCGTGTACGGACGGAAGGGTTGAGAGCGCATTAATTAAGACCCGAAAGAAACGCGAGCTAGGGGAGGGTCGCGCGGAGCCGAGAGGGCTAAAAGGCGGGCCCCGTGCCGGGGGGGGGGGGGGGGGGGCTCATTTATTTTACATCGTATTTGTGTTTATTTTGGCAGTGGAATTTAGCCGGAGTCAATATTGACTCACGGCATTAAGTATTGAGTTTGCATGAAAAGATTCCTCGCCAGATCGATACGGGCGGGGTGGGGGTAAGTGGAGGGATGGGGAGAGAGGGGGGGGGGTTCAACGGGAACGAGGAAGTTACGGTGGCGTACTATACGAACTTGCTGCCGGGCCAATATAGCTGTTTGTTTATTCTAAACCTGGCCGAAGAGTGTGCCTGTGTTTACTAATGGTTCACCTGTGCCGGTTTACTCCTTTCATGAACTCGCGGTCCTGTTCAATGGGAGGGGGGATGGGGGCGGGGGTGAGGGGAGGCTTTTGTGGAGATATGGAGGTACATATTGGCCGGTGAAAGCCTTGGAGTGACGTTGGTTGCCTTTTCCGCGGCTTCGAGTGGCGTTAGAAAGCCTTTAAAGTGTCCTCTCAAAACTGGAATGGACATGTCAGAGGGGATGTTTGAGGTGGACGGAAGTTTGCGTGTCTCTTGATAGGAACAAATTCAGAGGGCGATTCTCGGGATTGGGGTATTATGTTTTTCCCTAATTCAAATTTATTTACAACAATCGATTCTATATAAGGCAGCTTTTTTCGATGGATATCGATTGTTTTACATACATTTATATGGCTGAAATCTATAAATGTATGGGGAAATTGACTGTCCCCATTTTTGCTGGAATTATTTTTAAGTATAATATTATTACATTGAGAACGGGAGGGCTCTATAATTATTTTGTCAACGTTCAAAGCATTTGAAGGGTGAGCAGAGCTTTGGAATATGATGTGTTAATAATGTTAGTCTCGAATATGAAGTACATATTATCTAATCGGTATACACATCCCGAACGATTATTGAGCGATGTTTGATTTTTGGCCTGACATCAATTTGAAGGCAAATGTTCACGGAGCGCACCGCTCATCACAACTACCTTTGATACATTTTTTGACCAATCACGAAAACTGCCTCACCTTAATGTTGCGCTAAATCCGGAAATAAAGTGTTCCTGAGATAGCGATATCCCAAATTTCTCGTCGCATTTCATCTCTTTTACGTAAAACAATTTATTTTTCAAAATGTCATAAAATTTCTCCTAGCGTCATCAGTATTTTCCCTAAGAATTTATTGGAAATTGAGAATTGATTGCCTTTCGAAAAAAATTAATTATTAATTATTAAATAAGCTGTCCAGAGTGTAGCGCAATCGAGGCAAGCTCTGTTTTCATTATTGATGCACAAATCGAATTTGTAAAAAAATAAATAATTTATAAATTAATTTAAATAAATTAAACATTTATAAATAATAAACATATAATTAGATAAATAAATTTGTACAAAATAAAAAAATATTAATTATTAAATAAGCTGTCCAGAGTATAGCGCAATCGAGATGCAACACTGGTAAAAAAAACCTCTTGGTTCAAGAGTGCAGTTTCTTGTTTCCGGACTTAAGAGTCTGGACTCTTGTTTCAAGCGGATTTTGCATTGATTCAATTCAAAATCCGCTTGAATCAATGCAAAATCCGCTTGAAAGAAGAGTTCAAGACTCTTAAATCCGGTGACAAGAAACTGCACTCTTAAGTCAATGCAACGCGGCATTAGTCCAAGAGGTTTTTTTTTTTACAAGTGAAGCTTTTACTGGCCTCATTATTGATGCACAAATCGCATTTGTCTTATCTGTTTTATACCACAGAGAAAACCTCGCCGAGCGAGAAGCGAGAGGGTCATCGAATCATAAGTACCCTGGATGAGCTGCGGACTATAGCATAACCTCATTAATTCATCACTACTTATTATTCTAAATCAATCCACCTTTGCAGGAGGCTAACCGATCGTTGCGGCCGTGATTAGAGGGCGGAACAAGCCGATATGTTCACACCGAACGAGTTTGATCAGGGCCGAGAGGATTTGCGCAAGGGCCGCACGCGCCGGTCGCGTGGCCAAGAATCCGATTACAAGGGGTTTGTCGACGACTGCTGCCTGGTGTAAAGGTGAAAAACCTATGGTCCTCGTTCAATTATGCCTACAGTCAATTTTGAGAGGATCGCTCGCTGGTTCTTGCCGTTTTCAGCTCGTGAGATTTGAACCAGGGTTGTCAGTTTGATCAAATTTAACGCACAATTGACCACTAGACAAGGTACGAATTTAAGCAATCTGATACACGTTTCTTAATCAGAATTCCACGTAGAACACGAAAGCGCAATGAATATTACTGAAGCCGACTCCTAATGAAGATATTTTAACGTTTTTATTTCACATTGGTTACGAGGAATTTGAACTACCCGCTCACAAGAAATTCAAAGCTCTACGTGAGTCAAATCGCGCACTACAACGGTTTCAGCAAGCTTCTCAATCGAGCAATGTTCATTTCCCACCAAGTGTTGTTCAAACTATAAGCAATTTGCTGTAGCTGAACTAAAGCGTCAAGATTGAGGTTGTCAGATTTTCATATCGCAGAGACCGTCATCCTGAGACCTGAGACCCCACCATAACCTAACCTAACCCAACGTTTATCGCGCGATGTGAGTCACGTCAAGCATTGAGTTATTTCATGAGCGGGTGGTTTGAATTCACGCATCAAGAATCATTAAATATCTTCGTAGGGAGTCGATTTCGATAATTTTTGTTGCGCGCATCGTGTTTTACGTGAAATTTTGGATACTGCAAATGTATCAGAATGTTGAAATTCGTGCCTTGACTAGTGGTCCACTGAATCGGTCAGTTACTAAAGGGTTCAAGCGCCAAAAATGAGAATTCGAAAAAAATGGTAATAATCGTTTTAATTGACCCCTTATAAATCTCAGAGCTCGAAAATATTAAAGCCATGAATTAATTAATAACATCATTAATTAATCTGCAACTTCAAACGGGTTGGTTCATACAGTTTCTACTGTTTTTTTCTTATATTAAAATCTGGCGCTGTTGAGCCCTTTTGTAACTGACCGATTCAATTGCATGGATCAATCAGCAATTTCAGAGTGAAAATCTGCACTGCACAGCAAGTTTAGGATTATAGGCACAGGTGGGGCCCCGATTTTTAAGTATTTTCTGACTGTGGTTCAAGCCAAAAAATGATTTGTTGCTTTCATGTAACGCTATAAGATAAAAAAGAAGCAGAACTATGCGGAGAGGAATCAAGTTTTCTTTTTCTTTAATGGAACACAACCCAAGTTGCACGGATTGCAATCAATTGCGATTACATGGTAAAATTATTGTCACAGCATTGCAGTGGTGTGCATGTTGCCTATCTACAGGTTGAAGGACACTCCTTATAGAAACGTATTGCAATACAATTTTAACGAACTGCGATTTTTTTTGCGTTACAAATTGCCTATCTATCGAGTACACGTATCTCACTGTATCGATTTCTTTGAATCGGTATGTGATCACCTGCAGAAAATGATATAAAAATATCGAGATATTATCAATATTAATGATATCCTAATATCTATTCCTAATATCCTAATATTAGAAAAAATGCACTTCCATTACATTAAATCGCAATTCAGTTTGAATATGTGAATGGTGCACTGTGGTACGTGTAATGTGTGCAGTTCTGAAGAGGTGTAATCATTATTGCTCAATTAAACTCCATATCAAACAAAAAATTTAATGAAATTTTCGTTCTGTGGAAAAAAAATACATAATTACGTAGCAAAAATCTAGTCTCATACTTAGGAAATGAGGATCAGTTTACAACTCTCTTGAAATAGAGGAGAAAACTCATGACGAGTGAGAGAATGCAGGAAAGGGAAAAAATTGAACCTTTTTTTTTATTTATTTAAAAAGGTAGCATATTTCAATAAAGAACTGAAAAAGTACGCTGGCTATCATGTTTAAACTTTAAGCTCGAATCAGCATCGCCTTGCTTGCGTGTTTTTCAAATTAATCTAATCTTATCTTAAACTCGCCGTCCAGTGCAATTGTGGGATGAGTGCACTTTTCCTTTCAATGGACTCTTTATCAGAATTGCACGCTGATTATTTGTTGTTCAATTAATCAGCTTGGATCGCATTATAGATCACAACCAGGGTTCCATGGTGTAATGGTGAGCACTCTGGACTTTGAATCCAGCGATCCGAGTTCGAGTCTCGGTGGAACCTCTGAAGTTTTACCGTTGATGGCGAACTTCTATTCTTACTTTTCCGTTACGATAATACCCATAATTTAATATCGATTTCATGCAACCCTACGTGCTAATATTTGTTTCTTTTTGCTACCTCTTTACCTAAGTGTGAAAATTACGGGGTACGGAAAGCCCGCCAAGCTGCCGGCGTCCCCCGAAGCTTGGCTCTCCCGGCGCTCAGTGGATCGAGTCAAATAGAAAGGTCGAACATGAATTTTTTGACAAAAACTACTAATTTTGACGTTTATTTCATCACATTTTAAATTTTAATGGGTGCCTCTAGAAGAAAATTTCAGGAAAAAACCAATGGAACCACTTGTAAAGTTTTTAAGTTTCCAAATTTTGTCCGACCTTTCCTACTGATTCGATCCACTGTGTAGCGGGTCGTATTTCTACGTATTTCTATCAAACGGAACTATGTGTATTAGGACATGAGCCCTGAGGCCCTTAAGATTATATGCATCACAGGACTCACGTTATAATGCACATAGTTCTGTTTGGCAAAAATACGTCCATTTGTAGGTCATCCTTAATCGGCCTTTCAGCCTCTTTAAAGTCCCTAGTTTGCGTGGTAGGTAGGCGTTTATAAGCCGAGCCCGCGGCCAATTTTCTTGAAATCACAAGAAATGACGAAGGCAAAAAAAGGAGGCGTGTATCTTGAGGATTGTGCACCCCGTGGCGTAGTCGGTACAAGTACTCCAGCAAAATCCGGAATTCGAAGTTTGAAAAATAGACTGCGTAGTCCGAATTTCTGCTTAAATCAACTCATGATATAATTTCAAACACTTTATGTGGACCGCGTTTAACAGAAAGGAACCCAGCCACATCAGTTTTTGCCAAAATTAACTGGGCAATTTAATTTTTTACAAGAGAGCGTTTGGGTAGATTCCTTTGAAATTTCAAGGAATTTCTTCGTACTGGGGAGAAAATCTACTGAAATTTGCACGAGAACCCGCACAACGGTTTTGATGTAAAAATTTATATTGCCCAATTAAATTTGGCAAAAGCTGATGTGGCTTGGTTCCTTCCTCTTGACGCTGTCCATACAGAATGACTTTGTTCCGTAAACTACACCATTTTTAAGAATATCGATGATCCAAATCGTCCATAACGACCTACGTCATCAAAAAAGTCCAAGATGCCCGAAATGCAAACACCTCGTTTTTTTCTTTATGTGCAGGCATGAGAAAAAGGGGTGGAAAATTCCCGAGGATTTTTCCCGGGAGCAGCCGAGACAAGAGGGAGGAGGAGGTAAGGAGCAAAAGAGCCTTACTTAAATCAATGTTTTTGCTTAAATCAACTTATGATATAATTTCAAATACTGTATATATATAAATACTTTTTCGTATAAACTACACCATTTCTAAGAAAATATATGATAAAAATCCTCCGTATCGGTCTACGTCATCAAAAAAATCCAAGGATTCCAAGGTGACCGAAATGCGAACACCCCTTTTTTCTTTAAGCGCAGGCATGAGAAAAAGGGGTGGAAAATTCCCGAGGATTTTTCCCGGGAGCAGCCGAGACAAGAGGGAGGAGGAGGTAAGGAGCAAAAGAGCCTTACTTAAATCAATGTTTTTGCTTAAATCAACTTATGATATAATTTCAAATACTGTATATATATAAATACTTTTTCGTATAAACTACACCATTTCTAAGAAAATATATGATAAAAATCCTCCGTATCGGTCTACGTCATCAAAAAAATCCAAGGATTCCAAGGTGACCGAAATGCGAACACCCCTTTTTTCTTTAAGCGCAGGCATGAGAAAAAGGGGTGGAAAATTCCCGAGGATTTTTCCCCGGGAGCAGCCGAGACAAGAGGGAGGAGGAAGTAAGGAGCAAAAGAGAGGAGTAGCGCGTGACTCCTCCTTTCAAGAGAAGTGCCCCTGCCCAGCGTTGGCGAGATGAGATGAGAGGGCTCCCTTTCAAAAAATCAAGCGTCACGCAGGCAGGGGCCGCGCACGGCGCACACGTCCTCTCAGTATGACTCTCCATACAACGAGCTTTAATCTCATTGTCCGAGCATTGTTTTCGCCCGGGGGCCCCGCTTCACGGCCGCTGCGCCGGGCTGCGGTGTCGCTATCAAATCTGACAGGCCGTGATGCACGATTACCTGAGTCAAGTTCCCACCCCTCGGCGCATCGCAGCCTAAGCCGGCTCGTCTAATTTGAATCTCGTCCGCCCCCGAATAGGGCGGCGTTTGCGGAAACAACGCAACTCGCTTGGGAAAGAAGAGATTTGCTCTTTAAGTGTGGTTGCTGCCGGCGGAATGAACCTGTGGACTAGATTGTTCCCTTGGTTTGTTTTCCATGGCTTAGTAAACTCGGCTATGGAGAGTCGCTATTGCCGCAATCACACGCTGGACCGCTTGACCCGGTGAGACAGTGGAACGAACCGCGACAAAAAATGAAAATTTAAGGGGTCGAAAGCTCATAGTGCTATGATGTAATCAGTGTTCGAAACTCACCTTTGAGTTATAGGAGCCAAGTGGCGCATGAAACCCGATTTTTAGGCGCCATTGAAGATTTTTTAGGGGCCAAATTGACTTTTTGCCCATATATTACGGCGCATTTAATGAAAAGTTAGATGCAAGATGTCTTCGTAACAGAACTAGTAAGTACCTGTATCTAGGGTGAGACGAAAGCACAGAGGATGAAATCGTGAGGAATAGAAAGAACTTTCACTTGTAGTGCTGAAAATTTGGAAAAATCACCTGATATGAAAATTCAGATTTTCAGGGGGCAATTTTTAGGGGCCACGTTGGTGCAGAGCCTTCATTTTTTAGGCGCCATGACCGATTTCTTAGGCGCATTTGGCGCGTTGGCGCCTGTGAGTTTCGAACACTGACTCACATTGTCTTGACTCTCAGTATAAAGGGACTCTATGCAGGGACTCAAGGGGTAAGCACCTGTAGTAGTCATCCTTGCAGTAGATATTCCCGTGTCTGGAGAAGCAGGTGAGTTGGGCGTCGAGGGGGAGTTTGCACTGGGAGCACTGGAGACAAGCGACGTGCCACTGCCGATCGGCGGCCAGCAAGTAGAATCGCTCCACGATCCGCTGCTCACATCCTGCACACACGACCGTCGGTGATGGACCCGGGCTCGCTGATCCTTCGTGCTGATCTTTCAGCATTCCTCGACTTCACATCCTATCGCCGCCCCCGGCTCAGCTCCGCAGCCCCACGCTCTCCTCCTGCAACATCAAACCCATCCATCATTTCCAGGTATACACGGGTACATACCATAGAACTCTTGCATGCTAAAGTACACGGAGAAAAAAGCATCGTGCGTGGGACCCGAAGTTGAGGTCATATGGATCTCTGAAGTTTTCGTATCACGTATCTAAAAACTTGAGGTCCAGCTGCCGAAGTTCGGGTCACATATCTGAAGTACTCCGGTGCATACCGAAGTGCCTGGATGTCTGACCCGAACTTCGGCAGCTCGACCTCAAGTTTTTGGATGTGTCATCAGAAAACTTCAGAGATTCAGATGACCTCAACTTTGGGTCGCATGCACAAAGTTTCTTTCTCCGCGTACATATTTAGGGAGAGTATGGACATGCAAGTAATTTTGGAGGTACAAAAACTGCCGAAGAAAGTTTACCGCACGCAGAAAAACTTCGTGCGTGGGACCCGAAGTTGAGGTCGTATGGATCTCTGAAGTTTTCGGATCGCGCATCCGAAAACTTGAGGCCCAGCTGCCGAACTTCGGGTCAAACATCTGAGGTACTCCGGTACTTACCGAAGGGTTCGGTTCACACGCGTGAAGTACTTCGGTATATACTGAGGTACTTCAGAAGTTTGACCCGAAGTTCGGCAGCTGGACCTCAAGTTTTAGGATGCGCGATCCGAAAACTTCACAGATCCATACGACCTCAACTTCGGGTCCCACTCACGAAGTTTTTTTCTCCGTGCAGACTTAAAAATTAGTTGCAGAACGCACTCCTACTAAACACGTTGTTTAACAACTGAAAATTTTACTGCTTTTTCTTTCGATCACAAGGAAAAATCAGAATAATTTCGAACAGAAATTGCAGGGTTGAAATTGGGGGACCGGCATGCATTAACCTACTAATGGAGGATTTGCACACAAAAATTGCACCGCTTCATCTGCAAGTGCTTAATAAGCTGAGTTCGCAGTATTTTTCATAATTTTTTTCTGAAATGAGAAATTGGAGAGAAATATGTTTAAAAGTGAGAAAATGCGCCGCCTTATGACGTCATCTGGCGGCATTTTTCATTTAAACACACGTATTTCAGCGGATTAGGTTTTGTTGTCATATTTTCTCCAATAATTGTTCAATTTAGAAACCAAGGATGTCCTCGCACTCAATTTTCCTAGTAATATCAGTTCAAAGATGAAAATCACAAAATTTAAGACACCTACTAATTCTCTATTGCGATTTATTTCATGGTTAATAAGATAGGGCTATGTCTTGTCTCATCAGGTCGACATAGTTTCAATAATCGGGGCACAGTAATCACAGTGATCCATATCGTCCAAGTCTCGAGAATTTTGATGTGAAGGAGGTTGCCTATATTGCAGGAATGTAGGGGCTCCCGCATGAAGCGACGCTGTCGCGAGGACAAATGACAGACAGGACGCGACTACCGAAATCGAGAATCGAGCGATGCTCCGCACCAAGGTGACTGGTCGGGTCCGATGCGACAGACGACAGGTTACGAGCGCTTTCCTAAGTTCACACTCTTAATTAACTCGGCAGTAACATGATCTGTGGGAACTGCCTCTCTAACCTCATTCTCTGTCACAACGTCGCACAGTGTCTTCATATTAACGGTATCCAAAGAGGCGAGGCGATGCTTTCTGTTTTGAGGAGACAGACTCGACATGAAGGGAGTGTAAAGCTGCGGAAATTACTATTTCGCCTTCAATTTTTGAGGTAGGCTATAGAACACACTCCGAGCAGCATATTTTTTTCAATCGGCAACGATTCTCGGAAGTTGGCAACACTGTTTTAGCTGCATTTAAATCCATTGTAAACATTGATTCTGCCGTATTTCGAATCTATTGTTTTACATACACTGAAATGGGAGAAAAATAGTACTGCCAACCTGAATAAATTGCCACTGATTTCAATTTACGGATTTACATCTTGCGCATGTCGTGTACAAATGTCTCACGGTTGATTACATCAAACTTCGACCCGTCGATTTTGACACTGGCACTGCTATTCTGTTAAGTAGTTATGGCTAGTAAAATAAAAATTATGACTTACTTCCAATTTTTTTTTTTTTTTTTTTTTTTTTTTTTTTTTTTTGTGGTGGGGAACGAGTGCTTACTCCAGCGTATAGGCAAAAAACGCAAAAATTACAGATGTGATTTGTAGTGTTTAAAATTTCCTCAGCTCCTCGGATGAATAATAGAACCTAAATGATCGGATTAGTTTAGTTGATACGTCCCATAGTTAAAAAAAAACTTCGTTTACGGAAATCAAAAACTTGGATTTTTTTTAATATGCTTTTTTATCATTTTTTTTTTAAAAACTAACATTAATTTCGAAATATTGTAAATACTATACGGGAACTCTATTCCTTGCATCTTCCTACGTAAATTCAACGAGAAGAGTCATTGAGACAGTAAGTATCAACAGAAAATACGGGCATCGATTATTTAGAGGACCACGAATTCTGGAATTCTCTGCCTTGTGCTCTAGAAATTGGGAATTCTCTGTTTATTCTCGTATGTGCGCAGAATGGACCAAATTTTTATATAACTAGTGCTCCATTGTCTTCCTCGCAACACTTTACGTCGATATTGACTTTCTTTAATTTTGCTGCATACGAGAACTGCATCCTAGCCCACCGTGCGACGGATCGACTGCAAGTTCACCATAACTCAGACCCGGGCGCCGGGTCGGTGGAGCAGCACAAATCTCGAGGATTTCGAGAATCTATCCGAAAAATCCTCTCCTTCTCCGACGACGCACCAATCAGATTCCCACATCCTCTCAGCCTCGCGACTACATTCCTCCTACGACTCCTCGCTTCCAGCTGTCCATAAAATATTTTTCATATCTCTTTTTATCCTCTCATTTCATTTTTTTTTTCACCAATCGCATCGCGTCGGGGATCCATTTTGACGAACAATTAGTAAATGCGTAACCGTAGTCGCCCGTTTATCCGGCCGTCGCTCGCACTCGAGTAAAAACCACACAACTCCAGTCGCAATTCTCGTGTACATACGTGGTTTTGTATTTTAGAGAAAACGTTCGGCTTTTGTCCTCTCAAAGCTGATGTCGAGCATCGCCGTTTTATATTTTATAAGTGTCGCTCCGGACATTCTTGCCTATCCAGACGATATTTTTTTTACGCTTTTAATTTATTTCATTTTATTTTTCGGTCGAAGTCGAATGCGAGTGGCGCTAGGTGTTGTTCTTGTTGCAAAGCGGTTTTATTTTTATAGTCGTTCTCGTTTTTACCCATTGATGAAAGTACTTACGTCCCGGCGACCTCCATAAAATCACATTCTCCTTTGAATACAGCCCTGCTAAGGAAAAACGACATACCTATGAGCCTTTACACGTTGCCAGAGCTCCTTTAATACAAGCCGAATGGACTGGAAAATTTGTTAATAATTTTTGTCAAATTTTTCAGATACTTTTGTTCGCAATTTGATCTAAAACATCTGAAAATTTCACGGAAAAATATGCATATCTTTCCTAAGAAATATACACTGTTAAAAAAAATTAGCTCAGAGCACGACCTATATAAGGAAGTCGCTCGGAAGTCACTCATCGCTCAGGGCCAATTTCCACGGAGTTGAAAATCTCCGACGTAAGTACGGAAATGCTGAGCTAAAGTAACTCAGGCATAAGGACGGGCTGCGTCGCTGGCGACTGCCCTCCCCTTACCCCTGGCATCCGTCTCATACCCCGATCCGTTCCCCCCTCTCCTCCCCTCCCTCTCCTCCCCTCCCTCTCCTCCCTCCCTCCTCCCTCCCTCTCCTCCCCTCCCTCTCCTCCCCTCCTTCTCCTCCCTCCCTCTCCTCCCTCCCTCTTCTGCCTTTCCCTTCCACCTGTAACTGCAATGTATGTTCTTTTTTTTTTTGAAAAGATGTGAAGTTGTACTGCAAATCAAATCATGTTTGAGGAACTTTCGGGCCAATATCCCACAAATTCGGAGCCAAAGTGTTTTTTGAGTTGCAAACACGCTACGGAAAATCAATATTTGTCATAGCTGAACAGCTGTCTCCAGTAATTTCGAAAACGCTTTTAGACAAAGAAAAGTTTTGTAGATATTAAGTATTTTGTGAACATAAATTCAGTGTAAGCTTAAAAAACAAATATACACGATAACAGAATTCTAACTTTACTGGACGCCACGCCATACCCGTATAATCAGGCTTTGATGCCCAAAAGTATCATACGAGCTAAAAAGAATAAATGACAATTTCGTAGAATTATACTGCAAAATTTTATTCAATACACCTGAGGTTTTTCGGCATACAGTGCCATCTCCAGACGCATAACGAACCTTCACCAAGGAAACTACAGATACTTGACAAGGAAGTACAACTAAAAGCAAATAATACATTAATGGGAGCAACATGATGGTTTTAAATAGGGAATAATCTAAATAAACTACCATGCACATGCAAATCAACAAGCGATAAGGAATGAAGCGATAAAAGAGAAAGAGATACAATTTTGCAGTATAATGGTACGAAATATGTATTTTTCCTCTTAAACCTAGTTTCATAAAACTGCTGCCCTTACCGGCGTTTTCAAAATTCCTGGAGGTAGGCTATTCTACTAGGACGAATTTTTATTTTCCGTCGTGTTAGGAACTCAGCGAACACTTTGGTATGGGATCCATGGGGTATTATCCTGGAAAGCCTTCAAACAATATTTAATTTGCTGTACACCTTCACGAGTCGCAACTAATCACTGTTCACGCAAAAGCCACTGGCTGGAGACTGACGCCGTCGCAGTCGTGAATTCCAGAATGAGATTGTAACGGCCAATGCGCGTTGATGATGCGCAGAAAATTATAGCTCTGTTTCTTCTTAAGTATCAAAAATCTGAGTGGAAAGTATCTGTCCCGAGCATATAGCTGTCTTTCCTGGAGCTATCCTGCCTGGAGCATCGAGTGACAAAATTTTGCGGTGAGTTAGATAGCTCGCTCTGGCATGGGAAGCTCCTTGTAGCATGCTACAAGGAGCTTCCCATGCCAGAGCGAGCTATCTAACTCACCGCAAAATTTTGTCACTCGATGCTCCAGGCAGGATAGCTCCACAATATTTCACTCAGGCCACTCAGGCCAGAATAATTTTTAACAGTGTATGTTTTATCCGGAGAAATTTGGCAACTTTCGAATGTTCGTACGACGTTCCTCCTTTGCACGGCAGAATAGTGAACAAAGGCTGTTCCTGGTAGATACTTAAATCGCGTAGATAAAGCTCTGATGACAATGTATTGGTTTGATTTACATAACGTATGAAAGGTTACGTCTTACGACTTGGGTCATGACATAAGGTGTAAAGACTACTTGACCCATTTTTTCTGTGCAGTTTTATCAATGCGTAAAGCAGGATTTGCCAATATACTGGACGTATATTTCTATCAAATCCATCGCCAAAAACATCAACAATCACGCTCGTACGTGATTTTTTATGGTATTGTTTTCTCCGAATGGAAAAAAATCGGTTAAAAGGATCGAGTGTGGCGTGCAGAGACAGAAGACTCCCCACTGGTATCTTGGCAATGGTGGAAGCTTTTACTTCCAGGACTCCATTATTCAAATATCCTACCGTGCTAAGGAAAAACGCCGTATGAGCCTCCAGGCGTTGCCAGATGTCCTTCAATAACACATGGATTTCGGGGAAAATTTGTAAATATTTTTCTTTAAGTTTTTTGAAGAATTTTGTTAGTAATATGATCTAAAATATATGAAAATATCAAGGAAAAATGTGAGTAAATACCCTCAAAAATACAGGTTTTATCCAGGGAAATTTGGCAACTTTCGAATGTTTATACGGCGTTCTTCGCCTTAGCAAGGCAGTATTGACCTACCTACTAGGTGGATGGTTAACAAAATGTTGGGAATTTCGTTTCGCAAACAAACTCGAGTTCGAGAAATTTGTTCGGCTCATGACGTCACCCGAGGCTCATCATTCACCTAGTTGGTGGGTCAACAGTCGAAGGTGTTGACTAGTGCTCCCTCATAATTGGCCGAAAGGAAGTGCTATGACCCCGAGAGTAAAAGTTTCCACCTGTCTCCAAGAGGTCAGTGGAAGGTCTCTTTTCTCTAGTAGCGTGTTGAGAGGTGACTTTACAAAACTGTCAGTTCGCCTTCAGTTTTCAGTGTAGGCAACCCGAGCTCCAACGTGGCCGAATAGTGGTATCTGGTATCGCTCTCAGATGTCACGAATGCTCGAGGAAGAATGCAGACACAAACAAGACAAGAACGCACCATAGACACGGACATTTTTAACTGCATTTGTGGATATTCGTTTACTTCCGGTGTAGTCGTCTTGTTGCTCAAAATCCGTTCATTCTGATAGTGGATCAATTCCCTGTTTCCCTCACGAAAGAACGCAACTATATTTCAATGTTGCCAAATTCCCCTTGCAAATTGTATATTAACTGGGAGATCTCGGGAATTCCTCGCTGAAACTTTCACTGATTTTTCCTCAGATTTCAGGAAAAAATCTGAAAAATTTTGGATGAAAATTGCATACTAGCATTTTTGCAAAATAAATGTATTGATTGAGTCAATTTGGCAACCTTTAAATGTAGTTATGTTCCTTGGTAGGGGAGACGACGAATTGGACAGCATTTTGCAATTTGGAACTATAAATTCTGGCTCTTCTGGAAAAACACTTACGTGCATAGGGAAACCAATGGCACATACATCGTTTTTAAACCGGGCTAGAATTTATAGTTCCAAATTGCAAAATGCAGTCCGATTGAGAGCGATTGTTTTGACCGGTCGACACACAGTAGATCTGTCAGTGGCGTGGCAAGAATGATCGATTACTGATATTTCTCCGTTTGAAACCGTAGTAAAAAATCGATTATTAAGGTGCTCGTTGCGAACACCTTGGTAATCGATCCTTTTCCATTGATTTGAATGGCAGATCAATCGATATACTGCAAAGCACGCCGCGCCACTGAGATCCGTGCCATCGAAGTCTCGCGACGAGCACAATGTAACACTTTCCGAAGCGCAGCATTGGCTTTATTAGAGAAGCTCTCAAAGCGTGAACATGATAATACAGCTAATTGAGCGGGGACCGGATCATTATGAATTGCATTTTTTATTCATTAGGACAAGATAACAGCCGAGTTTTAATGCAACATGAAAATGCATAAGCCTCCTCCTCCTCCCGGCTCCCATTTTTTACCGTCAGCACACCGGAACAAAACAGTGTTATCAAATTGTTATGGAGGAAATGTGAAATTAATTCTCGGTCATCGATAGCTTCCGAGAAAATCTCACTTCCATCGGATAAGGCTTGTTGCGCTGAATCTTATGAAAGAACCAGGGTGTGCCCCTATGGTTGCTGTACGCGGCAAAACCTCCAGCGGACTTTTCGTGTCCGGAAAGGGCAGTTTTCCTGTGTCATATTTCAAATATTTAAAGAGAAAGGGCACTTGTAGAGACCAAATGCAAAAAAAAAGCGCACGACGTCACTCCTCCCTCGGTTGTCATTTTCCAGATCATCTGCTCGGCAATGTTGCACGTTGCACGTCTAGGTTACCGAGTCACTCGTTAACGTACCTATGCTTTGCGCATAGGTACCTATGCTACAATTGCTACACGCACAGGATACACCTACGATGCATTGTATAAGAGGTGTGGAGGACAAGGTGCATAATTTCAGTTAATAAATAAATCGAGATGATGATAATTTCAACTGAAACTAGTTTTTAGTCATAATCTGGGGAAAACTCACCTCTAAAATCAAAATGTAAGCATCAAAAAGTGCGTCTCGATTTTCTTTTCGTCAGACTCCATGCAATTTTCATACTTAAAACACGAATCTTTTGAAGTCGCAAAATCTGCATTCATGCGCCTTGCCCTTCCAGAATCTCAGATGTACCTATTGATGGTCACGATAAAATTTGTGAAACTTTTGCGAATCACTAAGGAGGCCGTGGACCGTTTAAAAATAGTTATAAGTTTGTTCTGAATTCTCGAGGGAAAAGAGAGACAGTTGACATAAATAGAATTTTAGTGCTCATTGTCGAAGTATTTCTTTTTTATTCCGGGTTGCAAAACTCAGACCAACATTCTATGAAACAAATGAAGCTTTCCCACACTGGAAAGAAAAAAACACATTGGATCTAGAGTCCAGACTCTTGAAAACATTGACAAGAAAAAATACTCTTGATTCAATCAGATTTTTGCTTAAATCAAAGGGAAATCCGCTCAAATTAAGAGGCTTGGTTCTTGATTTAAGCAAAAATCCGATTAAATCAAGAGTATTTTTTCTTGTCAATGTTTTTAAGAGTCTTGACTCTAGATCCAATGTGTTTTTTTTCCAGTGCACAGAAAACTTATATTGCATCTCTACTCTTTACCTTATCAACGTAGCTGGAAGAAATATGGCAAACCTCGACATGGCCGGCATGTGATACCCGTGTAATGTTGCCACGAGGTACAATCCTTTCAAATTTTCATTTCAAATTTCTTTCCGATACAAATTCTAAGGGTGAAGTTTGACAACAGGTGAAGCTAAGAGTTTGCTTTGGTTGGCGCTCGAGCGAGTTTGGCGCGAGTAGGCGTTTGGGTCAAACATGAACCTTCTCATCACTGTGCTCATCAAGCGTTAACAAATGGCAAATTATTCCGTTTCATCAGACCACTCGGTGTACGCGAACAGGCCAACACCGCTGGATACGGATTTACCCTGTGTTTTCACACCTCTCCTCTCCTAAAAATTTAAGCTCTCGCCTGTTTAATGATGTAATTTGTTCGTAATGATTTTATTCCACGCGCTCGCTGCCTCACTTTTGCGATCTACAATCATAATGAATTGCCGAATCTGAAGCGCACTGTAGATCATCCTTTTCCACGTGAAAATGAAACGGATTGACATGAATGATACATTTTTTCCGTGAGCAATACGTATGGGTCAGTGTTCGAAACTTACAGGCGCCAACGCGCCAAACGCGTCTAAAAAATCGGCCACGGCGCCTAAAAAATGAAGGCTCTGCGCCAACGCGGTCCCTAAAAATTGCCCCCTAAAATTCCGAATTTTCATATTAGGTGATTATTTAAAATTTTCAGCACTACAAGTAAAAGCCTTTTCTATTCTTCACGATTTCATCCTTAGTGCTTTTAACGTAATACGTTAGGTAACGTAATACGTAACGTAATTATTTCTGGGTTCTTCTACGAGCAATCGTGACGTCTGAGAGCGATACCACTATTCGACCACGTGGGAGCTCAGGTTGCCTACACTGAAAACTGAAGGCGAACCGACAGTGAGGTAAAGTCACCTTACTTCCTGAGTTCATCCTCGAGCAATCGTGATATCTGAGAAATGAAAACGTTATTCTGGCACGAGGTAGCTCGTGTTCGTGTTACAAAGCTCAAGTCAGATGTACTATAAGTTGTTTCTCAATGTTTTTCCCGACGCCAAAAAATTATTCTCGCTTTTTCAGGTTTCGGGACGTACTCATATTTCTCGTCGAAGTTTACGTCTAACGGTTGAAGATTTTTTGAATATTAATCTAGAGAGCCTCCGGACTATGTCCTCCGGGGGTTTTTCTATACCGCCAGCCCCCCTCCTCCCCTCCTGGTGGAGTACCCGAGCCCTTTAGAGAATCACGCGATCCGAGCCTTCTTCCACCAGTCTGACCCTCGTCAAATGATTTTTCCGTCCCTCAGATGGAAGAAAAATGGATCAGTTTTACATGAGAGTAGATGGACAGATTAAAAACCATTTGATCGGAAAATCCATTATACCGTATGATCGTATTAATGCGACTAGCTGAGATGGTTTTTTTATTCGCAGCACGTGTTTCGAAAAGTACTTTCGGCTGCTGAACGCAGAAATGACCTTGATTTCCTAGATCACGCGACAATATTCTGGAAAATAGATTTTGCATCGGAAAATTTGGTTTCTGAAAATCTGATGAGTGCTTTCCAGCAGCACCTACACCGGAAATAAGTTTCAAGCCGTTCTAAAATTTTAAAAACTAATTCCGACTGAAGGCTGAGTCATATCCTGACCTGACATTCTCCCTCATTTGAGCGATATGAATCATTGGCGAGGCATGAATGATCGATTATCTATAATCTTCATTTGAAGCTATAGCAAAGCAGGGTGTTCGCAACGAAAGTGTTCGCAGGGCCGGATTAAGGGGGTGGCCACATGGGCCGCGGCCCATGGCGGCAAATTTAGGGGGCGGCAAATGTTGTAATTTTCTCAAATGTAGGTACTAAGAAAAAAATCTGATTCAGAAAAAAAAAAAAAAATCACAAATGAGGAAAGGCGAAAAATTCCGTCATATCCTGAGAGTTAAATTATAGTAATTTCTAATTTGTTCGTCTTTCGGTGATACAAGAGACAGCGCCTTTCATTAGTCTAGTTGAGAGAGAAACCAAACACGCAATTTGGCCTGGAGCGGCAACGGCGCGGCGCAGAGAACAATGATGGCGAGAACTTGAGATGGAAAGGAGAAGCCCTATCGGCGCACCGGTCAGCATGAAACACATATTAGCGCCTACAAGACTCTATGAATACTTCACGCATTGCGTCAAAAACAGTGCGGCCACTTGGTCAGCAGCGGTCAGCGTGAAACACATATTAGCGCCTACAAGACTCTATGAATACTTCACGCATTGCGCCAAACACAGTGCGGTTGGCGCGGTGGCGGAAATTAAGATCATTAGACCACATTCATGTTTATTCTTATTCATAATTTTTTCGTTCTTTTCTTATAAATGAAAGGCATCGTCTACACAGAGATAGGTTTACGGAACTTAATTTTCGAGCAAAGTTCCGTGAACTTATGCTAGTGTTGACAGGGCTTTCACAAAAAATGTGCCAAACGCAAGTAAACGCGTCTTATGTACCCCTCCTCCTCCGGCATGTTCACCTGATGGTTTCTATGGATGTTTCAAAACGAATGAGATGATGGGGCGGCAAAATACAGGCGGCCCATGGGCGGCAAGAAGGTAAATCCGGCCCTGCCCTGCATATTGATATTTTTCCATTAGTTCAAATGGCAGATCAATCGATATATCGCAAAACACGTCACGCCGCTGTATATGAAAGCATAATAATCGACGCATTTTCGCGGGCAATCGCAGGTAATAATCGGAAAAAAGCGGATGAAGACATTTGCCACGAATAACTGCCGACCCGGCGCGTTGTTCCCGGTTGCTGTTTGGTTTATTTCTTCGTTAGGTTGTTAGTTGCAGTTTGCTCGCCGTATTTTTTCTGCTCGCCCCGCTCGTGTAAAAACTCCGGACGGCAGCTTCGGTGCTCGAGCACGATCGTGCAGCGTTGCCAAAGTCACAAAAAAATCCATAGTTACCAACAGGAAAGTGGCTGGGCTACGCGAATCATGGCAATGGTCCGATCGCCGCCTGCTGATCCTCGCACGCAATCCACGTGTTTCGCCGTTGCAATAATTTAATTAAATATCGTGTTCTCGAGTTCGCACTTAATACTAATTTCACGATAAACGATAACAGCATGTCATCGTATAGAGACTGGGCCCGCGGTGGATGGTTACTTCTTCGCTCAGCGTTGTCCATAATAAGTGGGACAGTGGCGAGGCGTGAATGATCGATTATCGATAATTCCTCATTTGAAGCTGTGGTAAAGAATCGATTATAAAGGTTTTCGTTGCAAACATCCTGTCAATCGATCCTTTTTCATAGGTTTAAATGGCAGATCAATCGATATATCGCTAAGCACACCACGCCACTAAAAATTGACCGTGCCAGAACACTTCAGAAGGGAAAACAATGAAGAGAAATTAATATGGTTGCTCTGCACCCCTTTTTATGTTATGTTTCATTTGAGATAAGTTTTGCTTAAAAAGTATGTGGTCAAGTTTTTGAAGATTTGTTTAATTGTGAGTGAGAAAATGACCTCTGCTTATTCCTCGTCCCATATTATTTTTTAATTTATTAAAAAAAAAGAAAAAAAAGTATGACCGGCAGTCTGCAACGCCACGAACGGACTTCGGTGGTTTCGAACTTTAGCCTTGGATGTGTCATAGTGTATCGTCATTCTGTCCGCTGCTTCATCGTAGGGTAAAATATGAAGTACAATTTGATATAAAAATGAATAAAAAAAGGTGCCTCTTTTCTGACGCCACTTTGACTGCATTTGCTGAGAATGCAGAGACGGGGAAAAGGATGAATGAAACGGATGACCGGTTTGATTGATCCTAATTTATCATGCCAATCAAGAATTGATTAGCTCTCTCGCCTGAGACAGACAGATTCGGCGGAAGATACTTTGGCTGGTTTTGAGTAAGTTTCGTCTCATTTTTTTCTCGTTTCCTCTTCTTCCTCGCTGCAGACCCGGCCACTCTTCAGACAATAATTTACCAAAACTTGTTTCCATAAGAGGTCAGAACAGAATCTTTTAAACTTTAATTGATGACCTGTTCCTCGTGGGAACTTTTTGACATCTGAGAGCCCGCTTTTCCGCCTAAAACGGAAGTCGCACGTTCGTTGCGGGGATCCAGTTTGTTTGGAGTTTTACAATCTCTGCCTCGGTTGTTTACTTTTACTTTTCTTACCAATGAAGAGGTCGTCATCCTGCAGAGGTGAACGAATTTTTCGACTAAATTTGGAATGAACGGGTTCTTATGTGAATGCTTACATTTTGAAAGATGAGTTAAAAAATGCATACTGACAGTTTCATGGAACATTCTGTGATATTGTAGATTTATTGTTATGCATTCACTCTTTTCAAAGACGATCGGCTATCTTCCGATCAAAATTCCGAAGAATGACCCTTTTCAAGAATTTACTCGTAAAATTTCTCGCCAGAATATCTGGTAAATAATGCCTCCGGAAGAGAAGATAAAATGTGGGCATGCAGAACTTGTGAAACATCGCAACCAAGGAAGTGTTTTTTTTCTTTTTCATTATATTTTGTATATAATTTTCCTTTTTTCTCTTCTTTTTTTTGTGTTGCACGAATTGACCTTGTTGCCAAGAAAACACCCACATCCATAGAAACGCTTTGCTAAACAACAAAACTGTTCAAGAAAAAATTTTGAAAAATTTTGGAAGAGATTCTTAGAAATATGCTAAAAGCAAAATTTTTACTCTCCTTGTTTTGTTATTTCTTCCAGTTTGTAATTTTAAAACTTTCACTGATGCACAGTTAATTCCCATTCTATATATTGTCGAATATTCAGCAGGCGCGGAAAAGAATAACAATTCAATAATTCAAGATGCCAAAATCAGACAAACTTTTAAAGGGTCGAAAGAGTGGAATACAGTTTCTTTTCAAATTCAAGGATCGTTCAGAGCTTACCGCCTTATCTCTGTAAGAAGGAAGAAAAAATTACAATGTTTAAATTCAAGATATTGATAATTTACTCATACTCATAGTATAGTTCGTCTATTTTTTACATGCGCAACATACTGACTCGATGGTTCTAGTGGACCTCTACAATTTTGGATGCCCTCTAGAAAGATGGCTGAGGAGTATTGGGTTTTACCTGTGTGCACAAAAGTTGCGGTCAGTTAATAAATGTGACTCGACAGAATTTAGATGGTCATTATTTTCTTACGTCGTTATTATCCGCACAATACTAGCTTACGCTTCTCGCCTTCATCATTCGACAATGATGGAGAGTGCAAAGACCACCAAATTTAATTGTACGGTTTCGTCAAATTTGAGGAGGAGAGACGCAAGTAATTTTAACTGGTGTGGTGAAATTTTGAAGAGACCACACGACACTTGAACCGCGTTCAGCAGATAGGAACCAAGCCACATCAGATATTGCCAAATTTAATTGGGAAATTTAATTTTTTACAAGAGAACGTTTGTGCGGATTCCTTTGAAAATTTTAAGGAATTTGCCTCGTACTATGGAGAAAATTCACTGAAATTTGCAAGAAAATCCCTACAACCGTTTTCATGTAAAATATTAATTTGCCCAGTTAAATTTGGCAACAGCTGATGTGGCTTGGTTCCTTTCTGTTTAACGCGGTCCACTTATCTTTGCCACGATTTAATACCAGTATTGCCTGCAAGTTTTTTTAAAAATTTTTTTTCTTGCCAACGTAAATTACTTTCAACAACTTTCCCAAATGAATGTGAGGAGAGTTTGTTTTGGAAAAAGACGACATGGGGCGTTCATGGTGCATGATATGTATTCAAAAGTTGATTTACTTTCGGAGCAGCAAAACCTCGTTTTGTGTTTAAAATTCATGTATTGGAATGAAATGACCTGTCAGTCTTAATGACACTGCGGTGGAGCAGCGCGCAAAATTATTCAACGTCTGATTTATTTTCTTTCTTCCCCCGTATAAACTGGAAAGTATGATTGAATACAACTTACCCTCTAAATGAATGAAGAATGACAGAAATGTGTCATAGCTTTCGGTTTAATATCTGTAGTCCTCAATTTATCATGGCATCAATCTTTTGTTCTCAATAGGATGAAGAAAGAAATTGTGTATTCGAGTAACTGCAAAGGGTGTAAAGTGATACAACTTTACTTATTTTATAAAACCATGATCAATTTTTTTCAAATCATTTACTATTCTCTGTACGCCATTCTCGTGCATTGAAATTTGGCCCAAAGAGCATTGAATCACAAAACAAAAAATAAATAAATAAAATTAAATGAAAAAAAATCGACATTTGCGTTCCTCTTTGCGATGCCCACATGCTCGCATAGTTCTTCCTGTACTTGCGGATATTTTGATACCACTATTGCGACTCCTAAGTCCCCGCATGTGCCTATCTCAAGAATTGAAGGCGAAACACCGTTTTGCCCATGGCGTATCAGCAAGATACTACTTCTGCAAGTTCAACCGAGTTCGAATTCAAAGCGGAGTAGAAATATTAACGAATGATGTTTCTTAAATTTTCCAAAAGTGTAGGAAGATGAAAATTAAAAGTTTTTCTTTAAATGTTTCTTCTTTTGCCCTTAAAAGATGTCAAAAGATTTTAGTACATATGTCCTGCGTAAAACATTGTCAATGCAGGTTGAAGAAAATTAATTTCTTTGAATTATTGTTAACATCAAATAAATTGCCTTTCTCGTGGATATAAAAAAAATTTCAATTATAGTTTTAAGCTCCCCGTATAATTACCTTGATTAATTGTTAATATTACTACAAATGAATGGTGCCGCCCGAGAGGTACTTCGTGGTAACCATAACCCTGATTTCTTTCAGTATACGAAGATTTATTTCAATACTGAAACGACTCCAGTAGAGACCACGGTTTCCAAAACAATAGAATAACATGCATTCTATTTCCTCAAATTTTCTAAAAGGTTTTATGAAGCGACACGAATTTAACTTAGTATTTGCTTCTACCTCTTTTCGAATATTATTGCGTTTTCCTTGTCATACACACCGGATCGTACGCTACATTTTGTGGGAGACATACAAAGAAGAGGAACACTCGCACATGATAAAAAAAAGTAATTCTTGTAATAACACATTTAGAGTATTTTTTCGTTAGCTTCAGTTCAGCGCCACTTGCAAAAAGTGTAAAGCGGAATGCTGTTTTATTGGGGCATCCACGCCCCTGTATTTGAGGTGAGAAATCTTTAAATTGCAGATAATTACCACAAAATTGTTTTGAGAGGAGACGGAGGTAAAAATTTATGATATTTCTCACATGCTTTAAGGTATCGAAAAAAGAAAATATAATAACGGTCAGTGATCTCAAATTTATACCTCCTACTTTGGACCGAGATCGTAAAATTTAAAAAACCGCATAGCTGTGTAAAATCAGAGCGACATTCACAAGCTCTCCTCTCCCTACCTCCTGCTCCATAAGAGGGATGGGAAAAGGAGTGTCATATGTAACTAGCTACCCCTACCATTGCAGGAGCGAATAATGCAATCAATCATTGTTAGTAAATACGTTAAAATTCATCATCCGGCCGAAATGTTTTCCGCACATTAAAATATATTGTTTGAACTAGGTACGTATGTATAAATTGACTATAATTACCACGATAGCTTTTACATACGATAAGGAAGAAGAAGTTCAAAGTTAATGGATCATGCAGTTGTTTTCAATAGGGAACAAGTGCGTCTTTCATATGGTATGCAGATACGTCTATGCATTTAATATGGCTAATTCATAAATAAAGCTTGTTCTTTTCTGGAAAGAACATATTAAATTAAGAATATCAGAGAGTTAAGCCAGTTATTAATTTTAAATGTGTAACTCTCTTCTGAGAGTTTTCGTCAATTTTCTTTCTTTTATCACCCCCCCCCCCCCTCCTTGCCAACAGGGAATCAGCTCAATATGACCAATAATTCTATAACTCGAATACTTGTATTTTCAATGATGCATAAGTACACCGGATTTTTCTACCTCACCACCATGACACAGCTGATGATCATTGAAGGTTATGCATGCATACCATGATTCAGCATACTTTCGAGGTGAAAAAGTAATAAAAATCAATTTTGCTCAACAGCTCTCCGAGAGGGGTTGAGGTCATGCAAAAGACACGTCAAAAAATTTACCTTCATCGGAGGAATAGAAACCATTAAATTTTTCAGGGGTGTGACAGTGAATTCTCTCGTGCGGTAGAGCAGGGCACTTTTGCGTCCATGTTGGATTCCATTGTTAAGACATGCCTGCCAAAAATACCGAACATACACTCGAAAAAAAAAACTCGATCCGTTTAGCAATACGCCCGCGATTCAAGATGGGCACCGCATTCTTTAGGAATAATTATCCACAAGTACGCGCGAGGACCGTCATAAAACCACGAAGAGAGGAATTTCTTTCGTAAGTTGGAAGAGTTACTTTTCGGTGAAAGAATAAAACAAATGAATAGACAAATAAGTAAAAAAATAAAAATTAAAAAAAAATAAAAATTCTCACAACTCGGTAAAAGCGTAAGCGAGCGCAGGGAAACACTTGATCAGATCACTTTAATTTTAAGTATTCTTCAGATTTTGTGCTTTAAAGTTGTAACACTGAAGGTAAAGTTTAAAGTATTTTACACCCAACACCGACCGGGCAAGTTTGGTATAGTGAATTTGACTTATAGAAAAAATTTCGGGATTTTTAATCAGTGGTATTTAGATCACTTGTTTCGTATCACTGCAATTCAAAGATTTACTCCGTCAAACTTTGAGGTTAAGTCATTAATCTCACAACGGAAGCGAAAACTGGCCAAGTTCGATGTCGTCGGTTTGATCCCGTAAGGGGAAAAAAAGGAAAAAAAATCGAAATTTTCGGCACTGATATTCAGATCATTGGCTGACGATGCGCTTCGAAGATTTATTCCGCGGACATTTGAGGTTAAGTCATTTATTTCACACCGGAAGTGAAGACTGGCCAAGTTCAATGTAGTAATTCACTGAAAAAAAAGAGGAAAAAAAATCGAAATTTTTAGCACTGAAACCCAGACCACTCGATCGACGATGCGCCCGAAAGATTGATCTCAAAAATTGAAGGTTAAGTCACGCGCATTTCACACCGGTCGAGTTCGGCCGAGCAAACCGGAAACGCACGGCGACTCGATTAATTACCGCTCTTCTTCTTCTTCTCCTTCCCGAAAACTTGGCGCACGCCGCGGTTCGAGGAGGCGCGCGCGGACTGATCAATAATCGGGAGCGCGAGACGCGGGAGTCCCTCGGGATAAAAACGCGGAGCGTGGCGGCGGAGCATTTACGGCCCAAAATGGAAATCCCGAAAAAACTGGCCCGCGGAACCGGGGCGCACGGGACAGCGCGCGAGGGGCGAGGCAAGGGTTGGCGCGTGCGCTCCCGTTGTCATCGCGCGCTTTTTACTTTTTTCCGCGCAGACGTTTTCTCCCTTTTTTCTTCTTTTCCTCTCCCCGCGCGTTTTGATTTTATTTTCCTCGGCTTTTTCCCGGGAGGCGCGGGCGGGGCGAGCGGGGGGCGGGGGGTGGGGGAGGGGCGGCGGCCGGCTCCGCCCCCTTCGATCGCCGCCGAGAGCTCCCGCGGCTGTTGGTTGTTGGTCGTCGGCAGGTGCCGCCGCCGCGCAGACGCCGGCGTCGCCTCTCTGAGTTGTGGTCCGGCCCCCGGGCCCGTCTCTTGCCGGTCTCCGCAGCGCGAGGCTGCGGCTGTATCACTTTGATTCTCATTTCGGTTGAGCATCTTCCGCCCTATACTGCCGTGCTGAGGAAAAACACCGTATGAACCTTTAGGTGTTGCCAAATTTCTTTTCATAAAACGCGAATTTTCTGGTAAATTTATGAATATTTTCTTCCCTATTTGTCAGATGATTTTGTTCACAAAACCTAAAGATTCTGAAAATTTAAAGGAAAAATATTCATAAATTTTCGCAAAATTAAACATTTTATCGAAGTAAATTTGGTAACTCTCGGATGTTCATACGGCGTTCTTCCTTAGCACGGCAGTATAGGCGCTATAATAAGTGGCCTGGCGTGCTTTGCGATGTATAGATTGATCTGCCATTTAAACTTACGGGAAAGGATCGATAAGTAGGGTGTCCGCAACGAACACCTCAATAATCGATTATTTACCATAGTTGCGAATAAGGAAATATCGATAATCGATCGTTCACGTCTCGCCACTGGACGCTATCAAACGTGGCATCATTGTAGGTATTTATCCTTTATAGAAATTGGACTACATTTTGCAATTGAATCAGGAAGAACGAAAGCGCACCAACTTCGTACCTCGATAATGCTCTCTTTTCACTAAGGACAGACAATTTTCATAAAGGTCATTGAAGTTACCGTGTCTGTGCCAACTTGGACATTTAAAGTTTCCTTAAGTACTTGCTTTTCGGCACCAAAATCTTTTTCTTAGACTAACTTCTTCACCTAATATGCAGTTATGTGTGCGTCTTGATTATTTTAATTTTTCGAGTTGCTGTGTTTTCGTTCCCACTGATTCAATTTTCTCTCAAATTAGTACGACATTTCACCAGCAACATGGAGCGGATCATTGCGCGTTCACGCTTGGCGCCATCGCGCCTTCAATTTTGCATACATGCAACACGGACATCCATTAAGTTCAAATAGTTGTATCTCTGCGCCGTAATCAACGCGCTTCCTTGCCTTTGTTCATTTTCCGTCTTGTGTTTTTTTTCCATTTGTTTCATTTGTTGTGGAGCTCCAAATGATGCGTGATCAATTCCGTCGAGGATAGGAGAAACGTGATTCTGCCCGCCTTTTGATTTTCTCTCAAATAAGAACGACATATCACCAGCAACATGTAGCGGGAGAATTGCGCGTTCACGCCTCGCGCCATCGCGCCTTCAATTTTGCATATATGCAACACGGACATCCATTAAGTTCAAATAGTCGTATCTCTGCGCCGTATAACGCGCTGCCTTTTCATCCGTCGTGTTTTTTCCATTAGTTTCATTGACATGATGCGTGTCATTCCGTCGAGATAGAGAAACGTGATTCTGCCGCGCTTTAATTTCTCTCGATAAAACGACATTCACAGCAACATGTAGCGGGAGCATTGCGCGTTCATGCCTCGCGCCATCGCGCCTTCAATTTTGCATACATGCAACACGGACATCCATTAAGTTCAAATAGTTGTATCTCCGCGCCGTCATTACGCGCTTCCTTTCCAAATCGTGTATGTTTCAATTTGTTTCATTACATACTTCTTTTCATTCACACTTTGGTTCGGCAGGACGGACATTTAAGTGATATGTTTCTCATTCTTTCGTGGCTGTTTTTTTTAGATACAAAACCAAAGTTTAGAAATTAGAATTGGTACGAATGAGCGTCCATTTTAATCAACAAGCGCAGCACTCAGGCGGAATAATACTGCTACCCCCAAAGTACTCACAATCAGCTAAAACCCAGCAGCAGAAGGCACGAATTAATTTTTCCTTTTTTGCCTTGTACAGATATCGTAACCATAATTTTATTGAGTCGTAATCCAAGAGTAGGAAATAAAATACTTATTGCCCCCCCTCCCCAAAAAAAAAAGGTTTTTTGTGATTCTCTTAATTTTATTAAATGAGACGTTGGTCCTGGGAGATTAATGTGATGATGATGAATTGGACTACATTTTGCAATTTGGAACTATACATTCTAGCCCGGTTTAAAAACAACGTATGTGCCATTAGTTTCTTTATGCACATAAGTGTTTCTCCAGAAGAGCCAGAATTTATAGTTCCAAATTGCAAAATGCAGTCCAATTTTATGAAGAAAATGACGCAGCCTGAAGTCTAAAAATCCGAAAACCGCTGTGAGATTACTTTTTGTAGCGAAAGTCCACATCATTACTTTTATAGGCAGATCAGCTGAAGCTTTCCAAGTAACCTGAAAGCACTGCCATTGCCGGACTCTTAAAATCCTCGGACGCATTGTCAATTCCAAAACCAAACGAAGAGTCCCTGACGGCGATCTCCAATCGGAGATAAGGCCGGCGCGGTAATAGGGAAGTATTTGACTGATTTTAGACATTTCTAAGAGCCATCGATGGCTGGAACAAACGCGAGTGCACCGGGCGCTGCTCATTGAAACGTCACATTAAGCATGGCTGTCACGTCATCGTTTGCACCAGCTTGCAACGTTGCGTCACAAACAGGACACCATATGGGGGGGGGGGGGCGAGTCAGTCGTATAAATCTTTCCTTTTTTTCTAATTCAAATTAACAAGATCCTTTCAATGTGGTTTGTAAAACTCACGTCTGATTACCTCCACCGGGTTCGGACGTCCATTCAATGTCCCTCAACTGGCTCTCATACTTAACTACTTGATATTCGAACTTATCGGCAGGTCCCCCCCCCCCATTTCTTCTACCGTCTTCAGACTCGGCGTGGTGCTTCACTCTTGCGTCATACCACCGTGCGTAAGGGAAAACGTCGTATGAATATCTGGACGTTGTCTTATTATTCCTCATAAAAAACGAATTTTCTGTTGAATTATGGATTTTGCCTACATTGAAATTTTACAGAATTCTGTACGCAATTTTCTCTGGCGTATCTGACAATCTAAAGAAAAACCCCTCATATTTTTCCTCGAAAATGAATGTATTATCGCGGGGAATTCGGCAACGTTGGAATGTTCATACGTCGTTTTTCCTCACCACGGCTTCAGAGATCTGAATGTTTCAGGTCTTTTTTCTCGTTCTTGAGTTTCCTCTTAATATGATGCGGTGAGTTTTTGTACTCTCTCACCGACTGACCTATATTAAGAGAAAACATTGATGATAAAAAATATTCTCTTTGATGGTTGAAATTGTTTTGAAACATTGAGAGTTTTCAATGATCCTCTGTACTTATGGTGTTTAATGTTTGAATGTTATTACTGTACCCGTATAGAGCCGCATAAAAAAATGGATTATTTTTCACTTCCTCTTTTGCACCTGGTAATTTCATCGAAATGTAGCTAAATAAACTTCTTGATTTCAAAACTGATTTTGATTGTACAGTATCGTTGGAGCTTGTGTTTTTTTACATCGATGAGAATGTCTATGCGCGTACAAAAAATGTAAACTCTGCACGACCGTGTCGCTAAAACCAGCTTTTATCTAAGACCGAAATGTATTTACCGAGGTTTTTTTTTATCGACAAAGCTGTATTAAAACCATTTTACAATGTATTTCCTGGATTCTTGGATTATTAAGCCTTATAGGTCTACTTTTTTAGTGCGAAACGAAATATTTTTAGGAAGTAGAAAGATTTTTGACAATGAAGTAGGATACTTTCGTAAGAAATGAGGCTGCAGTGGAGGTTGCACTTATTTTTTGGTGCTTCGTTTGGAACAGGACTCTGTGTCTCAGGCACCGAAGCCTGACTTTTAAACAATGATAACCATAAAAAAAAAAATCAAATTTCGAAGATATTCATGAGTCACTTTTACAATTTTGTAGAGAGGGAAATGTAGGGTTGTTTACGGGTTGCGAGAAAAGGAAGGCCTGCTTAGTTATCACCCTTCCGACATTAGGACGTCGCAACATAACACCTCGCGACGAACCTTGTCAACCACATAACTCAATGCTTTCCTGGGCTCATATCTAAAAGTTTAGTTACGCCCCTATGTCGATTCTTGAAAGTTGGCAACACTGTTTTTCCTCCATTTAAATGTATGTAAAACAATCGATTTTTGGCGATGCAACTTGCATCACTTAGAATCGATATTTTCAATGGATTTGAATGCAGGAAAAACAGTGTTGCCGCGGTGGTAATGAATGAGAATCCCGTTGAAAAAGATGATCCCCAGCGCAAACAACTGTCGAGATTACTTTACATTGCCTCACCATTCTGCCGTGCTAAGGAAGAAACGTCGTATGAACATTCGAGAGTTGCCAAATATCCCTTGATAAACATTATTTTTGACAACATTCATGAATATTTGTCCTTGAAATTTTCAGACATTTTAGATTAAATTGCGTACAAAATTGTTTGGAAATTTTGGAAAATAATATTTAAAATTTTCCCAGTAAATTCGGTTTTTATTGGAGGAAACTTGACAACGTCTCAGGGCTCATACAGCGTTCTTCCTTAGCACGGCAGCATTGCAAGGGGCTAGCGACCCATGATTCAGAGCGACCAAAGAAGACAAGTCCACTTCCTTTCCAGGCATTCTAGTCAGATTGCCGCGCTGCAAAAGCACAGTTCAATCGTGCATAGATGACCAAAGTAAGAAGATGCGCAAATTTATCCTGATGTTTCTAAATTTCTGCTTGTGCTTGAATTTTTGGATAGAACTCAAAAATATCTACACCCACTATGTTACTTTCATATTGTAAGAGATGAAATTGCATAATTGGAACTTTGGGGGCAAAGTCTAATGATCACTTTGAGAGGAATTTCAGTGAAATAACCATCAAAATAGCAGCAGTCTCTCTAATTGAGGGGCTTGGAGGACAAGGCGCATAAGTGCAGTTCTTATTATTTCGAGAAAAACGAGTTTAAAGTTCTAGATTTTACTCGACTAGAGTGCTCCGAATACATTCAAAATTTACAAGCTATGTTTGTCTCACACCTCTACGGACGTCTCTGAAAATTTTCAGCTCAGTTGAGCCAAATTGAGGCTAGCAGTTGGGCTTAAAGTGACGGTAGGTCACACTTATCCCGTGTCCCCTCTGAACGAAAAATGCATTTATCCCATTCACTGTTTTCTCCGCGTCAAATGACTTCCAGGACAAAATCGCTCGGTATTCTGATAGACCTTACCTTCAACTACCAAAAAACACGCACAACTCAATTTTGATCAAAGGCATACCATACTTCTGAGCAGGGCCGGATTTACCTACTCGCCGCCCATGGGCCGCCTGTATTTTGCCGCCTCCTTTCTCATCCGTTTTAAAGCATCAATAAAAACCATCAAGTGAACGTGCCGGAGGGGGTGGGCTGCATGAGACGTGTTTACGCATGTTGGACACATTTTTTGCGAAAGCCCTGTCGTCACTATTAGCAAAAGTTCACGAAACCTTGCACGAAACTTAAGTTCCGTAAACCTATCTCTGTGTGGACAAGGCCTTCGATTTCTAAGCATTGAACGAAAAAATTATGTAAGAACTAACATAAAAAGGGTTTATTGATTTTAACTTCCGCCACCGCGTCGCGGCTCGCTGACCGCACTGTGTTTGGCGCAAAACGTGAAGTATTCTTGCAGTCTTGTAGGCGCTTTGCGTTTCACGCCGACCGCTGCTGACCGCGCACCGTGTTTGACGCAATGTGTGAAGTATTCTTGCAGTCTTGTAGGCGCTATGCGTTTCACGTCGGCCGCTGCTGACCGCACTGTGTTTGACGCAATGCGTGAAGTATTCTTGCAGTCTTGTAGGCGCCTTGCGTTTCACGTCGGCCGCTGCTGACCGCACTGTGTTTGACGCAACGCGTGAAGTATTCACGCAGTCTTGACCGCATTCATAAAAATTGCAAAATTTGCCGCCCCCTAAATTTGCCGCCATGGGCCGCGGCGCATGTGGCCACTTCCTAAATCCGGCCCTACTTCTGAGCACTCGATTTTATTTGTATTTCCATCCTCCCTATTTCATCATGGGAAAACACGAAATAGTCTGGATTTCTGTTTCCCCTTTTTTTTTCCCTGTTTCCTTTTCTTTCCTTCCAGTTTTTATCTACTATGCTTTTAGTTTTCTCGTTTTCTTGTATCTCACCTATTGGAATATAAGCATAACGAGCTCTGGCACGCAGCTGAGGCGGCTGGGCTCTAATCTTTAGTCTCGAATTCCTAAAACTGCACTTATGCACCTTGTCCACCAAGCCCCTCGATCATCAGTTAAGGTGATTCGATGGACGCCATATTTTGTATCAGAACGCCATGCGATATATCGCATCGATTGGTACCATTATTTCAGGTGCTCGTCATTTTTCTCGAATTTTGAGATCGCATTTCTGTTGTCAGGAGACTAAAGAATTCACTTACCAATTTTCATAAACAAATTCAACGTAATATAGGCGTGGTTTTTTTATAGGGTAACTATCGCATTCGACTGCAGTTTCGATATCAGTATCGAATGCGATGTTTTTCCTCCAAGGAAACCACGCCTTTAATAAGTTGAATTTATTTGTCAAAATTGGTACCTAAGTGAATTCTTTAGTCCTCTGACAACTGAATTGCGATCTCAAAATTCGAAAAAATGACGACTAGATAAGAAAATGGAACTAATCGATGCGATCTACACATGGAAAAAGAAACACATTGGATCTAGAGTCCAGACTCTTGAAAACATTGACAAGAAAAAATACTCTTGATTCAATCGGATTTTTGCTTGAATCAAAACGAAATCCGCTTAAATTAAGAGGCTTGGTTCTTGATTTAAGCTAGATTCTGATTGAATCAAGAGTACTTCTTCTTGTCGATGTTTTTAAGAATCTGGACTCTAGATCCAGTGTGTTTTTTTTCCCAGTGTATCGCATGTCGTTCTGACACAAAATATGGCGTCCATCGAATCACCTTAAGCGGTATTATTCTGTAGCCCTCGATTTACCTATCTCGTTGAATGCAAACGAACCCTACCCTACATAAAATCCCGATGTCCCGCCGATTTTAAAAACCCGATCAGGCACTCGACCCGCGAGCACGCTCGCGCTGGGCTCGATTTCGCAACGAGCGCGAAGCGAACGGTGCGCGGTGCCCGGGACGCGACCCGGCGCGCGCTGGGCGGCTCTTCGCGACGCTACATTCAATCGCGGACAGGGTTTGTCTGCCCGCCGATTATTGATTATTGAATATTGAATATCGAATGCGCGGGGCTCCGGGTCGGGCTCGCATTATAATAGTCGCTTGTCGCATGTTAACTCCATTTATAGCCGGCCGGCTCCTCGCGGATAAAGACTGGATGTTCTGAAACTTCTTGTCACAAACGCTTTTCAACAGGAGCCGCGCGCCCGGCCGCCAACGAGGCGTGAATCATCCGATATCGATATCCTCCCATTTAAAACCATGGTAAGTAATCGATTATCGAACGCTACCGAATGATCGATCCTTTTCAATAGGTTTAAATGAGGGCAATCGATCCATCGAAGCACGACTCGCGGTGGCACCTGCTTCGCTCCGGCTCGGACCCCGCATTTGCATCCGACTTCGAAGATTTCACCAACGCGCATATCGATGGAGAAACTGCAGGAAACCATGCTGCTAAGGAGGAACGACGTATGAGCATTTGGATGTTGCCAAATTTTCTCCGATAAAATATTTATTTTTGAGGGAAGATATGAGTATTATTCTTTGAGATTTGCAGATGATTTAGAGCAAATTGCGAATACAATTTGATGGAAAGTTGGAAAAAAATATTGGAAGGTCTCCTAGAAAATTCGTGTTTTAACGAAGGGGATTTGGCAACGTCCGGAGGATTATACGGCGTTCTATCTTAATACGGCAGTATGTATCTTGGTATGTGACCAGGATATTTTAGAGGCCATGGAATCAGCGGTGTTTCTAAAACTCTTGAGTTACAATGAGAAGAAAACTGCGGTCATATGAACAGAATCTATGGTGTTCAATATCGGCCGTATTGTTCGGTTCATGCGACGAGGAAACGTATCTCCATTCCAAGGTTGTAAAAATGACTCATATAATATTCAATTTTTAACAAGAATGTACCAGTGAAATTTCTATCGCACTTTCACTGACTTTTGCATGAGCTCAGAAGGATAATCAGTGAAATTTCCAGTTTGAAATGCCCAAGATTAGCCTAGTAAAATTGCAATTTGCAAGGAGAAATTCGGCAACATTGAAATGTAGTTCCGTATTTCTTTCGTACGGGGAACGACTTTTAGTTCCTATATGGGCGGAAATATATATCATATGATACTAATGAATTATGACAGCCTTAAGGTGTTCAATTTTAAACTGCGGAAGAAGGAGGTGTGCAATCCAAGAAAATACTATGAAAAATTAATATTTATGAAAAAGAAGATAATAGTGTTCTATTCTCCGTTTGGCTCCTATTCATGAGCAAATGGAAACGGAGGAAGAAACATGAAGGGAGGTGAACTACATCGGTAACGTCAACAAGTTGCGTGACTTGTCTTGCCAAGGAACATTCTGTGATGGAAAAAAAGAAAGAAAAAAACTGCATTTCTTGACTCACTGATAGCTTCTGTGGCATTTTCGTCGCTCCCCCACCCCCTGGTTTCATTGTACCCATTAATCCAATTACTCGGGTGAAAATATACACACGGACAAATTAATATGCCCAAGTCAAGGTGCTTCAGTCTGGAACTGGGGCTTTGATACATGCCACGCAATCGAAACTTATTTCTCGCTTATCGTTCATCTTTCTTGCGTTTGGACTTGTACTCACAAAAACGAACCATTGTTAAAATGTAGTGTTATAGGTTGGTTGATAATACATTGATTTAAAGTTGCCTTAACAATACATAGTTATTAACACCTTTGAGAAGAGAGATCCATAGAAATTTGCAACCGATTGATGATGAAAGAAAGTAGCAAAACACGAATCTTGATTGCGATCTTTCAAAATCTCTCTTTTTTTTTAAAAAGTGAATTGGTAAAACATTTCACAGGATATTTTAAACAGGGTGAACAAATACCGGTAAAAATTCCAGGAAATATTCGTTGGGCTCTCTTTTCAAAAAATAAAATTTGGACAGAAATCTGAAACCTCAAATATGAGGATATGTATTCTGCAATATACACAAGCGTCACCTTCAAGAATTGCGCGCTCAATTTTCCACTGATTTCGATTCGCAACTCGGCGTCAAATCAAGCGATAGGATGGTTTTTTTTGATAAGCTGAGACGTTTTAGGGCTAGGGCGAGTGGCGTTTAGTGGCGATTATCTTAAAATGGCAACACTGGATTTTGTCAATTTAAATGTTTAAAAGTTTACGCTATTTTCAGGTTTAATCTTACAGAGTAAAAATTGCAAATTTGAACGTATTGAAATAACCGACAAACTTCTGAAATTGAGTAAAACATAAAAAATTAAAGCCACTAGACGCATCCAAGTACCATTATTTCCAAAAGAATCGAGCCAGTGCTGCGGTTTACACGAGCTTAAGACATGGGTCTGCAAATCCATCCTAAAAAAAGAATCAGACAAGAACCTGAAATAAGAAGAAAGAATAACGAGTATCAACACAGCCGAAGACCAGGAAAGACGTATTCGGGCCTCATTTTTAACTTTTCTCCCGAATTTAAGCGAAACCTCATTGACAGCATATAGCAGAGCATGAGAGCTCACGCTTCGAGTCATCGCGCCTTCAATTTTTCGGATGCAGCACGGACGTCCATCAAGTACGAATAGTTGTATCTCTGCGCCGTCGTAAGCGCTCATCCTTTTCCTCGCTTTATTTCCATTTTTTTTTTTTTTTTTTTTTTTTCGTGTTCGTCATATTCGTAATGGTGCTTCAAGAGTGTAGCATAGAGCAGAGTATTGCGAGTTCACGACTCACGCCATCGCGTCTTACATTTTTCATATGCAATGTGGACATCTATCTTGCGCGAACAGTTTTATCGCGTTTACACTGTAGATGTCTCTGATTTTTTAATTTCGAGATAAATTAAGGTTAAGTTTGCCCGAGATTTGCTGTGGTATGTCCAAATCAATAGTTATTTTGAAAAGGAAAAAATATGTTTAAAGGTCTCTCAAGAGATTTATAAAGGGTGCGTATGTCTAAAAATCGAACCGACCATGCTTCCAAGGGAGTTACGTATAGCGAATGAAGGAGTGGTATGATAAAGCGCCTGTATGTCAACAAAAAGGTGAAAATTTTACACGAAAGTGTTTACGCTTCAGAACAAAACGAGCCTGATCAGAGGCGTGACTCAACGTCCATACTTTAAAACTTCCGTGATTTGTCTTCTCTGTGCGAGGCAAATTCTGAGAAAACTTTAAGAGATGATGTTGATTTTTTCTATTTTTTAAAAAAAAGCAGGAGCGGAGATTTTTGAACGCCGCAAACGAGATGCGTGGTTTCGGAGTTGTACACTGCCGTGCTAAGGAAAAACGCCATATGAACATTCGAGAGTCGCCAAGTTTCCCCGGATAAAATATGTATTGTAGTGAAAGTTATTCATATTTTTCCTTGAAATATTCAGATTTTACATGGAATTGCGAACAAAATTACTAATCAATTTTGAAAAAAAAATGTCAACATTTTCTCAGTAAATTCAGTTTTTATTGAAGCAAATATGGCAACGTCTAAAAGCTCATTTTTCAGTAGCACGGCAGTACAGTCGATATTTAAAATTGTTTTGAGAAACGGAGGTATTTAATAACATTCACCGCCTGGAAAGTTCCAAGTCCATATTCACACAGCTTCACTCTAGGATTTACTGCTCCTTTTGGTAACATGACAGAATAGCGAGTGACATCGCGGCCATAGGCAGTGCAAGCGCGCACTTGAAAAAAATCAAAATCGCGATTAAATAATGTGAGAATTTCTCAGTTTCTCCGGGAAGACGTGAAAGAAGAAAAACCAAACGGGGAGCGAAAACACGTAGCTACCTAGAGCACCTTACGATGTCACACATATTTCAGCCGACTCCTCGTTTGAAATAGTGACAGTCCAGGCTGACGTTGCTAAAACGTGCGGGGTTCCTACTTCGAGGAAGTTGGAAACCCACTTCTCCCGTTGAAGATCTGGCGTTTACGGCTGGCAGTTTGTTGGACACTTGGGCGCTGAGGTTATTTTCGGTGTCCGAACGACATCGCGCCGTATATAATATTTCAAGTCCCGCTCAGGCCCAAGCACCGGACTCCTACTGATCACTGTAATGGGTGTCCACTCATAATCAGTGTCGCTGCGCTATCAAGATCGCTTTATTTCCTCGTGGACATTACGTATTCACGGATTTTACGTGCCTGCCTCACTTCTGTGCGTTTTAATAATGTTATTTATAATTGTGTTTATGTTTGTTTTTATTTTTTCTTACTTTTACAGAATCTTCGTGTCGCTCATTTGCATTTGAATTTATGACAACATTTATATCACTTACATCGCGGGCAGTTACCATCGGGCGAATTCTGCGCCTCTGATGCTCCTCCACGTTTCAACTTGACGCTTGGATCCTCCGCTCTTCCTAAACGTGGAGCACGTCTGCTACCGTGGTAAGAAAGAACGTCGTATGAGCCCCCAGGCGTTGCCAAATTTCCTCTGATGAGATACGAATTTATTAGGGAAATCGTAAATATATTTCTTCCAATTTTTTAGATTTTTTTACTCAATTTAATGTAAAGCATCTAATGAATATATGAAAGGAATATATATATAGATTTCGTCAAAAATTCATATTTCATTATAGGAAATTTGGCAACTCTCGAATGTTCATGCGGCGTTCTTCCTTAGCACAGCACTGTGGTAGCCTTCTTTTCTTCAAGTTAATTTGCTTTAAGGGTAACACTTTCTTTGAAAAAAACGTGCTCATGTGGGAATTATAAAAAAGCCACGCGTTAGATTTTGGCCGCACGTACCTACATTTGTTTACAACGTAAAAATTGGGTGCCAGATCTGAAATCATCATTATTGCCATTTTATACGTGCATCTACAAAGAATAAAGAAGCGTTGCTCTTATGTTAGTATGCTACTTGGTTTTCTGTTGAAAAATCGGGAAAGAGAGAAAATCTGATGACCTCGGCGGGTTCATTACTCAAATTGATAGACAAAGCGATGGACAAATCAAACAAAAGAACAATTGAGCGACCCTTTTGGTTGATACGGGTGGTTTTTACAAGGAGGAATAAGATGGACTAACTTTACCACAGGGTCTCTCTTAGGTTACCGTTTGTTGGTCCATTACTTCTTACCTCCTGTGTCCAACGTAACCACCCATTCCAACGAATAACGTTCCATTTTCTCTGCATTTCTTTGTCTATAGCTTTGTACAATTCCAATAGTAAGCCCGCCAGGGCCGGATTTACCTACTTGCCGCCCATGGGCGCCTGTATTTTGCCGCCCCCTTCTCATTCGTTTTGAAATACCAATAAAAACCATCAAGTAAACGTGCCAGCGGGGGAGGGGTGCATAAGACTCGTTTACTCGTGTTGGACATATTTTTTGGGAAAGCTCTGTTAACACTACTAGCAAAAGTTCACGGAACTTTGCGCAAAAATTAAGTTCCGTAAACCTATCTCTGTTTGGACAAGGCCTTCCATTCATAAGAAATGAACGAAAACAAATTATGAAAGAACAAACATAAATGTAGTTTAATGATTTTAACTTCCGCCGCGCAGCGCTGCGAAGCGCAGACTGCACTGTGTTTGACGCAATGCGAGAAGTATTCACTCAGTCTTGTAGGCGCTAAGCGTTTCACGCTGACCGCACTGTCTTTGACGCAATGCGTGAAGTATTCATGCATTCTTGTAGGCGCTATCCGTTTCACGCTGACCGCAGTGACTGCTCTGTGTTGGATGCAATGCGTGAAATATCCGTGCAGTCTTGTAGGCGCTAATATGTGTTACATGCCGACCGCGCATGTAATGACTGCGCCGTGCCGAGGGCTTCTCCTTTTCATCTCAAATCCTCGTTATCATTTCTCTCTAAGTCGCGCCGTTCCAGGCCAAATTGCGTGTTTGGTTTCTCTCTTAACTCGATTAATGAAAGGTACTGTCTCTTGTATCACTAAAAGATGACAAAATTAGAAATTACTATACTCTCAGGAAATGAGAGATTTTGTCGCCTTTTTTCGTTTGTAGTTTTTTTTTCAAAATTCGATTTTTTTAAAAAAAAAAATTGCAAAATTTGCCGCCCCCTTGATTTGCCGCCATGGGCCGCGGCCCATGTGGCCACCCCTTTAATCCGGCCCTGAGCCCGCTTATGTAGATAATTTGCTCCTGATTAAATTCGACAACTTCTACCTCGAAAATACGAAACTCGTCTTATGTACGTGAAAAAAATTGTGCCCTAGTAGTCCAATAAAAGGCCTGAAACTGATGAACCAATCAGAATGTAGCACAGAAATATACTAAAAGAAACAAGTTAAGGATTAGCTACAGGTTATGTTTTCAGCACAGATCACGTGAACATAATTTGCGCCTCGATTGGAGACTGTCAAAAGAGCATATTTATGCCAAAAGGACCTATGTGCATAGGGATTGTGTGCGGCATAGTTCTTTTTGGTATAAATACATCCGAAAGAGCCCCTGCGCTAATTACGGCAAAGGGTCGAACGCTCTCCACCCGTGTAAGTATTCGCCTCCTGGTCGGACGCTTGTAACATTGTTTTTATGCAGTTTTATTTGATGTATTTATTTATTTGCTTTCGCGCTCGATAAGCGCTCGGATGGTAATTTATGAAAGAGACGCCAAAGTCATAAACGCGTGGCTCCCGGGCCATACCATCCATCATCGGGGGCATCAAAGTGTTGGCAACTTGGAACTGGACGTATTTCTGCCAAACTGAACTATGTGCATTAGGGCATGAGCCCTGAGACCCATGAGCATGTATGCGTAACAGGGCTCACGTCATAATGCACATAGTTCCGTTTCGCAGAAATACGTCCAACTCATGCTCACGGTATGCGCTAATCCATTGTACTCCCGTCTTCTGGAAAAACGGCGTAAGAGCCATCGAGCGTTGCCAAATTTCTTGCAATGAAACTTCCACTCGGGAAAAGTTTTAAAACGGTCTTTAGAAGATCCAGAAAATCAAATTTCACTGAAGGGGTAAAAACTGATTTTCTCATCGTGGAGGATGACTACAAAGTTTTTTTTTTTTTTTTTGTTTTTTTTTGGGGGGGGGGGTGGCTTATTGGTTTTTGTTCCGTTAGGCACTTACAGACCTCTTTAGAGTAGATTTATTGTTCGTAGACATCAAGGCGATAGGGACATCCATGCGCCGGGCTTCTCAAATTTTCAGGGATTCAGGCCGAGTAGGATCTGTTCCTTTAGATCCGCTCATCGGTTTCGCAAAAATTTGACGCCTTGTGCCCGATTCGAATGCGGGACCTACAACGTTTCTAAAATGACCAAAGGTTGGGTCAATATTTGTTTGCACGTTCTGGAATAGCTTTTTCGATGGAGAATTGTCAGCACCAATAAATAATAATTTGAAATTTTGGACTTGCGCTAGACACAAATAAACAAAGGAAAACTGAGAGGCATTGGTCTTAGGAATGGATTCGTGTGTGGGATATTTTTATTTGAAATTTTTAGATACGCCAAAGTAAATTGCAAGAGAGTTTCTGAAAATCCATAGCTGTTCCAGCAAATTTGTACATAATCGGACTAAATTTGGCAACGTCCGAATGCTCTTCAGTCGTTTTTTCTTGAACCGGGAGTGTAATTCTCTGATCGCGCGAGCATATTGTTCGGTGGCTTGTCTGCTCGCGGCCCTGCTGTCGTTGGGACTTGAGAGTAGTTGAAGATCGTGACTCCTCTGATTGGGCTCGCCAACACGAAATAAATCAGAGCTTATTAGCAGCTCGCCACTTTTTAATGAATAAATCACTTCCATTTTCCAGTGTAATCCTCTACTTCGAGCAAAAGAAAAAAAATCCGGGAAGTGGTGGCCAGGATCCTGATAATTAGTATATTAGAAGTTCAGCGATCTTGGAGATGGGGTACTAATTCTGTTAGGTGTTTAACCTATAAAAAGGGGTAGTTTTAAAGCAGATCTTCAGCTTTTGCGCAATCCCTTCTGGGTACAATCGATAAATTCCAAATTTCAAACTTTAAGTGACCAATCTAACCCTTCTATCCTTGAACCAAACACATTAGTACATTTTCTGTGGGTCCTACGGGCCGATTTTTGAAATTTATAGACGATGCTTTAGACAAAGAAGACAAAAGAAATTTGGAGGAATTATATTGGTGGAAGCAGGTGGGTAATAGACTAACTAACGCCAACCGATAAGGGACCCTTCAATTAGTCCATCATTTTCCCCGTATAGGTCGTGTAGTCTATACGAACCGCCCGTTTTGATCAACAGGATCGTTCCATACTCCCTATGTCTTCTTTGTCTATAGCTTTGTCTATTAATTTCAAGAATCAGAACGCAGTTGACTCGAGGCTTATTAAAAACACGTGCCTCGCGGACTGTGTAGGGTCGCTACATACAATATTCAGATATAGGTTCACATATACATCTTAGAAACAGAATCAGCCATCAAATAAAAAGAAAGAAAAAATCGAGTGTCAAACCAGCTGAAGATCGAAGAGACGCATTTCGGCCTCGTTCTTTAACTTCCCTCCCAAATTTGAGACGCTTATATACACCTCAGTGGTTGCAGAAAGCGGAACATTGCAAGTTCACGCCCCGGGCTACCGCGCCTTCAATTTTGCAAATGCAACACGGACATCCATCATGCACGAATAGTTGTATCCTTGCGCCGTCATCAACGCGCGTTCTTTTACTTGCTCTATTCTCATATGGTGTTTCTTTCCGTTTTCCCTTAATTGTGAGGCGGGCTCAGAAGGGTATGTGAGCAACACAGCCCAAGAATAGGAAGATGTAATCGGGCTTAGTTTTTTAACTCAAGACTTAACCAATGGTAAGTTTTGAAACCAACTCCTAACTAAGATGTTTGAATTGATATTGGTTGAAAGGCAAAAATGCAAATGAGAGGCCTAGTGGACAAGGCACATAAGTGCAGCTTTTGGTATGCCAAGAAATACTTATTTAAAGTTTCGAAATTACATGGATTCTAATGGCGGAAAGAAAGTTTAAACGGACTTTTTGATGCTTAAAAATTGGAATTTGGAAGCGAATTTCACAAAGTATACGCTAAGACTAGTTTTACTTGAAATCATTAATATCTCAATTTTTTTTTAAAAACTGCACTTATGCGCCTTGTCCTCCAAGCCTCCCAAATAATGTCATTAGTATAATCTAACCTTTATTATAATCTGCGTCAAAATTAATTAGTGCCAGTAGCGATTTAGGAGTTGATTTCCGAATCTCCTATCATTTGAATAGTTTTCTATGTACGCTACAGATACAGTTTTTTCACGGTATGCATCGAGAGAAAGCATTTTTTTTTATTTCAAGATAACACAAGTTTTAAAAGAATTCGAAATCTGACAACATCTAAGGATGGTCCGCAGTGAACGATCTCCGCTCCTTGGTGCACCGTTTCTCACGGTCGGTGTGGATCGATAAATATTCATCGATGAAGGAGATTTTGAAGGTTTTTGATCGATTTTCATTTTGTTTCCTCTTTGACTCGTTACTTTGTCCATTCACATTCTCTGTTTATTGCTTTAAGTGTGGACTCGGAATGCCCGATTGTGGAAGATAAGCGTGGTCAGACCAATACCTACATTTCACCGGTGGGGGGAGTTATTTCATGTCCAAGGAATTCGGTTTCCTCATCATTCACAAGTGCTCCGGTGAGATGGAGTTGACGATTTGGTTTGTCTCCAAACGGAAAGGAATAATTCTCGGAACATTTTGCATTAATTTACCTTTTTTGGAACGAGATTTACCGTAAGTTTGTTTCTTTTGCACCCCTGGGTCAAGACTGTTACGTAAAATCGCATTGACCGTGAAATTTTGTCGTGATTTGGCAGTTTTTAAAACTATACCTTTTCTATTTGACTCCATTCTTTATCAAAATTTAAATCTCATTATCAGTTTATGAGCTGAAATCGAATTGAAGCTCTTGCATGTTCCTGATTTCCACCTTAAAATTATTGGTGTTCTGCTGTTCGTATTTTCAACTCTTAAAATTATTTGGACTGCATTTTGCAATTTGGAACTATAAATTCTGGCACATCTGAAAAAACGCTTATGTGCACGGGGAGACTAATGGCACATACGTTGTTTTTAAACTGGGCCAGAATTTATAGTTCCAAATTCCAAAATGCAGTCCATTTGATCATTTAGGCATGTGGACAGAGTAGGGTCAGAGGGCAAAAGGGGGTTACGGGGTTAGGAGTAAGAATGGGCTTTTCAGGAGAAAATCGAAAGTATTAAACCAATGTTCAATGGTTCCGCTTTTTTCCTGAGAAAAAAGTCATTTCATTCAGAAACGGGTAAATTTAAAAGTCAAAAATCAGAGCTCGGTGAGCGCCATTAAGTGCTGCTGTCTAAATTACTGTTAAAGGTCCTCAATTCCTTCCCTGCATTGCTTTTTTATTGGAGAATTTTCTCTGAAATTCGGTTTATTCCACAACATTTTTGACCTCAAATATTGTTTATCCCTCTGTGCAAAAAGCAATTAATGTTCCCACATTGAGGCAACTTTTGCAAGATTCCGTTGCGTGTTTTGAGGAAAATTTCGATTGCTTTTCATAGTTTTCCTCATTCTCAAATTTTAGGTCATTGGTGTGCGTGCGATGTGCAGGGCGTCCAAGAATTGACCGATGATTGGTCCCTTCAGGTGCGTATTCTTTGGACCAAAAAAGTACGATTTCTTGTATAGAATGTTTCATGAAGATTCCTCTAGTTAGAACCATGGTCATTCTAAAATTTTCTTGAAAAGTTACTTATCTGCTCGTCCTGTAAGTGTAGGAAGGATTTCCATCAAAAAAAAAAAAAAAAAAAAACTTCGTGTTTAAAAAAACGAGTTTGAACCATTAAATGAATACATGCTTCCTTGATCCGGGTCTTCTCTTCGCGTCTTCGCCATGCAACTGGAATGGACGGAACGAACTAGCGTCGAGGCATGAGTAAGCTCGCGAGGTGAAAAAGCGTTTATGAAAAAAGTGATTTATCGAGGTGTTAAATTATTCGGCCGGCGCCTGGGTCCGTTCGCGTGTCCGTCTCCTCGATGGTTGTTGACAGTTGCATCGATGAACGGTGCTCAACGGCCACGAGCCAGGTCTGTTTACAATTCGACCACGCCCACACTCCCATTCAAACCCAAGTTTCATTATTGCATGCAAATTAGGCGACGCATCCTCATTCTAAGAGGAGGATACTTGTATATTCAATAGGAGGATACTTGTATATTCAATATATCACTCTATGATCGGGTCCTGGTGCGCTGCCACGTATCTCAGAAAAGGTCTAGGCCCGAATTTCGTTGGCAGTGTAATTCCCTGCGCTGGAGACTGCTATTATGTTTACCTTGGATAATTGGATAGAATGGAGAATTTGCAGGCAAATTTTTTATTGCTTCATCTGAAAGTGCTTTAAAGAGCTGATTTCACAGTGTTTTTTATAATTTTTTTCTGATATGGGAAATAGTATAAAAATAGATTTAAAAGTGAGAAAATGCACCGCCTAGTGACGTCGTCTGGCGGCATTTCCCATTTAAACACATGTATTTTAGCAGATTAGATCATTTTGTCATATTTTCTTTAATAATTGTTCAATTCATGAACCAAGGGCTTCGGATAATTTTTGAAATTTTAAACGCCAAATTTTTGACCTGGCAAAACTACACTTATACGACTTGTTCTCCAATAACCTTCGAGTCAAACTTCAAGAACAAGGCGTTATTTGTCACTCATTCCAATCGGTTCGCCCTCAGTATCTCGATAGGCAATGTGAGAGGCTTGAGAGCAGTAATAGTTGCTCGTCACACATCGGCTTTTTCCATTTCGATCATTGATCGGTATATATTTCAACAAAATAAAAAGAATATGAAAAAATTATACGTAATATATTATACGTTTAACCCTCCATGCCATGCATTAATTTTGGTGATCAGATTCTGGAGGACACTAATCTATTTAGTTTGCGGAAAAAACACAGAGAACCAATTTTTTTTCAAAATTTTAAATTTTAGGGGATTAGTAATTCAAAATAAGAATAAATCAATGAAAATTTGCAAAATCGTGCCACAGAGTAAATATTTAATTTTTGAAACCCCCTAATAAACGTCGTTCAGAATTCGTAACGCTATGCCATAGAAGGTCAAGTCCAAATTTTGAAAAATGGCGAGATTTCAGTCAGAAACATTTGAAACTTCGTTAATCTGCAAAACTTGGCCACCAGCCTAGGTATTACACGAAATGCCCGATTTTTCCTATTAGCCTTTGACGTAAACATTCGGGATACTTTTTAATCCGACCTACTTTCGCACGCTAAGTGTTACACGCCGACATAAATTTTTCAGTCTTCGGGACTCTTGAAAAGAGTCGCAAAATCAGTGTTTCGCGCTGAAATTTTTATCACCTGCCGTTCACCGAGCCTTCGCGAACCGCGCGGATCAGAGCTCGGCCATCGCACAGTGGATGGAGTCAGTAGGAGAGGTCGGAAAAAAATTTGGAAACTTTAAAAACTTGTAACTCTGTTTATACGAAATTTTGATATTTTAAAAAAGGTTCCATGGTTTCCTCGTGAAATTGAGATGTTGCATGTATGAGGAATTTGCGATTTGACTATTGATTCTTATGTAAAAGTTCGCGAGAAACACGATGGTGCCACTGGTTTTTCTCTGAAATCAACTCCCAAGCTCAAAAAAAGCTCTCAAGTTGAGACCAAAATGAAGGGGATATCCCACACTATCCCGAGAGTCCACGTCTACATCAAGATAAACCCTCCATGCAAAGATAGGGAGCAAATACATTGACAGGGCTGCCACTTTATTTGGAGACTCCACAACTGAAAACACGGCAACCCTGCTAATGTACTTTCTCCCTATCTTCGCATGGAGAGTTTGTCTTGATGTAGAGGTGGACTTTCAGGATAGCGTGGGATATCCCCTCCATTTTGGCCTCGACTCGAGAGCTTTTTTTGAGCTTGGGAGTTGATTTCAGAGAAAACCAGTGGCACCGTCGTGTTTCTCGCGAACTTTTACTTAAGAATCAATAGTCAAATCGCAAATTCCTCACACATGCAACATCTCCATTCTCTCTCCAAGGCACCTTTTAAAATCTAAAATGCGACGAATTAAACATAAAAATTTGCAGTTTTATTCAAAAATTTTTTGTCCGACCTCTCTGATTGACTCGATCCACTGTGCGACGCGGTGTAATAAAGTAGCATTGAAAGGAGTAAGACTCCGCGGTAATGAGTCCGCAATATTTGCATAATCAAACGGACGCGCGGTAATCGCATTCGTGCGATCATGTTTGTTTACTCCGTAAAATTTTACGCTATTTCATTTAGCTGTCGCTCAGACTCCAAGGCGCAGGGCTGTCTTTTCAATTTCACCTCGGTTCATGCCGCTTACACCTGTAATAATCGTGTTAATGATGACACGGACACACGTTTACGAGTGTTCTACATCAAGCCCGTTGAATCGACTCAGCGTGAGTGATAATTACGCCCTGCGCATGAATTCGCTTTACCCGAGCACCTGAGTCGTTGGGCTAAACGAATTGCGATTGTCAATTGGATTGCATTTTGCGAAAAGGAACCAGAAGAATTGCGATGATGCTAAGATCGTGCATTTTCATCCTTTGCAATAAAATTACTGAAAACATGAAAAAATATGAAATTTACATTCTAATTTTGTCTTTTTACAGTTTTTAGCGAGTAAAATAGAAACTGTTGATGGATAATCAGGTTTTTCTTCCAAGACAAAAGGAGTTGCACTCTCTTAGCAACATTGCAATACTCCTGGTTCCTTTTTGCTAAATGCAATCCAATTATCATTGGTTCGATGTGAGTTATCAATTTTGGATCCTTTTGTCTTTGTGATTCTAATTTGTAGGTAACGAGGTGGCGAATAGTAGGCGTTAGGGGCCGTTCAAAAAGCGTTTTTCGTAATTTGGATTTCATTTTGCTCTTGGGGACTACGCAAAGTCTGGCTCATGCGTAGAAGATCTAGACAATTATTTTCCTCAGAGATACTGAAGTTACTAAGTCATTGTAGTACAATGTAGTCTCGAGTGATTGGATTTTGGCTACCGAAAAGACACAAAGTTCGTCGATAACCCGAAACTAAGTTACTTGGCCCCGGAGGAGGAATTGAAAAGGTTGAATTTTAAAAGAATTTTTTAAAATATCTCTCAAATAGTAGAAAAAAATAAACCAATTGCTTAAAAATGGAAGAATTTTTACCCGAAAGTAATTATTTTGGCAAACGCTGTTTCTGGCAGGAATTTTTTGTAGAATTTTGCGTCATGAAATTGTAGCGTTCAGGCTCGACCATTAGGCCGATCTTCCATTGGTAGATACGCCCTTTTGGCGCGCCGAAAACTCGCCCCTCTGACAGACAGCAAAATAAGAAGAAAAAAAATCACGACCAAGAGTATATGCGGAAAATTGCACGAATGGAAGAAGAGAGAGTTAGGAGTAAAGAAAGGTGCGTTTACGCATGATTGTGGTGAACAGAGGTCCAATAAGTACTCTCTAAAGCGTAGACACTTTTCTGTGAAATTTTCACCTTTTTGTTGACACACAGGCGCTTTATCACCCCTTCTCCTTCATTCGCTATAAGTAACAACCTTCAAAGCGATGGTCGGTTCGATTTTTAGATATACGCACCTTTTATAGACCTCTTGAGAGACCTTTAAACAAATTTCTTCCTTTTCAAAATGACTATTGATTTGGACATACCATAGCATATCTCGGGCACACTTAATCTCCATTTATCTCGAAATTAAAAAAAATAAGAGGCTCTGAAGTGTAAACGCGATACAACTATTCGCGCAAGATGGATGTCCACATTGCATATGAAAAATGTAAGACGCGATGGCGTGAGTTGAGAACTCGCAATGCTCTGCTCTATGTTACTACTTTGAAGCAACATTACGTATAAGACAAACGCAAGCAAACACAATATGGTAATAGATGGAGAGATAGGATGCACATTTACGACGGCGCAGAGATACAACTATTCGTACTTGATGGACGTCCGTGCTGCATCTGAAAAATTGAAGGCGCGATGACGCGAAGCGTGAGCTCTCAATGCTCTGCTGTATGCTGTTGAAGGGGTGTCACTCAGATTGGGGAGAAAAGTTAAAAAAGAGGCCCGAAAACATCTCTCTAACTTCCGCTGTGTTGATACTTGTTCTTTCTTCTTTTTTCAGGTTCTTGTCTGATACTTTTTTAGGATAGATTTGCAGACCCACGTCTTAAGCTCGTGTAAACCGTAGCACAGGCTCGATTCTTTTGGAAATGATGGTGCTTAATAAATAATGCTTGAATGAGTCTAGCGGCTTTAATTTTTTATGTTTTCTTTAATTTCAGAAGTCTGTCGGTTACTTCTATACGTTCAATTTTTGCAATTTCACTCCGTACGATTAATAAACTTTGAACCTAAAAATAGCGTAAACGTGTGCTGCTTTGCCAACCTTTTCTGAACCCCTCTTCACGTTGGGGACGCCCTACCAGAAAATATCACATTACGCCCTTTAACCAGCCAAGGGTCTACGTCCTCAGATGCGAGCCAGTCCGACCTGGTAGCGTTAATGGTTCAAAGTCATCGAAAAACCGCGGCTATATCGTCGATAATCGAGACTCAACAATGGGTTGTTGGATGATATGGACAATGGACAATGTGTGATAGTACTCCAATGAATTGTGGTATAGTACCTCAATAAACTATGTTACTAACCGAAATGTTGCTTTACTACCCCAACTTGAGTTGCAGTAGTTCCACAAATAACTGGATTTGTCCGTATCAGCCAATAAATTGGGATAGTACCACAATTTTGGGGGACAACCCATACCACTTTTCCCCCGTATACTGTAGTTTTTTCCCCTTGTACCTCTTTTTTTTCATCCTTTTCACTGACTCCGTCACTAACGATTTCACGAAACCCCAAAAATTTGCTTCATGACGTCGGCCCGATCCTCCTCCAGTTTCTCGGCTGATTAAGACATCAATCCCGAGACAAGGGCGGCGACGCGCTCCGGGTCTGTTTACTCAAGGGATGCTGCCGGGAGTAAAAAACTCGAAACGGCGGAGACTTGCGCAGTATCATCTCGAAGGGGTAATCGGATAGCGCGGCCCGACAAAGCAGGGCTTCTTTTAAGTAGCTTGTTTTAAGAAAAAACAATCCCGCTGATAGGACCCATCTCCACGCCTCGGTCTCGCCGACGCTTTTTGTCACTCTCACTCGACATGCCAGGTTATCGTCCCTCCTCTGACGTAACTCGATTTTCACATGAGCCCTAGAAGGCATTGACGTGTATGTGAAACAGGACTCAAGTGGGAATTGAGATACGCCCTTACGTCAGAGGAGCGATGAAATGCCGCCTTGAGTCCTTCACTTTCAGCCCCTTACTCAGCACTGCCACGCAAAACCTCGTAACTTAACATGAACGTCGCACGTACATACGCTGTTTTTCCGGGTGAAGGATTAAGGCATCGATACCTTGTTCTCAAATAATCACGTTCCCGTGTCATCGACGTTCGACCGTATGATACTCGCATCGAGTCTCGTCACCTAGCGGATTAGGTTGATCTGATGATGGATTCGGAAAAAAATAAGTGTTTCAGAGAGTGGTGCCCGTTGAACCTACGTTTTATCGGTTTTCATCGTAAAACCACAAATATTTTAAAACTTTTATCCCGTCGCCGATAGGCGAGGACGGATTTTTTTTGAAATATCACGCTGATGGTTTCCTACAGACACCGGGTGTATTCTGACTGCTCTCTGTATGGTGATTTTAATTCTCTTAATTTTTACTATACGAACATCAAAAAGTACACAAGTTGATTTGTATGAAAAAATCTTAAACAAATCTTACAAATAAAGACTTACCTAAATGGGCAAATCATACACAAATATCGTCACTCTATAAAGCGTACAAGTAGCTTTGGATCGCTGTTTATTTCATCAATCGATGAATGATAAATAAAAAGAGGATTACGCCATGAGAAAATGCAATAATTAAAACTGAAGTTTAAAGATGTTAAGATAGGTGTGTGGGACACGTGTGTGTGAATATTCTGGAGGAAGTTGCTCAAGGCCTCGTAAAATTTTTAGGTGGTAAGTATGCAGCACTTACTTAACAAGTGTCCGAGCATACCACGAGGTAAGTTCTTTAACTTTCAATTTTGACTTCTTTGAATATTTTTTCCAAAGTTCAAAATTGAGTTTTAACCATTTCAAGATCTTCATGTTCTCCTAAATATATTAATTTGCGGAAAATAAAATAATGAGTTTATAATATGTAATTAATTCAATTCCAATTCCTTTCCAATATTTATTTTATAGTTTTTTCATAAAAACACCGCACATCTCGATGTACATATTCTCAATAAGAAGCCATGGCTGCTTGTCTGTCTCCACCTTTACAACCTACAGATTGATAGCCAAAATGCGAAACCACGTATCTCCAATGCAAAGTTCTAACATTTCCCTTCCTATTCAATTTTTTCGAAGAGAGGCAAGCCAACTTAATAGCTTGAAAATAAAGAATACTCTGCCAATAGAGCAGACATAACGAAGGTATTTTTCATGAAATTATGTTCACTAGTTTTCACGAGAAACAATAAAGTATGACAGGAAGTCTGCAACATCGTATGCAGAGGTAAGTTGTTTCGCAATTTGGCCATCGAAGTATTTTTGAAATTATTTCTTTTCTCGTCAAATCTGGATTTTACTGTGAACAAAGGCCCACATTGATGCTGATATAAGTCAGTTCTGTTCTCAATGTTTACAGTGTAATTTCAGAAACTAATATCAGGGCAAGATAGGCATGAACTTAAAATTTTCGTAAAGGCGTTTTTTCCCCCTACATCATCCCTCATTCGACTCACCCTCAAAATCCAAACATGATTCTAATTTTTGCAAGGCGGAAACTGAAACCTCGCCGAATATCTGCAGGCGTAGACTAAGGGAGTATTTTGTTTCCGCAGACGGCCTGAGTTGTGTGAATTACCGCCCTCTGAAGGGACAGAGCAGACACGACCCAGAAAGGGTGTAATATAGTAAATAAATTACCAGACGGACCAAAAACAGAGGCCTCTCAGTGGCACACGTGCAGTCAAACTCATTTTTTGAGCGGTCAGTCTGAAAGTAGGTGTTGCCTCTTCAACAGATATTTTTCGCATTTTTTCCCCCTTCAAAATTTTGGGGCACGCCAGTCACACGGCACCTAGAACATTACGGCTAAACACTGAGGGAAAAAACACATTGGAGACATTAGAGTTCAGACTCTTAAAAACATTGACAAGAAAAAGGACTCTTGATTCAAGCAGATTTAAGCTTAAATCAAAAGGAAATCCGTTCAAATTAAGAGGCTTGGTTCTTGATTTAAGCTTAAATCTAATTGAATTAAGAGTATTTTTTCTTGTCGATGTTTTCAAGAGTCTGAACTCTAGATCCAATGTGTTTTTTTCCAGTGTATGGACCGAATCGTCAGACTGACATACGACATCGTACTTACGTTTCATACGACCGACATTTTTTTCTCAGTGCAGTTGATTCAAATTTGCAGGCGTACGATTCTTTCCGTGTTTAAAATGTAGAACTCTAAATTTTGTAATATGTTTTGTATGTAAATTTCATTTTACTTTTTCGCAGTTCGTGATAAAGGTCTACCGGGGCCAATTTTCAGGATTTTTGGAATTATCGACAGGAGATGGTCCCTAGATGAGCCCGCTCTGATTGAATTCACGAAAGCCCGCGAAACGTGATCTGGGCTTCAAAGGGCGCATTGGACTCTCGGCGGTCGGGCCGCGGAGCAGCCAGGGGGCGCTCAGTGGATCGAGTTAATTAGAGAGGTCGAATATGAAATTTTTGACTATAACTGCAAATGTTTATGTTTATTTCGTCACATTTTACATTTCAAAGGGTGTTTTAAGAAGACAATTTTACGAGGAAACCAATGAAACCGCTTTTGGAACCTCAAAGTTTTGTATATACGGAGATGAAAGCGTTTAAAATTTCCAAATTTTGTCCGACCTCTCCTATTGACTCGATCCACTGTGGGGCGTGACCCCTCAGTAATTTTCTACTTGCCTTAGGAATTTCACGCGATACCTTACTTTACAATCGAGAATTTGCAGGTGTCTGAAATTTGAAAAATTTTATGCTGAAGTGGAAACTACTGAGTGAACTGAACACGGAGGATAAATGCTTCATAATTGCTTCATAAATTGAAAAATTATTGGAGAAGATATGACAAAATGATCTAATCTGCTTGAATACATGTGTTTAAATGGGAAATGCCGCCAGATGACGTCACTAAGCGGTGCATTTTCGCACTTTAAAATCTATTTAAATACTATTTCCCACATCAGAAAAAATTATAAAAAAATACTGTGAAATCAGCTCTTTAAGCACTTTCAGATGAAGCAATAAAAAAATTGCGTGCAAATTCTCCATTGGTCTTCGACGAAAATGCGGGTTTGTTGGCAACGCCGTTCGGAATCACTTAGTGAATGATTGACCCCGGGGTCGCGGCGTCCGGGGAGACGGCCGAAATGACGCAAATTCAAAGGCGGCGCGCGGGCCTTTTGAGGGCGGGCCGGAGGGCGCTGCGCTGGACGGCTGGACCAACACATGATCTTCCTAGCGCCAGTCGCTGCAGTCGGTGTAAACGTTGGGTCGTGTCGACAAGGAAAACGTGTTCTAAAATAGCACACGTCAGCTCGTAACGGATCATTTATTCCTCTCTTTGTCATCCGCTCCCGCCCTGTTTGGCGAGTCGGGCCCACTTTGGCAGTGCAAAATGCATGCCGTCTTTTTGGCGCGATGCGGAAACCACGCACCCGGGTCCTCGGAATCTGGCGCTGGGTGCTCCTCTCGCGTCCTAAGGAAGAACGCCGTATGAGCCTTAGTACGTTGCCAAATTTTCTCGGATAAAACTTGAATTTTCCGAAAAACGTGTGGAATGGTGCAGAAAGGGCATTTCCTCGTTTTGGTGTTCTAGAATCTCCTCTGCTACTTTATATTTTAGAGAGGAAGTTATTAAGCAAATTTTCTGAAATTTTTAGTATTCAGCATTGTAAAATCATTAAGGAAATTCAGTAAAAGTTTTTACGGATTCCATGAATTTGCTTTAAATATAGTAGATGAAACGTTAACGGAGATCCTAAGACGCCGCAACCAAGAAATGCCCTTTCTGTACCCAGCGCTTCAATTTCTTTCGTCCAATTTTTGTATTAGAGGTTGTTCTTCACATCTGATGATTTAACGGATAAATATTCATGATTTTATATATATCTCAACAAAATAATCTTTTAAGAGAGGAAATGGTAACTAGCGAATGTTCATAGGACTTTTTTCTTAGTACGGCAATGCTGATTTCGGTAGGATTTTTCTTTACGAGTGCCTTAAGAAAAATGCTCCACTCTCACAGTTAGGGGCTCGGAGGACAAAGCACATAAGTGCGGTTTTTGCTACTTCGAGAAATAGGTGTTTGAAGTTTCAAAATTACACGGATTCTCATGGTGGAAAGAAAGTTCAAACCGACTTTTTGATGCTTAAAACTTGGAATTTGGGAGCGAATTTTCCACAAAATATGCCTTGAAACTATTTTAATTAGAATTATTAACATCTCAATTTTTTTTCAAAAACGGCACTTATGCGCCTTGTCTTCCAAGCCTCTTAGTTCTACTGAGCAGAGCAAAATACTTCGGACACATCTTTTAAATATTGTCATTATTCCATGTAAAATAATTTTGAAAATTGTGTACATTTTTTTGAAAATATTCATGCGTGTCAGTTGAAAGCTCATTCATAGGAAACGAAAGTACAGTTACGCGAACCGAAAGTGTGGTCAGACGAACGGAATATTTGGATGTATGAACCGGAAGTCCAGTTACAAGAGGCACATGATCAGCCGATATCGAACACCCAGACGTTCGCTCCACATACTGAATCGAACTCATCTTTTTCAGTGTGCGAATAAATATCAACTCTTCATAAAATGCGAAAATTCCCCATAAAGAACCCGTGACTGCATATTCCGGGGTAAGACAAATAAATGAATATTGCACTGACGCCGTACTAATGAGATTTTGTTTGTTTCCAAAATCAATAAATAATACCCGGTGCTTGAATGGAAGGAAATATGATTGAGAGCGAAATGAGATTCTCAGCACATACAACACCCACGAAGTTGAAGTTAATAAGTAGTTTTTCATTTTAATTTTCATCCAGAGTTCTGGTGAGAATTGGAAGACCATTCAAGCAAACCCACTTTTTTTTTTATTTTTTAGAGGAGTATGCTCATTCCGAGCTGAGCCTTGAGGTAAAAAGGAGATCGGCTTTTGAGGGCTCATCTGAAAACCAACAAATTCCGTCCTAAACAAATGAATCAGTCGATGTTCAAACCTAGCAAGTTCACTCTTTAATGAGTCCTGGACCCTATAGGAATTATTGCCTGAAAGGGCTCAGGAGCAAATTGACTTGTTATTTTTCAAACAAGGTTGATTCAAATATCGGTAACTCTGGCCGCACTAAAAGATGAATGAGCGTGCGAGGGTGCCCTGACGAAATTAGTTTTTTATTCAAATCGATACAGGCTCTAAAGCAGGTTGGGCGTGAGGCCGGATGGCCTTAAGGTAGAATACGTTAACACGCACCTCTCTGTTTACTCATTCAGGTCTGATTGCTCCTTGGTCTCAACCATCGACTGCTCCATCTCCAGGCATGAAAGAAATACTACGTTATTACAGTTTCTAAATAAATTAAACGGTCGGAACATCGACGTATCCATTTATTGAAAGCTACGTTGAATCAATTTCATTTTGATGATTTAGGATTGTATATTTGGGGCTCTTTGATGATTTTCATCGGGATTAATTGTGTTCTCAATTATTTTTTAAATGCATGCAAAAGTTCTCTATTCGCGTGTCACAAACTTGCGTCTTCCTGATTGCAGGTCTCAGATCAAACTTTTTTTTAAAAGATTCAGTAGTTGAGCAAGTCGAGCGTATACCTTTGAATTTTTTCATCATAAGAACATTTTTTAAGGTTCGGTTCCCCCACCTTTTAGGCCTCGAGGACCCGTTGATAAAATCGAGTATTACAGTTTTGATTCTTGGGGCCCCTTCAACTACATTCCTTCCCGAATCCCATTTAAATCTGTGAATACTATAATTTGAAGTATTGGGGCCCGGGCCCCCTCCGTTGTTTTTGAGGCCTTTATAAGCCCATCAATACCACTTAGTGCCTTAATCGTGAGTCCACAGGGACCTACATTTCCAATCACCGAGCCATGCTTTACTCGTGTCATTAGTTATTACTATTCGTTATTCGTTGATTAGTTATCTACTCACATTGCATATCACCTGTTCCGATCAGTTCGCCTTCAATGTATCCATAGGCAATGTGCACGGCTTGGGAGTAGAAATAGCTGCTTGCCATGCGCCATTTTGGCCATGCGCTCACTTAATTCATTCATAGCTGTAGCGGTTTAATACTTCACTACCATTGTTCTTCACTTGCTAGGGCCAGTTCGCCTTCAATATTTCGTTAGGCAACGTCAGCGGCTTGAGAGCAGTAAGAGTTGCTTGCAGCAGTTTTGTAACATTAGTTCATCGGTATGAAGCATACAGTATTCGCGGATTTATGCCATTCCCTTCTTATAATGTTTAGCACTTATTCTAAACAACTGCTATACATTTACAGGTCCAGGTAATCGAAGTTCTCCATTAATTGAGTCGATAATTTGGACCGAAAACTTTCGTATGAACCAAAGTTTGGTCTCTCCGAAAAAATTTTCACAGGTAACAGAAAGTAATCTATTAGTATAAAGTTGGGAGGGACAATTTTGGCGCCTACAAATTTCAGTAGATGAAATCATACCTCAGTACAGGAAATTGAAATCTTCTAGCACTGCCGTGCCAAGGCAAAATGCGGTATGAGCCCTCGAGAGTTGCCAAATTTCCTCCAATAAAATATTTATTTTCAAGGAGATTTATGAATATTTTCTCTTGAGATTTTCGGATAATTTAGGTACAACTGCAAATGAAATTCCCTTAAAAGTTGGAGTTTAAACATTCATGAATTTTCCTAAAAATTCATATTTTATCATATCTCTTTTGGCATCGTTTGAAGGCTCTTACGGAGTTGTTCCTTACTATGGCAAAGCGGTTAACCTTAATTTTCAAGCAATTCATAGAAACAGAAGCTTGGGCCATATAACAAAGATAATGGTATCCGATTCATCAATGCACTGATTTCTCCGAGGATGTTTATGGCGCATGAAGATGGTAGAAAAAGTGAATCAGCCCCACACTTGTTTTTCGAGTTTTCTTATGCAGTACTTTACGCCGACTAAACACCGACTATCGCTCAACATGCATCAGAAAGGCGCGGCAACGGTTTATCGTCTTCTGCTTCTTTATTGTCTGTTAAGTACAGAGAAAGAAACCGTGTTCCTTCAAATTTAACTGCTTCGGTCCATTTTTTATGCGTACAAACATCCAGGTTCCCGAATGCACCGACGCACACTGGATCGAGTCAATAGGGGAAGTCGGACAGAATCTGGGAACTTTAAAAGCTTATATTTTTGAAAATATGAAACAAAAATGGTTAAATGTGTGTTTCCATTGATTTATTTGTGAAATTTCCTTACAGAAACACCCCTTGAAATTGCATTTGTGACGAAATAAACATCAACATTTGAAATTTTAACAAAAATTTCATGTCCGACCTCTTCTATTTGCATGTTCCGCACCGTGCGGCGAATGAAGATGTTCGAGATTCGTGTTCCGGAGGAAAGTTGGAGCAAGGGGCTCATAAAACCCGGTTCAAATTGAAACTCCGCAAAAAAGAGAGGATAAGTAAATATTCGGACGTTCGCAGAGGGCTTTTAGTCGTGAAAAAATTTAATGGAAATGAGGTTGCACTGCCCGGGAGCACTATTGGAATCGGAATGGCTCGTTTGAACGTCCACGGAACCAAAACACCGAAAAAAAAAAAGAAAAAAAAAAAGAGAAAAAGAGGATGCATCCACTGACAGAACGATGACCTGGTCATGGATTACTTGGACCGAGTTCAACAAAAAGCAAAAACTTAGTCGCTACAAGAACGCGCTGAGAAAAAGGGTATTTTTTATTCCCCCATAAGACTCAATGTTATAGATATAAAGCTTACACATGTTCTCACTCGAAATATTGTTCCTCGATTCAGTATTTTTGACCGGTGAAAAAATCCAACTCGTTTACCGAAAAAAGTGGACGTATTTATGCTGAAAGGACCGAGAGACGGGTGAGAAAGAAGGAGTATGCTCGTTAGTTGAGGGCCGTGAGAATGAATGGGAATTATAAAGCGCCAGTGACGTCAGCGGCACAACCGGGACTGGGGACGACGCGGTCAGGGATCTTTAACTCATGAGCCCTGTTCTCAAAGCTCTTGCCAATTGCTCACGGCTCATGATTTCGCATATTTTGCCGCTTGGTTCCTTTTTTTTTCAATGTAAATTCTCAATTTTCCATTTTGCTAAAGGAATTACGTCTACTCTTATATTTCTCGTGTAGATTTCCAGAGCACACCTCATATTTCCCACCCGTCACTTCCTTTTAGCATACTTCGTCGTTTTACAGACGAAGGAATGTAGCTCTATTCCAAGGTTGGAAAATTTACTCAAATAATTCAATTTTTTATAAGCATATACCCGTGCAATTTTTGTCCAAAACTTTTCTGATTTTTGTTTGAGATCAGAGAAAAATTCAGTCAAATTTGCGTGTAGAAATACAATAGATTCTCTTGGTAAACGTGCAATTTGCGAGGAAAAATATGGCAAAATTGACATTTGGTTACATTTTTTCGTGAGTAAAACGACATATGGAAAACATTTTGCAATAAGGAACCACTATCTCTGGCTCTCCCATAAAAGCACGTGTCTGCATAGGGGAACCAATGACATGTATGTTGTTTCTAAAATGGGACAGAAATGGTGGTTCCTTATTGCAAAATGTAATCCATATTACGTCCGAATATTCTTGGTTCATTTTTTTCAAAATATGACTTGGTTCCTTCCTGTTTAATGCAGACCACACTTTATTGCCAATTTTGTATTCACTGGAAAAAAAACACATTGGATCTAGGGTCCAGACTCTTAAAAACATCGACAAGAAAAAATACTCTTGATTCAATCGGATTTTTGCATGAATCAAGAACCAAGCCTCTTAATTTGAGCGGATTTCCTTTTGATTTAAGCAAAAATCTGATTGAATCAAGAGTATTTTTTCTTGTCGATGTTTTCAAGAGTCTGGACTCTAGATCCAATGTGTTTTTTTCCAGTGTTCATTTAAATAATTAATATCCATTTGCTTTTTATTTTTTTTCTCTCTCTCTCTTTCATTTCAAGAGGCCTAAAGGAAGAGTGTGGAGCTTTGAAAGGGAGTATGCTCCAAGCATCATGGACAGTCCATCCATAGCGGTCGACGAGTGACCGACAAACGCGGAGATTTTGTTTGACATGAAGCGCCATAAACGATTGCTCTGACCCTCTTCGTCCCCCGATCTGCATTGCACTTTGGACTTGAACCTGCCTTTAAATGGCCATCTTGCAAAAGTTTCACCAGACGTCCTTTCCGTTTGCGTAACTCGGCTGTCTCTCCTTTTTCCCGCTTTGATGCAACTTCAATCATTTTTGCTCCCTCTCTGCCCACGACGGCACTCGCAGATCCGACCTGTGTTTGCTTCGTTTCAAGGGGTCCGGCCCGTCAACATCCTTTATGATTCTCTTTCTTTTTACTTGTTTTGGAAACGTACGGACTTCAAAAAAAGGAAGTCTAAATTTTGCGAGGTTTGTCACGTGGAAAACGAAGTTTTTGTGGGCGAAGGTGATTTTTGATTTAAGGTGATTCGATGGACGCTGTATTTTATGTCAGCACGACATGCGATATATCGCATCGAATAGTGCGATTTTTTAGCTACTTTCCATTTTTTCGAAATTTGAAATCGCAATTCTGTTGTCAGGAGACTAAAGATTTCACTTACCAATTTTGACAAACAAATTCAACGTAATATAGGCGTGGTTTTTTTAGAGGAAAATTATCGCATTCGACACTGATATCGAAACTGCACTCAAATGCGATATTTTCCCTCTAAGAAAACCACACCTATATAACGTTGAATTTGTCGTCAAAATTGGTAAGTGAATTCTTTAGTCCCCTAACAACAGCATTGCGATTTCAAAATTCGAGTATAAATGACAAGTAGCTGAAAAAATGGAACCAATCGATGCAATATATCGCGTGTCGTATTGACAAAAATATGGCGTCCATCGAATCACCTTCACCATATTTTTCCTGAAATTTTATTTAAGAAACATCATTTGTTTTCTCTAAAATCAACTCCCAAACTAAAAATACCTCTAGAGCTGAGGCCACGATAGAGGCAATATTCTAGCGACTTTTAAAATTCAATTGAACTCTACGTGCTGGTACAAAGGGCTACGATTGAAAAAAAAGTAGACTGTCTTTTAGATGTGAGGTCCTATGAGAGAAGAAGAAGCTCTTGGATCTAGAGTCCAAACTCTTAAAAAATTTGACAAGAAAAAATACCCTAGTTTCGATCGGATTTTTGCTTGAATCAAAAGGAAATCCGCTTGAATTAAGAGGCTTAGATCTCGACTCAAACAAAAATCTGATCGAATCAAGAGTATTTTTACTGCTTAGGAGTCTGGACTCCGGATCCAAGAGACATTTTTCCAGTTTCCTTGTCTCGTCATGACCTCAAGTTTGCGAGCTTTTTTGAGCTTGGGAGTTTATTTTAAATACAAAAATTGCACTATTAAAGTATTCTTCCAAATTTTCACAGAGGAAGTAATAATTCAATTGGAAAGTCTCGTCGCACGCAACGATTTCATATATTGCACAAGAATTTTTGAAATAGTCAAAAGTGAGATTTCGTTAGACAATGCTATGAAGAGATCATTTAAGTTCGGGTTCAAGTTTGAGTGAAAAGTCGGTTTCTATCCTTCCTTAACATAGTTTTCTTGATACTTAAATTTTAATTTCTTTTTCTAAATGGGTCGACAATCTCGTAGCTGGTGATGGATGGTGCTTTATCCGAAAGTGGGACGCAATAAAAGATGTGAATGCAATTTGAACACCTAATAAACAAACTTGCTAATGCGAGTGCTAACTTTCGGCAAGATTAGGGGGAAAAAACCTCATGCGTATAATTTGCGGTGCACCAAAAAACGAGTAAGCAATAAAGGAGAGATTTCAACTATGCAATAAAAACGGTAATTATTTAGTGCAAATACCACTATTTAATAATGGTTGACAATTATCAGGTTGTCCTCATCGCGTCTTTCTTCCTAATTTATCTGCGCTCGTAATTCAACAGACATGTCTCGTCTCTTTTTGCAAACCTTCCGAAGCTCTCGCACAAGGTGGAGAGGCGAATTGCAGGGAAATGCAAACAATTTGAAAATGATATTTAAACTGTTATTAGCTTAATATTTACGCTTGAGAGGGGAAGAAGAGAGAGAAAGGAAGTTGGTGCTGCTCGGCTCTTTGAGCACCTGGTTCGAATTGTTTCCTCTTTTGTGGAAACCGAAGACATTTAATTTGACGCTTTGAAGCGGTCGCGGCATCAGAAAAATGCACACAGCCAGTGAGAAACGAGCTCAGTTTTTGAGATCTCTGATTGGTCAAAAATGATAGAGTTCCTTCTAAATCCATAGTAAGCAAAAATAAAAGTTTGATCACACTGTAATTGCGATGAAGTGAAGCAAACACGCATCATATCGCTCACTGGAAAAAAACACATTGGATCTAGAGTCCAGACTCTTAAAAACATCGACAAGAAAAAATAATCTTGATTCCATCAGATTTAAGCTTAAATCAAGAACCAAGCCTCTTAATTTGAGCGGATTTCCTTTTGATTTAAGCTTAAATCTGCTCGAATCAAGAGTCCTTTTTCTTGTCCATTTTTTCAAGAGTCTGGACTCTAGATCCAATGTGTTTTTTTTCCAATGCTGGCCAAAGTGCGAAACCACGTATCTCCAATGTAATGTTTCAAATTTTTCGCTCTTACCTCATTTTTCAAAGAGAGAAACAAACTAAAATTCCAAGCTTGAAATTCACACATACATAAAGTCGCTTTTATAGCGCCGCCTCGCGCTCTGCGACGCCCAATCGCCATTGCCCCCTATCCTCCCAGAGATCATCAGCACCTTCTGAGCACTCCTCCTCCACCGCTCTTGTCGCCAACCTTTCACAGGACGTCCACGACCGTCGCCTTCCGGAGGAACCCATCGAAAGACCTGCTGGGCAACCGTCGACCTGCCATCCTTCGCACATGTCCATACCAACCAACTGCTTGGACCTGAAATCGTGGGCAAAAAAAAAAAAACGGGAAAAGTTCCCTTCTCCACACCCATGATCTCATCCTCGCGTAATTTTTCAATTGCGGATACGCTCTCTGATTACTTTTCATTTAGACCACAGCTCATTTAGCCCGTGGCTAAATGCTACAAAAAGTTGCATCTTTGCCACGATTCAAGTGTGCTTGTGCTAAACGAAACAAGAAAAATTAGTGTGCATAAAACGTGGCAAAGTGCACACCAATATGTTGCAGTTAGCCACCATTGCCAAAGGACAAAAACCACGTATCTACATTGCAGCGTTACCGAACCTAATCGAAACGAACTTTACCTAACCTAACCTGACCTAACATGACCTAACCTAACCTAACATGACCTAACCTAACCTAACATGACCTAACCTAACCTAACCTAACCTAACCTGACCTAACCTAACCTAACCTATACTAACCTGAATAACCTATGGAAGGCTAGCTGCACGCATGTGTTCAATAATTCCCCGAAACTTTCCAATTAAGAAAATTTTCATGTTTTTCAGCGTAAAGTAGAATCAGTATTGGCATTGGTCACTAGTGGAGATGGTAAAAATATTAAAAATAAAAATTGGTTATGTTATAACTTTTTAATCTATTCCATACTCTTATAAAATCACTCACACTGCAGTAAAAAAAAAATTGGGAGGATAAATAACAATTTTTTTTTCGCTAAATTTTTGATGGGCCATTCCCAAAACTGTGGCTAACTGCAACTATTTTTGTTGGCATTTTGCCACACTAATTTTTCTTGTCATTTAGACCACACAGCACCTAGAGTTTGTGGCAATTTTTGCAACAATTTTGTGCAGTTCGCCACGGGCTAAATGAGCGTGGCTAAATAAACAGATACCGCT